>NC_056627.2:129734215-130055580 GCF_002870075.4 Lactuca sativa | reverse complement strand
CACTTATGGAATATGCTAGATTCTAACATTTTATGCAATGATCCTTTTGTAATGTCACTGCACTAAAGTCACAACGACTATTGCCAATGATATTACAAAGTCCTCTATCGGAGATTGTTACAATACAATTCCTTAGATGTGATGTCTCTCACTCAAAGTACATTCCTTTGAACATCCTTTTGCATAAAAGTTTCTAATCTAGACATAGATTTTCAATATTCAATTCCCAATATGGAAAACTTTCCATACATACCATATGACAACTCATTCTTAATAAAATCTTATCTATTCATAATAATGTCGATATGGTCCATCTAATACTATACTTCCAACTACTCACAAGCGACCAATCCTAGGCGAACTTTGGATTGTCCTTTGATAGTTGTTTAATTATCTTAGTCAAAACCGATTCTTGTCCTTTTTCCCTCTAAATGCGCTAGACATTTGGAAATTTTAGAATGGTCAAATATTATATCATTTGCAATCGATCCTATACCCGAAGCGTATGGGACACGATACATAATGTCTTACATAAAGATTTGATACTTTATCAATCTTCTACCATAATATTTTATGTGCTACGTTCTCAAAATTTGAACTATGAAGGGGAATGCCGTAATCATAATCGAAATTCGAGAACACACAATTGATCCTTGACTAAATTTATTAACATTCCACAACCTAAGCCTTTAGATTTGAAATGAAGCATAATATTCTCTCCCTTAATTATAGCAAAACAACTATTCAACCTTTACAACTTTCCAAAGTATGACTCTTGTTTTCTATAATTAATATTGCTAACTTGCAATACTTTCCTTAATAATCATACAGTCATAACATTTATGCTCCCACTATCATGATGATTATTACAAACATAACACTTATTCTCCCACTAGCTTTGACATGTATTCAGAAACCAGCTGAACTTCCAGAAAAAACAATACTTATTGAATTTCTTAAGTTCATGTTTCTAATACCCAATGCTTTTATAATCTTTTATCAAGGCTTATTAAACTTATACACCTTTGCCTTAGATAGTTCATATGTGTGTCTAAACAATTTAGACTAATTGCTAAACCTCACAATTCAAATTATGGAAAGGGATACCGTAACCATAATCGAATTCGAGAATTCAATTTCACAATCACTATCTTCTTAAAATCTTTCTTAGTGAAAGCATTTGCTCATAGTCATTTTCATGAAGGAGGGAATCTTATGACACTTAGATTTTAATGGTGTATGTGTTCCTATCCATGTGAGTTTGTCAAAACCAAAGTTTAAAATCAAACTCATATGGACCAAACTTTCTTAATCTTGATTTCTTGTCTTATGGTAGCATAGCTGCCCACCATGTCTTCCAAGTAGTTAAGTAGCCCACCTTTTCTTATCAATGTACGTTTCATTGATCAAGGCCCTTGCCTTTTATGCATTCAAATGAGAACTCATAGGGCTCACATGCATAATTAACTCAATTGGAATGGCGCAGAAACAAAAATAGTGTCAACACGATAGGTTGTAAACCTCAACTCGTGTGCTAGTGATGATCGATAAGGTTTATTTTGATTTGTTATTGAAACCTTTCAAGACCATTAAGACTCCCACTGACTCCTTGACATATAAGATTCTCTTGTCAATAAACATTTCTTGACAAACAAATATTCAAGAGTTAGTGTAGTCTTTATCAAAACACTTCATAAATTGGTCCTAGTTGGTCTTTGTCTTATCCAAGACATTACAACTTTCCACATTTGATGAATGTTATAAACCTTCTTAATACTTATCACTCAATTTCACAATCTTAACTCTAAGACTTGTTTTTGGAACGAAGTATGATTGACTTCTTGATGCCACCATTTCTTCAATTCTTGACTCCTCTTCTTAGACATACAATTGTACTAAGACTCACTTAGAGGATCATTTGAGATATGGTTCTTAATCATTAAGACTCATCATAAAACATAACAAAAGGTACTCTCCATTCTTCTTAGAATGGAGAAACTTTTATCTTTCTGCCTACTTGATTCTTCTTATTCGTTCTTCTATTGATTTAAACTTTTTCAATCAATTCAGAATTACACTTAATCTTATAAGTATAATCATATTTACTAAACCTTTAGTAAATCATGACGAATGTCTTTCTTACTCTTGTGGTCGACTTGACCAACACACAACTTTGTGTACTCGATCTCTTAGTCCTTTACTTGACACTTTGTCAATGGATTAGTCTAATTTTCAAATATGAAATTTCTCATTCATCATGCAACCAAGTTGCATGATTCCAAGTTTCTGTCCAATTGAAACTTGGGTGATGAGAAACTCTCCCTATTTGGTAAATTCTCGACATTTCCACAAATAATATAACTAAGAATCAAATCCATTATTGCTAATAATAGAAACATCCAATCATCAATTTTTCATATATGCCATTGCAAGGATAAATAAATAATATAAAAATCAAAATTTATTTTATTGCTGAAAAATTTGTCCTTACAATGCAATTCATTGAAAAACTATGCTAATACATCTTTCTTAGCAATCTAATTCTAACTCTAAGTAGCAGCTCGAGAATCTAATCTTCAAGTAATGCGATCGAACTCCATTTCTTCACGGTTAGATTCTGCTCACTTCTTCCCTTAAGCTTCGTTTCTTTTCTTCGATCCTACAAAACATCAATTGTAATTTTATCACATTATGTATTAAGAATCTAGAATGAAGCTTAAAAGAGTTAGTCAATGGATTTTACCTAAAGCAGAGCCATACGTTTTGACTCTCCCATCTCTTAGATCTCTTAGGTAAATAGGGCAGCTTTGTCTCCAATGCCCCTTCTCTTGGCAATAAAAGCAAATCGACTCTTTTGGAAGAGCACATGGAACTACTTCAGATATTGCCTTTCTCTTATGATCAAACTCTTCGATCATGGCATGTCTTTCGTTGCCATTGTCCATATCCAAAGGGGTCTTGAACGCAAATTCACCAATCAACTTTGCTTTTCTATTGCGCCAAACTATTGCCGATTCAGCAGCAATAAGCATATAAGTGAGATCTATAAGGGTCACGTCGCAGTTCATCATATAGTACTCTCTTACGAACTTACTATACGAGTTAGGAAGTGACTGAAGAACCCAATCAACAGCCATTTACTAACAGACAATGGATCCCAACATTCTTAACCTATCAATGTGTGACTTCATCCCTAGGACGTGCGCACACACCGACTTTCCTTCTTTATGTTTACTTCCCAAAAGGGCTTGAGTGAGTTTGAACTTTTGAAGTCTTCGAACTTGTGGGTTAGGGAGAATAATTGGAGGAGGAGGAGGAAGTGAAACATGATCTCTTGTTCCTCGATCGAATCGTGGAATATCATTTTCATGTGGAATGCTTGTTCCACGGGATTTGGGAAGACCATGGTTGTCGAACTTTAACATCTACAAAACGGGAGAAAACGAATTCAAGTTAGTTGATTGATTGAGTCCTTAGTAAATCACCAAATAAGATACTAAGGCTAGGACCCAACACAATATTCCACAACTCGGGAGAGGGATGTCGTAACCCTAATTGCAGAACATTTGAAGGTAAGTGAATGACGATTCACTAATTTCCACCATTAAAAAAACAAAAAAGAAATTTAAGTTTTAAATCTATGAAAAATCCTAGATCCTTTGAGATTCATTGAACATTTTAATGGCATGTTTAAATCTCGATATTCCCCTCATGTTCGTGATTGGGATGCCGAGGATCACAAAGCGGGTGTGAATAACCATGCAAACTTACATGGCGCCCTCACATGTTATGGTTACCTATTCGATGTGCCGGTAAACCACACACGCTCCACCGAACTATGACAAACATTGAGTCACCCTTTGCTACCTTTTCTTAGAACCATTTAGTGTGCCGGTAAACCACACACGCTCCACTAACGTCTTTGCAAGGGCACAAAGTGTAATTTCATGGAATTGCATCAATTCACTTTTGCCTAAGTAACTAAGATTGGGAATTTGTAAAACATTTAGTTACTTTTGTATATCATTATACTTATAATTGAAGGTTTTGTCCTATCCTACCCATTCGGCTAACGACCCTCCACTAGTCAAGAGTGCGGTGGGTAAGAGTGGATACCCATTCAATCGCCATTTTATAGGCAATTTCCTTAAACACCTCTTATAGACCAGCTTCGTGAATGAGGCCTACTAACGGTAAGACTGACTTTTACTCATACATATATATAATGTTAGAGTTCTAATGTTAGATATAGTATAGGGTGTATTTTACACTTGTAAAATACTAGGTGGTCAAATTTAGCAATTATACTTTTAATTCAATCAAATTATAAACCAAAACTTTATGGATTTATTAAACCTCTTTTAATTATACACCTTAATTAATTAATAAAACCATACGGACTCTGTTTTTGTCTATCTTTTTTTCGTTGAGTTCCTATTAATGAGATCTTCAATTCTCATTTAGGCCGCGTTGGCCAAAAACCGCTCGATCTAAAATTCAAATTCCGGGTTGTGCAATGTTATGCTAAATCTTAGAAAAATCATAACTTCCTCATACGAAGTCAGATTTGGGCGTTCCTTTTATGGACGCTCTCAGATTAACATATTCTAAGACTTTTGTTTAGATTAATAAGGCTAAAAAGTCCTCCATCGTAAATTCACTATTTACGTCTCCCGGTGTCGTGCCGGTTTTGCCGTAAAACTTCGACGGGCCATAACTTCTTCGTTATAACTTGGATTTCAGTGTTCTTTATATGTACAGAACCCTTGAGTCATATTCTACAACTTGGTTAAGATTATTTATTCTAAATAATCTTTTGTCAAACAGTCGTTTTCGACCCCTATTACCTCTAAATATGTTTAAACATCAAACAATTAACCCAATTATCCGTCCCTATTATCTTCTTTACTCTTAAAGATATACCCTAAGAATCAACTATTTCTCATTCATTCATTCCTAAGGATTATACTAAGGAATACATACTAAGTCCATCATTGTCAATGACACAACTGTCAAGCACCGCTGCTAGTTCTATCACTTAGGCGCAACTGCCATAATTGTGACATTCTATGTGAGGCGCTTCTGTCGGTATTGTCCTTTAGACGCTACTGTCATGGTTATAATGTTCTCTATTAGGCACAGCTGCCGGCACTATCCTTAGAGCGCAGCTGCTAGGATGTTTATCGTAGATCTAAAACATCTATAGATTTTGGCATAGCTGCCTGTGATCATCTATAGGGTACTAGGTCCATTGCTGCCAATGTTCACCTATAGGGCACTAGGTCCATACTACTAATGTTCCTCTATTTCAACCTTCATCCCTTATCATTCATCTACCCATGTTTTACCCAACATATTTTGTAGATATAAAATACATATAAAGTTTAAATCATTTAAAACATGTATAAAATTGTTCATCCAGCATAGACAACAAGTATCTAGACAATATGCACACATAGCACGTAATTTATATAAAATACTTCATATCTATGTGTAAGATGAAAGTAACTATGCACTCACTTGATAAGGTGGTGACTCGGTACTCGGACAGCGCTTCGTTTACTTTAAATTAATTTTCTTCGATGAAACCTAGTATTATTACCACTAGATGTTAGTCTAATATTTACCATGACTTATTATTATTATTATTATTATTATTATTATTATTATTATTATTATTATTATTATTATTATTATATAAGCGTTTAAATAATACTTTCCAACCTCAATGTACAGACAGGGGCAGACATAAAACACCGGAGGTCAAAACCATTTTCGCATATAACACTTCTGAAATCCAACAACTCTTTGTGGCCCTTTAAATCAGATTCCCCGTACCGCGAGTATTTAAAAAGATATTATAATGACACTTATATAAGTCATAATAATAGCTCAAATATTAATTATAAGTTCATTATGACAATACTAATTTTAAATATTAAACTATATTTAAAATAGGGTAAGCATAACTTACTTACAAGGGGGTTATAACTCGGATTTCGGTGTTCTTTATATGTACGGAACCCTTGAGACATATTCTACAACTTGGTTAAGATTATTTATTCTAAATAATCTTTTGTCAAAAAGTCGTTTTCGACCCCTTTTACCTCTAAATTGACTAGCCCGGATCTACGGGCGTTACATATACAAACACTCGTTAAAAGTATAATGAAATAGCATGTAACTAAGTTCTTTTATAAATTCCCAATCTTAATTACTTAGTAAAATGTGAATTTGATGCTTTCCATGAAATTTCACTTTGCACCTTGCCAAGTTGTTAGTGGAGCGTGTGTAGTTAAACTGACACACTAACATTGGACTAGTAAGGGTGGCAAAGGTTAGCTCAATGTTTTTCATAGATCAGTGGAGCGTGTGTGGTGAACCGGCACATTGATTAGGTGGTAAATGAATTTGAGAGTACGAAGCTAATTTGCATGGTTTTTCACATTTTGTTTGTGATCCTCAATATCCCATTCACAAACTTGAAGGGCATAATCGAGATTAAACATGTCATTGAAAAGTTCAATGAGTCTCAAAACATCTAGGAGTTTCATTTAAAATGTAATTCGTTTAAATTTCATTTTCGTGGTGGAATTGGTAAATCGTCATTTACCTACCGACAAATACTTTGCAATTGGATTACGGCATCCCTCTTCTGAATTGTGAATCATTATGTTGGGTCCTAGCCTTAATGTTTCATTTTTGGTGTTATATAAAGGACTTAAATTAACTAAACTTGAATTTCTCCCTTCTAGATGTCTAGTTTAGACAACTATGGTCTTCCCGAATCTTTTGGAAAAAGCTTTCCACATGAAGATGATGTTCCACGATTGGATCGTGGAAATGAAAATAATGCTTCGCTTCCTCCACTTCCTCCAATAGTTCTCACTGACCCACAAGTTCAAAGAATTGAAAAGTTCAAGGTCACTCCAGCCCTATTGGCAAGAAAACATGAAGATGGAAGGTCTGTGCGTGCACATGTCTTGGAGATGAAGTCACACATTGACAGGCTCGGAATGTTAGGAGTCGTTATGTGAAGGAAGTTGGTTATTGACTTGGTTCTTCAATCACTTCCTAATTCATATAGTGAGTTCATTAAAGATTAATATATGACAGACCGTTACGTGACCCTTATTGATCTTACCTATTTGCTAATTGATGCCGAATCAGAAATGATTTGGCACAGTGGCAATGAAAATTTGATTGGGCGATCTACTCCCCAAACTTCGATGGACATTTACAATGGAAACATTAGAAGTCTAGAAAAGTCTTCTCTTCCTAATGGAAAGGGATCGACCAAGGTCAAACCATTTGACCAAATGGTAAAGAGAAAGGCTAAGTCTGAGATTGTCCCGTATACCATTCCAAAAGAATCTGTTTGCTTCCATTGCCAAGAGAAGGGGCATTGGTTGCGAAACTACTGTGTCTACCTAAAGGATCACAAGGATGGTAAAGTCAGAGTGTATAGCTCTGCTTCAGGTAATTCCACTATCTAACTCTATTAAGTTCCTATTTGGAGATTCTTAATACGTGATGCAATGTATTACATTTTGAAATTTTGTGGGATCGAAGAAAAAAAGGAAGCTTAAAGGAAGAGAAAGTTGAATCTGATCGCGAAGAGATGGATTTTGATCGCCTGATTCGATGATCGGATTTTTGAGCCGCTACTTAGGAGTTATGATAGATTGCTTAGAAATATTTAGTAACATAGTTTTCATATGTATTTGCATTGTAAGGACAAGATTTTCCGCAATTTTATAAATAAAGTAAAATTTTGTTTTATCTTATTTTATAATTCCTTTCAATGGTATTTGTGAAAATTGATAGCAACATCGATTTGATTCTTTTGTTAGTGGTAGTTTTTAAATTTACCAAATAAGGAAAATATTCTCATCACCCAAGTTTCAATTGGATAGAAAATTGGAATCATGCAACTTGTATTGTATGATGAATGAGAATTTTTTTTCTTTGGAAAATTAAGACTAATTCCTTGTTCACATGTACATGTGAGTCAAGTGAAGGAGTAGGAGATATAATACACATTATTGTGCATTGGTCAAGGTCCACCATAAAGAACGATAAGACTATTTGTCATGATTTACTAGAAGTTAGTAAATATGGTTATGATTACAAGATTAAGTGTAATTCTGAATCATTAAAAAAGTTTCAATGCATAGCAGAACGAATAAGAATAATCAAATTAGGTAGAAAGATACAAGTTCCTCCAATTTGAATGGAAAGGAGAGTACTTTAGTATCATGTTTTATGATCATCTTACTGATTGTGAAAACCATATCACAATTGATCCTATAAGGACACCTTAGTGCACTTGTATGGCTAAGAAGAGGAATCGGAAATTGTTGAAATAATTAAATCATTAAGGAGAATCATACTTCGTTCCAAAATCGAGTCTTAGAGTCAATCTCCACGATTATGAATTGAGTGACATATCTTAAGTAGGTTTATAGCACATTTTTAATTGGTAGTTGTGATGTTTTGGCTAAAACGAAGAGCAACTAAGACCAATTATATGAAGTGTTTGTCTTGGTAAGAATCTGTACTAACTCTTGGATATTTGTTTGTCAAGGAATGTTTCCTGACAAGAGAATCTTATATTTCAAGAGGTCGGTGGGAGTCTTAAAGATCTTGAAAATTTTCAAGAACTAATCAAGAATAAAACCTATTGTTTATCACTAGCACACGACTTAAGGTTTGTAACCTATCGTGTTGACATATTCTTGTTTCAGTGCTCACTCTAGTTAAAGTTGACTATGCATGTGAGTTCTATGAGTTCTCAATTGTTTGCATAAGGCAAAGCACCTTGATCAGTGAAAGTTCATCGATCAGTAAGGGTGATCTGCTCAACCAGATGGAAGACATGGTAGGCCCTTGTGATACCAAGTGGTAAGAAATTAAGATTGAATAGGTTCATTCCATATGAATTTGAATTTATCTTAGACCTTGTCTTATGATAATGACATATTCACATGGATAGGAACACATACACCATAAAATCTAAGTGACATAAGGTTTCTATCTAATTCATGAAAATGATTGTGAGGAAACACTTTCACTAAGAAGATTTTGAGGAGATAACAGTTGTGTTAATTGCATTCTCAAATTCGATTATGATACAACATCCTTCTTCATAGTTCGAATTGTGAGAAATGGAAAATAGTTTGAACATTCGGACATACTGTCATAAGTTCTGAAATAGTTTAGACACACATATGAGCTTTCTTATAAAATATGTATGAGCTTAGATAAAGACTTATCAAAGCATCCCATATCAAAAATATGAACTTTGGTAAGAAAGTCAATAAGTATTGATTTCTAGAAGTCTAGCTGTTTTCTGGGTACATGTCAAAGCTATTGGGAGCATAAGTGTTATACTGGTAAGTATATAATTATCATGATAATGGGAGCATGATTATTACGTGAAGTGTTGCAAGTTAGCAATGCCAGTTATAGCAAACAAAGGTTAAGGTTTGCAAAGTTTCAAATTTTGAAAAATTGTTTCGCTATAGTAAGCGAGAGGATACTTATACTTTATTTCAAATCTAAAAGCATAGATTGAAATATTAATCAAACTTAGTCGTCGATTTATATGAATACCATGTTGAAATGCTTCAACATTGGAAATTCTATATATGGAAATATTATACCAAAAGACTGGTCAAGTATCATGTATTTATGTAAGACATCATGAATTGTATCCCATATGCTTTGGGTATAGGAGCGATTGCATGTGCTATAATATTGAATTGTTCTATTTTTCCAATGCCTAGGAATTAAGAGGGAAAAATGATTAGAACCGGATATATATGACTAAAGTTATTAAACAACTGTCAAGTACAATCTAAGTTTCGCTAAGAATTGATCATTTCTAGTTGGAAGTATAGTAATGGATTGACCATATTGACATTATTATGAATAGACATGATTCTATAAATCATAAGTTGTCGTATGGCAAATATGGAAATGTTTCTATAATGAGAGTTGGATATTAAGAATCTGTTGGGAATAAAACCCTAATTAAGATTTGATGAACAAGATGCGGAAAATAAGAACAAACACAAATATGAAGATTAGGTCGAATGATCACTCGATTTATTCAAACAAGAGGAATAAATTTCAGAAATAAACTAAAGAATCTAACACTACATAAGAAACCTCACGTGGCGGCTACATTTTGCATCACTCTTAACCCTAATTATGAATAATACATGTCTATTTATAGGGAAAAGACAAGTCTTGGGCTTTTAACCTAGAATTCATCAAAGGGGCCCATTGCCATCATCCATGGAGTACTTTGAAACCCTACAGAATCTATGTGTAGGTTAAAGACTTTTATGAAAGAAGGATGTTCAAAGGAATATACTTTGAATTTGAGACTTCACTTCCATGGAATTGTTCTTGTGACAATCTGTAACACCTGTGTTTCTGGGCTTGCCATTTTTAGCAATGTAATAGTCTAGGATAACTTCTATAACCTATTTTGAAATAATAAGAACGTATTATTTGAGTATTATGTGTTTTGTGCTTAATTGCTTAATTATGTGATTTGATTTAATTAAGAATAAAATAAGCGTCAAAATTTAAGTATAAAATAAACCTGATATCTTTGCATAAAGTTATAGTGGCCAAAACGAGGTGTCTGAATATATATAGAACGCCCAAATCTGACTTCGTATGAGGAAGTTATGATTTTTCTAAGTATCGACTTGGCAGTATGCAGCCCGAATACTCGATTTGAGATCAAGCGGTTTTTAGCCGAAACAATCTAAACGAGAATCGAAGATCTCGTTAGTATTAGCGAAGCGATATAAACATAGCCGAGAACGGACGTCAGATAAAGAAGTTATGAATTTATAACGAAGTTTTCCTGTTCTGGGCTACTAAAAATAAATAATAAAAATAAAGTCAAAAATTAGCCGACGGAGTCCAAATAAAAGTTGTAGAGCGTAGTCTCACCTTCGCGTGGATATAAAAAACATCGAAAACGGAGTTCGTATGAAGAAGATATGAATTTTTGTAGTTTATTAAATAATTAAAATATAAATTTAATTAATAAATCCGATATTATCCGAAGGGGAGTCACCGGAGTTATCCGGGTTATGCCCAGCATACAGCGAAGCGTGACCAGCCTCGCACTCGAGTACTTCGGAGACGTAAGCAGTGACGTTTTCCGAGGCGTACGCCCAACATATGTGACGCCTCAGCCTCCTATAAAAGGGCATGCGAGGGCAGCCTTATTCTTTTGCCAAATTTTCTCATCTTTCTCTCGTTTTGCATCGTTTTACATGCCAGAAGTATCCCGAAGCCCCAGTATCATTACCGAGCCCCGAAGCAAGTTCCGAAGTCCCGAAGATCCCGAGAAGTGTGATTCCCGAGCCGAAGCTCTGCCCGCGAGGAGCCCGGTCTTTGTGAAGATCTTCCATATCTACCGAAGAATACTACTTCTGCAAGTCGTAGTGCTGTCCGATCATCTTCTGATCAAGTGAGTGTTTAGTTACTTTCTTCTAACGCATAATTAAGAAGTATTTGATACGAAATACGTGTTATGTGTATATATTGTTGTTTATATATGTGAATGTATGTTCACTTTCTTCTAACTCATAGATATGATATATTCTCTATGAGATACGTGTTATGTGTGTGTGCCTCATCTGTTATGTGGAATATGTATTGAATGAACATGCTATACAGGTTTTAGACTATGTATAAAACTATATATTTTTATCTACTAATATATTGTGTAGAACAAGGGTAGATAGTTGATGTGTGATAAATAGATGAAAGGCCTCGTTGTTATTGTTGTTGATCTAGTTATTCAGCGGAGTATGGATAACGACCACGGACTCTTTCTAGACAGTCATGTGGAATGCTAGCAGGCTCATAACCTGTAGGTGTTGTGAACGATGTGTTCATCGGTGTACTCTATCCCCCTCATGGTTGCCTTAGGACTTTTATTGCTGAGGAAACCCCTCGAGGTAAAGTCCATCCCGATGAAATTCCTAGTTTAGGTCCCTTATAATAGATGTTGTTTTAGGGACGTAAAGTGAGGATAACGGGAATGGGTAATCAGGTTATTGTTGTGGTTGGTTGGTGAATTAAATATAATTATTTATTGTGGGTTGAAAACCCTATATGCTCACCAGGGTCCCAAGCCTGACCCACTCAGTTTATTTGTATTACAGGAAGTGGCGCAAGGGCATGATGGATGAATCATCAAGTTGTTTTGTTTACAAGTCTGTATATGGATATATTTGTTTAATGACTTGTAATGTCATCGTTTATGCTATGGTCTGTATGACATCCCGAGTTTTGATTATATAATGAAAATACATTTCTTTATGAAATGCTTTGGTAAATATCATTTTATCACGTTTTGTTTTTGGGACCAAATTCCACAACTCTTTTAAATCAAAAGGATTTACTCTGAAATTATTTTAAAAGCATAAATGAAACCGGTCTTTTCTGGATGTGATTTTGGGGATGTCACAATTGGTATTAGAGCATTAGTTTAAGTGAACTAGGAATTTGTAGGATTTCTAGACTTAAACTTAGAATGCTAAGTGGAAATTTGAGTTGAGTGTCTGTTGAATTTTAGACATGAGCACTAGTTTATTTTAGGAAAGTTGCCTAAAATGCTTTTATGTGCTAAATGTTATATGTTGTCATATATGATATTATTTGTTCGGATCCACGGTTTGTTGCCAACCTGATCTGAAGGTTTATGTGTTTAGGATTCTAAGCGTATGACGACGATATTAGAACTAGCATGTAATCTTTTCGGAGTTATATGGAAGATCGCAATATCTTTCACGAATGAAGATCTAAATTTCACCTTATTCGGTGTATAGATCAAGAATGGCGATAACAAGAAGCGGTGTTGGAAACGCAAACGAGAACAGGAATCAACCGCCTGTAATTCAACAAGTAGCTGTTGAAGCTGCTGCACCAGAACAGATCACCATGGCTGGAGTGCAAGCCATGATTCGGGCTATGTTAGCCGAACAAAGGGAAGAAATGCGACAAATGTTGCATGGAAATAGGGACGAACCTATCATACCTATTATGGAACCCGAACTGATTCCCGAACAATCGGAGGAAGGGAACAATAGTCGCATTGTGATTCATGTTGGCACTCAAGAAGAACGAAGGAATGATTCAGAACGGAGAAGCAACAAGGATGGGCGAATGTATAAGAATTTCTTGGGTGCCAAACCGCCAAGTCTTTCTGGGAGCCCAAAGCCTGTTGAAATTATGGATTGGATCTCCGAAATGGAGATGGTCTTTGAAAGTTGCGACTGCAGCAACAAACAGAAGACTGTCTTTGCAGTTAGACAACTGAAGACTGAAGTCTTGAGTTGGTGGAAGTTGTTAGCAGATACTATGCCACAAGGAGAAGCCCTGAAAATGTCATGGGAGGAGTTCTTGGAACAACTAAGGGTGCAGTATTGTTCAGAGATAGATCTGATTGATCTGAACAATGAGTTCCAAAACTTAAAGAAAGGGAGAATCAGCGTAGATGATTATGCTACGACATTTACTGAGAAAATGATGTTATTTCCGTACCTAGTGCCAACAGAACTCTCCAAGATCGAGAGGTTCGCTAATGGACTGACTGCCGACTTTGGCCTGACAATCAAGATGGCAACCACTCTGAAAACAGTTGTTCGAGCAGCTAAAAATGTGGATGCCCAACAGAAGGAAAAGGGTCTAGAAAGGATAGAGGTTGGTGAAAAGAGGAAAATCGATGGACCTTCAGGGTCCAGCAAGAAAAGTAAATTCTTGAAATCTGGTTCGAGAGGAAGTGGAGGAAAGGTAGAGGCGAAATGGTACGAAAAGTGTAAAAAGAAGCATCATGGGAAATGTGACGAGGAAGTGGTCACATGCTATAAATGTGGAAAGCCAGGGCATTTTGCTAACGAATGCACGCTTACCAAAAAGGTTTGCTATGGTTACCGTGAGGAGGGTTACATGTTGAGGGACTGCCCTAAGAAGAAGGAAGCAACAAGACCCAACATTCCACGAAAGCCGAAAGCAAGAGCCTTCCAGATGACACTGGAAGCTGCCAAAGAAGAAGTTGATGTTGCTTCAGGTACCTTTCTTGTAAATGAATTGCCTGCCCAAATTTTATTTGATTCTGGAGCCAACTACACCTTTATATCGCATGAATTTGGTAGAAAACTAGATTTGCCTGTTGTTAGACTAGATGATGTTTTATTAGTCGAAGTTGCTAGTGGCAAGTTTGTACCTGTTAGCCATCGTATGAAAAACGTATTAATTGATTTGAATGGGAATAAGCTCCACGATGAATTATTGCCTATCGAACTTAATGGATTCGACATCGTTTTGGTAATGGATTGGCTTAGCGCCAACGATGCCGAGATTTTATGCAAGAAGAAAATAGTGAAAGTAAACCCGCCTGGGAAGGAGTCATTTGTGGTGTATGGAGATAAATGCAGAGTAAATTCTGGAATCATTTCCCTAATGAAAGCCAGAAAGTGTTTGACCAATGGGTGTACATCATACTTAGCATTCGTGACCGATGCTAAGAAGGAAAAGAAGGTGATGCAGAATATTTCCGTGGTGTGTGATTATCCGGAAGTATTTCCCAAAGATCTTCCTAGATTACCTCCTGATCGACAAGTGGAATTCCGTATTGACTTGTTGCCCGGAACAACGCCGATTGCAAAAGCAACTTACCGATTAGCACCGACGGAGATGAAGGAGTTGATGATGCAACTTCAGGAGTTATTGGACAAAGGTTTCATTAGACCTAGTTCATCACCCCGGGGAGCTCCAGTGTTATTTGTGAAGAAGAAAGATGGAAGTATGAGAATGTACATTGATTATAGAGAGCTGAATAAGGCAACAATAAGGAATATATATCTATTGCCAAGGACTGATGACCTATTCGATCAACTACAAGGTTCAAGTTATTTTTCAAAGATCGACCTAAGGTCATGATATCATCAACTAAAGGTGAAAGAGCAGGATATAGAGAAGACTGCATTCAGAACACGATATGGACACTACGAGTTCTTGGTTATGTCATTTGGACTAACCAATGCTCCAGCAGCATTCATGGATTTGATGAATAGGGTTTGTAATCCGTTCCTTAATAAATCTGTGATTGTGTTCATAGATGACATTCTAACTTACTCGAAAAGCCAAGAGGAGCATGGTAGACACTTGAGAGAAGTGTTGGAAGTCTTGAAAAAGGAGAAGTTGTATGCTAAGTTCTCCAAATGTGATTTTTGGATTAGAGAAGTCCAATTCTTGGGTCACGTGGTCAACCAAGAAGGGATAATGGTTGATCCATCAAAGATCGAAGCTGTGATGAAGTGAGAACAACCGAAAAGTCCCACGGAGATCCGAAGCTTTTTAGGATTAGCCGGATATTACCGAAGGTTTATCCAAGGCTTTTCTTCAATCGCTAGTCCACTAACAGCTTTGACCCACAAAGGAGTTGCTTATGCTTGGAATGATAAGCATAAAGAAGCATTCGAGAAGCTAAAGAAGAAGCTATGCGAGGCACCGATTCTTTCTCTACCCGATGGAGTTGAAGACTTTGCTGTTTATAGCGATGCGTCTGGGGTTGGATTGGGTTGTGTTTTGACCCAGAGAGATAAGGTGATCGCATATGCGTCTTGACAGCTGAAAGAGCATGAAAAGAACTACCCGACTCATGATTTGGAGTTGGCAGCGGTATTTTTCGCTTTGAAAACATGGAGGCATTACCTCTATGGAACAAAGTGCAAATTGTTCACTGATCATAAGAGTCTCCAATATCTCTTTAGTCAGAAGGAATTGAACATGAGATAGTGACGCTGGCTAGAATTACTTAAAGACTATGGCTGTGAGATACTTTACCATCCCGGTAAAGCTAATGTTGTTGCCGATGCTCTCAGTTGAAAAGTCAATCTTGAAAGAAAAAGGCCAAGAGCGTTGAGAATAGAAGTTGTCTCAACTATTTTGGAAAGTATAAAGAAAGCTCAAAGCAAAGCTTTTGAAAAGAATGACCGGAAAGAGGAATGTTTGGGTAAAACGTTGGTGTTCGATACAAACCGTCATGGACTGAAGGTATTCCAATATAGGGTTTGGGTACCTAAGTCAAGAGGAGTCAGAGATCTTCTGATGGAAGAAGCTCACAAAACCATGTACTCCATTCATCCCGGTAGCACTAAAATGTATAGGGACCTAAAACCCTATTACTGGTGGCCGACGATGAAGCTCGACATTACGAAGTATGTGGCAGAGTGTGTGACTTGTGCTAGAGTCAAGACACAACATTAGAAACCATATGGGAGTTTAGAACCTTTGCCTGTGCCTATGGGTAAATGGGAAGACATTGCTATGGATTTTGTAACTAAACTGCCCAGAACAAAAAGTGGTCACGACATGATTTGGGTGGTCGTTGATCGATTCACTAAGAGTGCGCATTTCATAGCAGCCAAGGAGAAATGGTCTATGGAAAAGCTTGCGAATTCTTACGTGAAGGAAATTGTGAGGCTTCATGGTGTTCCGTTAACGATTGTATTGGATCGTGACAGCCGTTTCACCTCAAGGTTTTAGAAAAGTCTACAAGAAAAGATGGGTACCTATTTGTGTTTGAGTACAGCTTACCATCCACAGACTGATGGTCAGAGCGAACGAACGATAAAAACGCTTGAAGATATGCTTAGAGCATGTACCCTGGAATTCCTAGGTAACTGGGATGAACATTTACCTTTGGTAGAATTTTCCTACAATAATAGTTTCCACTCGAGCATAAAGATGGCACCTAATCAAGCTTTGTATGCACAGAAGTGTCGTACGCCGTCTTGTTGGCTTGAGGCTAGGGAAAAGCAGTTTATGGGACTGGAGATGGTTCATCAAACCGCCGAAAAGTTGAAAATAATTAGGGAGAGAATGTTAGTAGCTCAGGATCGTCAAAAGAGCTATGCTGACAAAAAGCAAAGACCTATGACTTTTGAAGTTGGAGATTCGGTCTTACTTAAAGTCTCGCCGTGGAAGGGACTTATAAGGTTTGGTAAAAGGGGAAAATTAACTCCAAGGTTTATTGGACCATTTAAAGTTCTTCAGAGGATTGGGAACCAAGCTTACAAGCTCAAACTACCAGAAGAATTGAATGGAATTCATAACACTTTTCATGTGTGTTATTTGAGAAAGTTCACGGGAGAAGTTCCCAACATAATTCCAATTTTTGAATTAATAATTGATGATAATCAAAGGTTGATTGAAGAACCAGAAGCAATCGTTGACCAAAAGACTGAGAAATTGTGACATAAGATGGTTGAGTTAGTGCTTGTCCGATGGAAACACACGAATGGGCCAAATCTCACCTGGGAAACGGAGAGTGACAAGATGAGTCGCTACCCGCAGTTTTTTGTTGATGTGTGATTCCGAGGACGGAATCATTCTAAGGTGGGGAGAATTGTAACGTCCGTGTTTCTGGGCTTGCCATTTTTAGCAATGTAATAGTCTAGGTTAACTTCTGTAACCTATTTTGAAATAATAAGAACATATTATTTGAGTATTATGTGTTTTGTACTTAATTGCTTAATTATGTGATTTGATTTAATTAAGAATAAAATAAGCGTCAAAATTTAAGTATAAAATAAACCCGATATCTTTGCATAAAGTTGTAGTGGCCAAAACGAGGTTTCCGAATATATATAGAACGCCCAAATCTGACTCTGTATGAGGAAGTTATGATTTTTCTAAGTTTCGATTTGGCAGTATGCAGCCCGAATACTCGATTTGAGATCGAGCGGTTTTTAGCCGAAACAATCTAAACGAGAATCGAAGATCTTGTTAGTAGTAGCGAAGCGACAAAAAGATAGGCGAGAACGGACGTCGGATAAAGTAGTTATGAATTTATAACGAAGTGTTCCTATCCCGGCCTACTAAAAATAAATAATAAAAATAAAGTCAAAAATTAGCCGCCGGAGTCTAAGCGAAAGTTGTAGAGCGTTGTCTCACCTTCGCGTGGATATAAAGAACGTCAAAAACGGAGTTCGTATGAAGAAGATATGAATTTTTGAAGTTTATTAAATAATTAAAATATAAATTTAATTAATAAATCCGATATTATCCGAAGGGGAGTCACCGGACTTATCCGGGTTACGCCCAGCGTAAGGCTGTACGCCTAGCATACAGCGAAGCATGACCAGCCTCACACTCGAGTACTCTAGAGACGTAAGCAGTGACGTTTTCCGAGGCGTACGCCCCGCATAGAGCATTACGCCCAGCGTAATGCGAGGCCTCAGCCTCCTATAAAAGGGAATGAGGGGCAGCCTTATTCTTCTGCCAAATTCTCTCATCTTTCTCCCGTTTTGCATCGTTTTACGTGCCAGAAGTATCTCGAAACCTTGGTAACATTCCTGAGCCCCGAAGCAAGTTCTGAAGTCCTGAAGATCCCGAGAAGTGCGATTCCCGAGCCGAAGCTCTGCCCGCGAGGAGCCCGGTTATTGTGAAGATCTTCCAGATCTACCGAAGAATACTACTTCTACAAGTCGTAGTGTTGTCCAATCATCTTCTGATCAAGTGAGTGTGTAGTTACTTTCTTCTAACGCATAATTATGAAGTATTTGATACGAAATACGTGTTATGTGTATATATTGTTGTTTATATGTGTGAATGTATATTCACATTCTTCTAACTCATAGATATGATATATTCTCTATGAGATACGTGTTATGTGTGTGTGCCTCATCTGTTATGTGGAATATGTATTGAATGAACATGCTATACAGGTTTTAAACTATGTATAAAACTATATATTTTTATCTACTAATATGTTGGGTAGAACATGGGTAGATAGTTGATGTGTGATAAACAGATGAGAGGCCTCGTTGTTGTTGTTGTTGATCTAGTTATTCAGCGGAGTATGGATAACGACCACGGACTCTTTCTAGACAGTCCTGTGGAACGCTAGCAGGCTCATAACCTGTAGGTGTTGTGAACGATGTCTTCACCGGTGTACTCTATCCCCCTCATGGTTGACTTAGGACTTTTATTGCTGAGGAAACCCCTCGCGGTAAAGTCCATCCCGATGAAATTCCTAGATTAGGTCCCTTATAATAGATGTTGTTTTAGGAACGTAAAGTGAGGATAACGGGAATGGGTAATCGGGTTATTGTTGTTGTTGGTTGGTGAATTAAATATAATTATTTATTGTGGGTTGAAAACCCTATATGCTCACCAGGCTCCCATGCCTGACCCACTCAGTTTATTTGTATTACAGGAAGTGGCGCAAGGGCATAAGATGGATGAATCATCAAGTTGTTTTGTTTACAAGTCTGTATATGTATATATTTGTTGAATAACTTGTAATGTTATCGTTTATGCTTTATGGTCTGTATCAGAACATGACATCCCGAGTTTTGATTATATAATGAAAATACATTTCTGTATGAAATGCTTTGGTAAATATCATTTTATCACGTTTTGTTTTTGGGAACAAATTCTGCAACTCTTTTAAATCAAAAGGATTTACTCTGAAATTATTTTAAAAGTTCAAATGAAACCGGTCTTTTCTGGACGTCATTTTGGGGATGTCACACAATCTCCAAAGGAATATTCTGTAATATCGTTGGCAAAGTCTCTGTGACTTTGGTACCTCGACATTACAAAAGGAATCATTTCATGATAGTATAGAATCTAACACAATCTAATAGTGGCAAGAAGTTGGATTTCTTACACTTGTGATATAGATTTGGAATTGTGAAATGGGCTTCATTGGAAATGTTTTTCAAATTAATCTATTTCACAAAGTAAGGACCATAGATAAACATAGTGTCCATGCTTGGAGCATGGGATAACTATTGTTTTAATTCAAAGTATTAGGTTGATCAATCGAAACATTATACAATGAATAATGTGTAATCAATATGGTGATTAAATAAAAGGTGTTTTATTTATATTCAAAAGTTTTGACACCATATTGGATTTGATTATTCTTGTGTTCCACTTTGCATGTTTTGGCTTCCCAAATAATAAGATTATTCAAACTATCCACAGTCGATCATACTTTGTAAGTAGGTATTAAGGCAAGGTTGTCATGAATCTAATTGTAGATTGTCTAGGTGTTTTAGATATAGCACAAGTTTGATGCAGTGTTCATGAGTACTCCTGTAATCAGATTTGAGTATTGGATTAAACCCATGCTCATTTGAATCACTTCATGGATTTTATCACGAGTGATTAGTGAGACGATAATATCTTATATTCTTGAAACGGAGACATATAGTTGTAGTTTACAAGTCGGTTGCGCATTGATAATATGTTGATGCACCAGTAATTTGGTGTTATAAAACATATTATTGTGTGTGATTTGATGAGTTAATAGAGCAAGCAGATGATTCAAAGTGTATCCGTTCCTTTTACCCATAGAGGGATAAAAGCGATATATGTGGGCCCCTCGATGATTTAGTGATGACAACCTAAGCGCTTGGCCAAGCCTAGACTGATTTGGTTTGTTCAATTAGTCGGTCATCATAAACCGAAAATTGGGAAACAACATATAGAAAGAGAGAATGATTATAACCCATGTCTCAGTCCGTACGATATCTAGAATGGAGGAATATATGATCCCTTATCTAATGGACGCGTCAGAGTTTGACAATGGCTTTTAAGAGCTACGAATTCTAGTCGGTTTTAAGTCATACTTGCAATTATAATTGTTAGACTTATCCAAGTGCGAGATTGTTGGATTAAGTGTCTAAGACCATATAGATTAGATGCAATCCCTTCAGTCAATGGATATACATGTATAGATTAGTATATATACAACATTAGGGTAAACCCTAATATTGTGAGGTTAGTGATCGAGGCTTTCTGTCAATCGTCTTTGTGATAAAAACTGACTTCTTGGTGAAGACAAAAGCTCTTTTCTTGGTGAAAGGAATAATTAACAGAACTTATGTGTTATTTACTTTTTGTTGATTATTTTGCTTAGATTAGTTTTACTTTTTTTTATTTATACTTGAAGTGTATCTAATCAAACACATAACTTCAATTTGATTTCCACTAGCTTCTTTGGAGATGAGCTCTCCATCAAGGAAGAAGCCCCTTCGAGACACAATTAATTTGTTCTCAAAACCATATAGAATAACTATCTAATAGAATTTTTAGAATAGCCAGGAAATAACACATTTCAGCTATAGGTTCTAGTTTATCGTTCTCCTCGCGATGAACGAATACTTTGGATCCCCATATTTTGAAATGTGCAAGTGTGAGAGGTTTCCTATTCCTCATTACGGAAGGTTTCTTAGTGACCTTCTTAACTGGTAGGATGTTTAATATATTAGATGTTGTATCTAGGGCGTAGCCCTATAAACTTATGGAAAGCATAGCTCGAGTTAAGTATTCTACACCCTATCAAATCGGAGCACCCTGATATTTTTTCCTAGTTGGTTTCAACTTCCTTTAGGAATTCTTTGAACACTTCAAAATGTTTCTTGACTTATGCTTCATTAAATAAATATAACCATACCTACTAAAATCAATAAAAGTCACAAAAGTATCTTTCACCATGGCTTATGGGGGATTTGAACGGCCACACACATCGATGTGGATTAGGTCCAACGGATCCTTCCTTTGTTCATAGTTTCCCATGAAAGGAGATTTTGTCATCTTTCAAAGTATGCAAGACTCATATACATCATTCAACTTTAGGTCAAATGATTCTAACACCCCACCCTCTAGGAGCTTGGTGTGACAACTGTAAAAATTATGTTAACGTTCGTCAAACTTTATCATTTGCGAAAAAATGTATTAAACCTAATGTAACATATTCCACTTAATTTAATGCAAATAAAGTTTTATTCTTTGAAATGCATTCGGAATATCATTAAAATCTTCGATGTCTGTAGATCGTTTACGAACAAATACTTTTCATTATACATAAGTAATGATTTAACACATATGATTGAAATGGATGTATCTATTAGGTATTATTACGCATAGATGATACACTAAACAAAAATTACATGAAACTAAAATAGATAATAATATAAAGAAAGTCGAAAACGAAGTTTGTATTTAAAATTTACGAGCTTTCCTTTAAACCATTCAACCTAGTATAGAATTCTACCTCTAACTCATTTTGCCCGAAAACCCTGACATTGTTGTGGGTAACAACGAAGAGCAACCCGTGGGGTTCCTACCTTCGATGAACCTTCAGGCAATTTGTTCGGCTAGCTATGATGCCTCTCGGAGACAAATTTTTATGTTTTCTAGAACCTAAAATAGTCTATTATTTGAAAAGTTCGCTAATTTATGTTTTTCACTAGCAAACGACACTTTCACGCACATAAGCGGACTGCAACAAACGACATTCTATCGTTAAGTGTAACTTCAAACCATTCGTTCACATAGCTATACTATTCATCACATTAATGTTTTCATATATTACAGAGCATAAATTCGAATAGTAATTTATTGAATTTTAGCCTTTTTGCGAAAAGTTGGATTATGATGGCCTGTTGAACGCGGTTCGAGAACATGTCACACGATGCATTCTCGGTCACACACGTCACAAACTCTATATGAAAATCTAGCTGATAGCTGAAAAGTTAGTTGATAAATAATGACTTTTGGTAAAACAAACTGATAAACTAACTGAAATTTATAAACTGACATTGAAGAACGTGTTTTTCATAATTAATTAAGATGTATATTTGAAACAAATTTAAAAACTCATGAAAATATAATGTAAGTAACTTAAATATGTAACTTAAAAGTTACTTTTTTTGCTTACCAAAAATGACAACTTAAAAAAATTTGAAAAATAAGTTAGTTTATCAACCAAGTATGACGTGTCAAAGATAGCCTAAATAAGAATAAATTATGTGTACAAATGAAAATAAAATAAATAAAAGAATATATTTTAATGATAAACTCGCTATGCCCTGTCATAACAACTCTACACAAAATATATGTCCTAGAAATATAATAATACCCAAAAACCATGTATATAAAAACTTAAAAAGAAGTTTCCTTATAAAATGGACAGGTAGGCACAAATTGTATGTGAATCTCAATTTTTTTTCCAATAGTTTAGTATGTCTCATATAGAAAACTGTTGCTTTTATATTTATTTTGTCACTTTTTTTATCTTATTTACCATTGAACTTGTAGGGAAATTGACTTATTAGGGTAATTAAGTGTCTCATTTGTACTCATTTGGTCACTTTTTGTTTTTGTATCTCATTTACCATTGAACTTGTTGCAGGTGTTCATAGAAACAATTAAAACAGGCTATTGAAGGTTTCCGACAATTTCTTATCTCCGGCGATTCTCCGATCGTCTTCTCCGACGAACCTCCAGTAAAAATGAGTTTTTCTGACGGACTTTTCTCAACTACCATCCAAGCGGCACCCACCGCCGATGCTGCTACTTAACTTTCTCCACCCTCCCCCTCTCCCTTCTATCGATTTGCTGCCAGAAAAATGAAGAAGGGACGAGGCAGCAAGCCACCTGCCACCTCCTCCTGCCATTATCGAAACCCACCTACCACCTCCCTCTTGCCTCAGTAAACCACCATCACCACCTCGTGCTGCTTGCTGCTGCTACAAGTCATCCAGCCAAGACCCAATGATCCGTCGGAAAACTCATTTTTGCCGTAGGCTCACCGGAGAAGACGACCGAAGAGTTACCGAAGATAAGAAATTGCCGGAAACCTTCAATAGCCGGTTTCAATGGTTTCTGTAAACACTTACAACAAGTTTAATGGTAAATCAGATACAGAAAAAAAATGACTAAATAAATACAAAGACAACAGTTAATCCTCTTAAGTTTCCGATCTCATACGTTTCCGATCTCATACATTATATATACTAAATTATTTATTTAAAGAATTTGAATGAACAGATTTCTTGGAGATACGTGTAGCGTAGCAATTTTAATTCGCTATATGTGTTATTAATATATTACAGTTGGCATGCTTCAATATAGTATATAATAATTAGGTCAATGCTTACCGAAAGTCACGTTGCGTGCTTTGTGGTGGATATTAGGATGAGATAGATATTTATGATGCTTGCTACAGTCTGGGTGGTCCCTTATCAATAGCTATGGTAGTTGTTTCTTTTGTATGTACAGAGTAATGTAGCAAACTTGAAATAATTAAATGAGCTCTGTCATTGGTCAGGAAGCATTTGAACTCTGAACCATGCAGGAGACGGATCAGTCTTTTAATTAAGACCGGCTTTGTTAGGTTAGAGATTAACTGAGAGATCTATAATGGGCAATTGATTAGGATACGTGTACAGGATCATTTAGTCGTTGTTGGCTCTCTTAAGGAGATGTGATTATGATCCATACCAGATGAAGTACGTGTATGACTTGTTAACCATCGGAGATTGCTTAGAAACTAAAATGGTTGATGGTGTATCGCTATCCCTTAAACAGTCGTTTTATTTTTAAACTATTGTTTTAATAACATGTGACACTTTGCACTTATGTACTCATATATGACAAAGGAGCACTTTTTATCGTAATTCGTTTCAAACCCATGCAAAGTTATGGAGGGGGTGTTTGGATTAGCTTATTAGTTTATTGTTTATTAGCTTATTTGTGGTGGGAATAAGCAATAAGCAATAAGCATGGGGAGAGATGCTTATTAAAATTAGCTTATTTAGCTTAATAAGCTGGATTTTATCCAAACACTCAAAGTTAGCTTATTGTGGGAATAAGCAATAAACACCTCTTTTTTTTCTATCCAAACACTCCCTAAGTTTTGATCATATTTTATGATTCTTTTACTCATTAACAATCGGTACCGTTTAACCCTTTAATTAAAAAGATCAGATATGAATCACTATCGATCGGAGACGTGTATGACCCGCCCTCAAGAAAACAAAAGAAATATTGCTTTAACTCTAGAATTCACATTACTTTTTAACTGAAACAATTTAATATATATTAGAAAAAACATCATAAATGATCATGTGGTTTCCTTACATCTAAAGTTTAGTCCTCGTGGTTTAAAAACAATATATATGGTCTATGTGCTTTCAAAACTTTTGACAATTGGTCGTTATTGCTAACTCCGTTAAGTTTTGTCAGTTAATTGAAGGGATTTTCGTTATTTTACTGCCACAGAACCATTTATGATGTTTTCATTTATTTAAAAAATAAATAAATAAATAATATATATGCAAAAGGGTCTCTCTCATTATATGATCAACCATGTTTAGACTTCGTTACTCCTAGTATGCAAAGATATTATTTTCTCACTACATGCTCCTTGATTCTTGCTCTTTTCAAGTTGGTACAAGTTCTTAGGGCTTTTGATTTCAATTCGAGAATGATGATACATTATCTTTTCGTTTGGTAAATATAGTGTTTTTTGCGTACTTGGATTTCAATGTTGAAGAAGACCCAATTGCCAAAACTCGATTTTGAAACTCAATTTGGTTGTACCTTTTGATTATTTGAAAATGATGTATCTTGTTGTAGATGTCTTCGATCATATGCTCGCTTGCTTCGTCCTTCAATAAGCCCTAAAAGCAATATGCCTTCATCCACTTCAACCCACCGTCAATCTCATGCTTCACTGGTGATCATTTACATAGTGAACTTCAAAAATCAATTTATCTCCTTCCTACGCCTCAAATTAATTTGATTTGGTGCATCTTCTAGGGTCGGAAAACATGTCTAAGCAGTTCCCGATGGAAGGTTAAAAAGGTTACTGAGCAGATTGATACGTTAGGTTTGAAAACAAACTTTGACAAGGGTAACTTGGTTTCACTCGTAGCATGAATCCTTTTTGGTCATCTAAACTCCCGATTTCGATCTTCCCTCCTTTCATTTCTTTATGCGTTTTCTGTTCATTCGATTTTGCAGAAACTAATTTTCATTTTGTTGTTTTTTGTTGACCATGGTGGTTTTGATGTGTTTATGAATTGCGTTATAAAGCTTCAGAGAAGAGAGATTAGTTCAAAAGGAGATCGCGCTGACAGGATTTGCAATGCTGGAGAGGAGTTCAGAAACATTCACTTACAAGTTGTTAATCCTACTCGTTTTCTATTTACCAATTTCTTTCATTTTAAAGTTAAATCTGGTTCTTAAAGTTAGGTTCTTTTTGTTGTCATACATTTCTAGGAGTAAGATACTCATGTTCCAAAGGGACACTACTCTGTAGTAACTTCAAACAACTTTTAAGAATTTCAAAGTACTTTGCTCGATTTCTTGCCTCTTTTTGTCTCTTTTCATGTTTTTGTTGCATTTTTTGTTGAATAGGGTTTATTGGAAGGTCAATTGAACTTGGTTTCTTTAGGAGGAGCAGTTCTGGAACCAATAACGATGCTAACAAACATCTAATATCAAACAACTTTTAGAATTTCAAATTGATTTCCTAGGTTGGTTTCCTTTTTTGTTTCTTTTCACGTTTTTACTGCATTTGGGTAAAATAGAATTTGTCGGAAGCTCAATTGCACTTCTTTTCTTCATTATCTATTGTGTGAGAGAGACCCTTTTACATATTAATTTATTGAGAGAGAGACCTTTTACATATTAATTTATTTGTTTAAATAAGAGAAAATATTATAAATTGTCCATGTGGTAGGGAAATGACGAAAACACCCTTTAGTCAACAGACAAAAATTAACGGAGTTCGCAATAAGGATCAATCGTCAAAATTTTTGAAAGCACAGGGACCATCTATGATGTTTTTAAACCATAGAGACTAAACTTCAGATTTGGCGAGACCACAGAGACCATTTATGAGGTTATATATATATATATATATATATATATATATATATATATATATATATATATATATATATATATATATATATATATCATTAACAAGTAAGTGGATTCATTCCACTTGAGTTTTTTGAAATGCATTGTGATGTTTATATTTTCTGATACATTTTTGCAATAATAGACATTTGTTTTGTTTTGGAAACATTATTTATTAAATTATATTTGAAGTTTGTTTTGGATAGCGATTCATGTTATATGTGTTGTAATGAATAATTATAGTCTAATCTTAATATTGTAAATGGATCCGGTAAAAGGGTTAAAAATCGGTTGATCCGATGGATAGGGATGAGTATAATTATTCAAAACCCTGCAGGTTACTGTTCGGGTTTGGATTAGTATTTAAAAATTGTTTAATGTGTTTGGATCAAAAACGATCTATGTTATTTACAGGGGTGGATTTAGGGGTTCCTTGGGTCCTGCCACTACTTCGTTTTGGTTTATAATCGATTTATAAGAATAAGAAAATGTTTTTTTTTTTTTGTTTTTTTGAGTTATTTTTTTTGTATCAAGCTATTATAGAGATATATATATATATTTGTATTTTGGGAAGGGATAACATAAACATATTGTAACTCGTGGTTGCCTCGCCCCTTCATCTATTTTCTTTATGGGTGTTGCTAATAATACACCCTTTAGACACCCTATTGACATTTTTTTAAAGTCAACCAATAATTAACTGTTTATAATCAGCTTTTCCGAAAAAAAAATACAATTTCAACCAATAAAAATATTTAAAAAATTAATTAGGGTGTCCATATTGCAATATGGGGTGTCTTTTTAGCCAACCCTTTCTTTATAAGTTGCCAGACAAGATGCCTGCTCCAACAAGAAAAGATAAATTGGGTTTGAATTAATTAGAATTGGCTGCTAAATTCTTTTAGGCTGCAACTAATTCTCTTATTGGGTTGTTAAATATAATGTTGGCAACTTTCTGTCCAACTCCTCATGATGCAAAAACCGATATAAAAACTTGTATGAATCAGTTCATTTTTCGTGAGATTGAATATCAACGAGTCAGGAAGACATCTGTAAAAATTTAGCTCAACTGGAAAACGTTTGCCTCTTTGTCTAATGGTTTAAAGAAAGTCGTGCAATATTGTCAAAATCCTAAAATTAATTGTGGCTCACAGATTTTGCTAGTGGACTTCTATCGTGGTTGTAAGGTATTCAATATGGCTTTAACGATGCTCCAAAATACAATCTTTCTCGAACAAATCTACATAAAATTAGCTTAAAGACATAAGAATATCATAACAATAAAACTAAGGGTAAATATTATAAAAGTCACTAAGTTTACATCAAAATTCTAATTTCATATTGTGTTTAATTTGTTTGAAATTAGAAATCTTGTTTTTCAATTTGTTACAATTCTGACCACTTGACTGGTCAACCTGATTATCTGTAGACGTGACATGATAACATGTCATTTTTTTGACGTGACATTTTGACATCACATGACATGTTGACGTGTGAAAATTGAACTTTTTTTTTTCACAAAAGATAGTTTTTTTTAATCAAATTTGACATTCATTTTTAATTTTTCTTTCAATTATGACACTCCATATTTTGTTCCAAATAAAACATCATATTTTTTAAATTTTGTTAATGTTGGCCATTTTCAGGAACACGATTGTTCGAGAGCCAGATGGAATGTTGGCTTTAGCTAGTGATTATATATTCGTGTAACTTATCTTCATGCATACTAAAAGCAAATTAATAAACAAATTACACCATAGTGCCATATATATATATATATATATATATATATATATATATATATATATATATATATATATATATATATATATATATATATATATATATATATATATATATATATATATATATATATATATATATATATATATATATATATATATATATATATATATATATATATATATATATATATATATATATATATATATATATATATATTAAAGACAAAACTGTAAATTTGGTCCTTGTGGTATTCAAAAAACTTTGGATAGGGTCCAAAAGTTTTCAACTTACATGGAAGGTCCAAAATCAAGGTTTTTGTAGGTTTTTGGTCCAAAAAAACTTAAAAAGATGGTTTTACCCTTGTGATTTCTTTTTTATATTTTTCCTACTTCGTCAAATACTATTTTAATTTAAAAAGAAAAAGATAAAAAAATTAATTATCCCCCCAGCTCTCTCTCTCTCTCACTCACTCACACACACACACACACACACTCTCTCTCTCTCTCTCTCTCTCTCTCTCTCTCTCTCTCTCTCTCTCTCTCTCTCTCTCTCTCTCCAGATAAGAGGGGACTGGTCCTAAATACTTCTTTCCTATAGTGTTCATGCTTTGGTGAAGAAATCAATTCCACCACCATTATAGAATCCACAACCCAATTGATTACTCAAGAAATAAAACTTCCCTCCTTCAATATTGTATACATAATCTGAAGCAAATTAGGGCAAGGGAAATTTGGTACAACCCATCAACGCATAGAGAAATCTACAGGTTCATATTGATTCATGTTTTCCCTTTTCTGAAATCTCTGGCATGAATTGTGTTTTTAAACCCAATCATGAATTACTTGATTGATTTGGAGCGAAGGAACCCTAATTTAGGGGTTTCAGATTTTCAGTTCGTCTACTTGTGTCACTGGTGTGAGTTGAGGAAAAAGAAAGGTAGAGTGACGGTACAAGAGGGGTAAGGGTAGATCCATGGGCAAAGGAGATGAAGGAGCGATGAGAAACAATATCCACCTGGAAGTCACGATATTTTGGGGAGAATACTCAATCTGTTCTTTGACAATAACCTTTGGAGCCGGTTTACCTGAATCGGAGCTTAACTGGATGTAATCGTCATCCTATCGCCACTTCCCGCTAAGGGCATCGACACTTAAGTTCTTCCTCAAGATATACAAGGCATCGACACATCAATTCTTCTTCAAACTCTTGGATTGAACCCACTTTGTTTCTTCTAGGTTTAATCTCTCATTCTTAGAAAAACTATAATCTAAATCTATGGTATTTGTAATCTAATTTTGGTGATTGAACGATTTCGTGTTCCAAAATCAATTTTGAAGAACAAATGGTTTTGTGTTTATTTTCTGGGTTTTGTTGGTGTTCTATATTTCGTATTCATATAAGTGTGTTTCTTTCCAGAAGGAAGCCTACACATACACACATACATAAATCGATTATAGATTGGATTTTGTGGGTTTTCTTTTGAGAGAGATATTTCAGTGTGTATTGATGTTCATCAGAAATCAGTGGAGTCACTAGTGAAATGAGAGAGAAAGAGTCAAAGAGAGAGAGGAGGGGATAGAGAGAGTGAGAGAGAGAGAGAGAGAGAGTGAGTGTGTGTGTGTGTACGGTGGGGTGGGGATGGAAAATTCATTTTATTTTATATCAAAATAGCATTAAAATACTTATAGAAAAAGGAAAAAAGAAATCAAAAGGGCATAATCGTCTTTTTAAGTTTTTTTTGGACCAAAAACCCAGAAAAACCTTGATTTTGGACTTTCCATGCAAGTTGAAAACTTTTTGGACCCTATCCAAAGTTTTTTGAATACCACAGGGACCAAATTTGCAGTTTTGTCTATATTAAAAGTGGTTGGGTTTATCTACAGTCACTTTTCTATCTTTTGGACATTGCCCACAATGTTTTAAGCTTTTTGTCAGTTTTGGTCCAATTCATTGTGGTTTCCAGCTTTAGTCCCCCTGGCTTCTTTTTGATGGTCAGGGACTTTTAGCCCAATAGTTTCTATGGTTTTATATAATTCCCTTTATTTATTTTATTTACCTCCTGTTCCTCGAAACAGTAACTTAGACTACTAGGTGTGAGCAACATGTTATCACATGTTACCACACCCAAAAGGTGTCATGTTAGCATCCTACTCATACATGGTGTTATAACACCCAAGGTGGAAATGGGCAACATCTAATAACATGTGATAACACCAATTATTTTCTATTTTTTTTTTATTTTTTTTTTTGATGTTTTGTTTTCTATATTTCGAATTTTTTTTATTTAACGCGTTATATTTGAAATGTAAAAATAAAATTTTAATAAATCTTAAATTAAAAACAACATAAAAAAATTACAACAAAACACAAACACAATTAAAAACCTAAAAAAACAAAAAAACAAAAAAAAAAACGATAAAACATACATTTTTTGCCCTAAAACTATTCATCTTCATCTTCGTGACCAACATAGATATAATCCGCCAAGTCTTCACGAAGTTGCATGTGTTTTCGCTGATCTTGAATATCAACCACTCTATGTAAATATTCTGATGTCCCTGGTTGAAATTGCACATGTCTTGGTTCCGTAGGCGAATACGTTGCAATATTGCGTCCTTTATCTTCGACAACCATGTTATGCATTATGATACATGCATACATGATATATCGTAGAGTATCTAACTCATAAGATCTCGCTACATGTTCAACTATGTGTCATTTTGATTTCAAAACCCCAAAAGCACGTTCAACGTCCTTACGTGCTCCTTCTTGTCGTCTCTTGAAATATTTGTCTCTTGGATCTATTGGGTGCCGAAACGCCTTCACAAACGTGGAATATTGTGGATATATTCCGTCTGTAAGATAATACCCAAACTTATATTCATTTCCATTCACTGTGAAAGCAGCATCCGGGGCTTTTCCTGACAAAAGGTCGTCAAATATTGGTGATTGATCGAGAACGTTGACGTCGTTGTTAGAACCCGCAACCCCGAAAAAAGCATGCCAAATCCATAAATCTTGTGAAGCAACAGCCTCTAATACCAACGAAGGCGCTCCATGATGACCGCTTGAATACTAGCCTTTCCACGCCACAGGGCAATTTCTCCATTTCCAGTGTGTGTAGTCAATGCTCCCAAGCATACCCGGAAAACCATGTCTTTCTTCATGCGCCGCATATAGTTGTTGCATATCATGCAACGAAGGTTTGTGCAAGTATTGGTCACCGAAGGTTTCGACAACACCTCTTGCCAATAAATACAAACTTTCTCGTGCGGTCCTCTCAGACATTATCATATAATCGTCAACAGAATCGGGTGACTCCCCCATTGCCATAAGTTTAATTGCAGCAACACATTTTTGCAGCCCTGTGAAGCCTCGTTTGCCTCTAGCATCATATCTCATTTGGAAAAATTCATATCTAAATAAATATTAAACATGTAAAAATTATATTTATTTTTATCTATAATTAGCATTTTATAAATTAAAAAAGTTGAAACAAACGATACCTAAATATATAGTAAACAAACGATACCTAATTAAATATTAAACATATAAATTTGTATTTATTTTATCTAAAAGTGACATTTTGTAAATTATAAAAGTTGAATCAAACGATACCTTGCTTCCATAGCGTTGGCTATCCTTTCGAAGACATTTTTTCGCAAACGAAATCTTCTTTTGAAATCGCTTGGCTGGTAGACACAATTTTCCGCAAAGTAATCGTTAACTAGCCATCGATGCCCTTTCTCACGATCTCTATTTAACGGCGCACGTCGCGTGAGTAGTGGAGTTGGATCTGGCTATAGTAGGCTGTCTGTGTAATACTGGTACATCATACTCACGAACAAATCGTCTTCGTCATTATCATCATTGTACGGATGAGCCGGATCAAATTCATTCATAGTTGGTTGATTTTTGTGTTTGTGTTTTGAGTGATATAGAAATAGAGATAGATATAGAGAAATATGTGTAGTAAAAAGAATATTGAGGTATATATATAAAAGGAAAATGTAATTAGTAAATTTTTTTTTATTAAAGTTACCGTTTTTAAACGGTTGAATTTGCAAACGTTCGAATTTTCACGCGTTACCGCACGTTACCACCATCACACGCCATAACGTAACACCTAATAACGGGAGGGGGGGCGGTGTTCCCCCGTTATGGCGCTGCCACATCAGATAACGCCATTTTGACGTTGCCCACACCCGGTTGTCTTAGAAGTTACATGGCGTTGTCTGTGGTTTTCCACTGTTTTGATGGGTACGTGTGAAAAGCATGGAGAGCCTTTTCATTTCAGGTTAAACCAAAACATCTCTCTCACCCGACATAGTCTTCTTCAGGCCGGTCCTCACATAGTCACACAACCATTTTGTTCCGTCGTTGTTCCCGTTTTTTCTCGCTAATCCGAATGTCATTGCGGTGTTGGATTGCAAATCGTTTGCTCATATGTTTGATATGGAAATCATGGAGAAGAAGAACATTCTTGTCGGTGGTTTCATGCCTAACACTAATTTCACCGGAGATCGGCGCGTTTGTGCTTATCTAGCTACAGCTGAGCCTCAACATGAACAGGTATGTTTCGATTTTACATCATTTCGTGCCAATTTTGCAATCGGTTTATGATTTACATATGATTTTGTTCAATTTAGGGCTATTTGGAACACAATTATATGAGTTTATTCAAATCTGCATCAGTTTTATAGAATTAATACACAACAACTTTGCCCATTTGACCTGTAAATCATTTTCCCAAATCTGCAACAAGTCTACCAACTCACTGCCTTCACATTTGATGTCCCCTCAGAATAAAGAAATTAGGATCAGCTTGATAGAAAAAACAATAATTATATATTGAGAGTAGTTATTTAAGAGTCGATGAACAACGATATTCGCTTTCATTAGAATACTACCTTATCTCTATTCCTAAGACTCAAAATCTGCAGCATATAATACCATTTTATTTTGTATAGTTTTTGATGTTTTTTCCTTTTGTAAAATTTCAGTAATACAATGCTCATAATGACGATGATGAAATATGGGAATATCACCAATTTGTATACATGGTATAGATGTATTTTGTGTCAACTTTGAGCTTCATGTAGTTTAATTTCAACAAAACGAATTATATTTGCAATAAAGCAATTTCTTGTGAAGTTTCATTGGGAATGTCGTCGAACATTGTAACAATGCTTTGTATTTGGAAATAATTCTTCAATTAGTTAGATTTTTTAAAGTATAGTGCTTTTATAGGAAAAAAATGAAAGTAGCATGCTACAACAAATGAGTATCAACGGAAAAATAACACCTTTCATCCAGCGCAATGGTCGGGGAAACCTTCCTAGTATATATTAATTTGCCAACTTTTAAAGATACATATATTTATTTAATCTATTTTATTAGTTAAAACATTTGACTTGAAATTGACGTATCTAATTATCCGTTAATGTAATTAAAATTTTATAAGTTAATAAGATTAAGGTTTTGCATAATAGGATTTAGGCTATGTTTAGCATGGATAAACTAGCTTTTTTTTTTTTTTTTTTTGTAATTTGGAGTTTTGTAATACCACAAAAGCGTTTGATAAACTAAAATATAAAAATACCACAAAAGTATCTTCTCATAGCTCATAAACTAAGTTTTTGATAATCTACTTAAGATAGTTTATTGATAAACTAAAATATAAATTAAAAGCTAATTTTTTAACTAGCGTTAAACAAATCTTTGTATTTATTTATAAATAACTTACTGATAAACAGGGCGTTCTAAACATATTTTGGGCCTAGGACGAGAGGAAAAAATGAGCCCTTAAAATACATAAATGTAATCTACTTAAGATACTTTATTGATAGACTAAAATATAAATTAAAACCTAATTTTTTTAACTAGCGTTAAACACATCTTTGTATTTATTTATAAATAACTTACTGATAAACAGGGCGTTCTAAACATATTTTGGGCCTACGGCGAGAGAAAAAAATGGGCCCTTAAAATACATAAATGTCTTCAAGTTTTTTATAATAACTCAATAATTGAAAGAAAATTAATTGTCCTATCTTCTAAATATAATAATTTCTATAATAATTTTGGGCTCTTTTAAAAGATGGGCCCTGGTCGCTCCTACCGCCAACCCTTTATGAAGGGTCTGCTCATAAACTAAGGTTAATATTTTAGAACATGTATTTTTTATAGATAAAGACAAGGATTAACTGATTAATCATGTGTAGATTAATACATGCTAACCAAATGGTTTTTATAAAAATATTAAGTTAATATAATCTAGATTGATATCCATCATTTAATTTAGTAAAATATGCAATATTGTAATCGATTCCTTATCATTAGTTAAAGCGAACGATCCCTTGGTAATTAAATGTAGATGTAAAATTCTAAAAGTCAAATATAGTGTCTTGTATAGTTTCGCATTTTATGTTATTTTACTAAGTCATGTTTGTGCGAAGTGTAATGTTTAGACTTAGTATATTTTTTGTACACTCATGTTCCCTGTGAATAGGGACTAAGGATAGAAGTAGAGGATAACTTTCGGAAACATAAATATCCTTTCTGCTTATTCTGTAATCAGTCTTCATCAATATAAGATCTGATTAATATTTACTCTTCGTGCTCTTAATCTTCAATTACTAAAATCTAACTTTGCTTTCTAAAATCTCAATAACAATTCTCATCAATTGGTATCAGAGCAGGATTCAAACTGCTTAGATCTGATTTTCGTGTTAGAATCATTAATTTGCTTTTTGAGTTGCAACTTTACTCAAAATTTTCCGCGCATTTTGGTTTTGAAAATCACATTTGATCTTCAGATTTGAATTGATTCTGTCTTTGAATTGTTAAGTCGAGTAATCGATTAGTGATTTGTGATCAATTCATTTGATCAAATTCTCAATTTCATCAAGTTTTTCAAGCTTTCTGAAAATTTCTGTGTTCATCAATGGCGAATTTCAATATGAATACAATGACTTCCTTCTCTCACTTGCTTGGTTCTTCAACCAAAATTCTGATGTTAATTCCAGAATACTATGATCAGTGGGTTGATAGAATGGAATATTACTTAAATGGAATTGATGAAGAACTTTGGAATTGTATTGATGGAACAGTGAAAGCTCCTGCAAATGTTCAACCAATTGGATCATCTACTGCATTTGCTGAAGCTGCTGATCAACAGAAACGACTGAAGAATAATGAAAAGAGATGCATGAGGGAACTAAGAGGTGCTCTACCTCCTGTGGTTTACAATTACATCCGTAGTTGTAAAACAGCCAAGGAGATCTGGAACACTCTAAAAGAGAAGTATCAAGGTAGCAAAAAGACGAAGATCAACTCTGTGAAGCAATGTTTAGTTGAACTGAAGGAATTCAGACAAAAGGATGCAGAAACTCTTGAAAATTACTATGATCGTCTGAATGAGCTTATGTATCGCTGCAATAGGTATGGAATCACTAGGTCTCTCATGGAGTTCAATTTAACTTTCATTATGGGTCTTCGTAAGGAATGGCGAAGTGTGAGCATGATGATTAAGAATCAACAGAGTTTTGATACAACTAAATTGAATGATCTCTACAATCAATTAAGAACACATGAATGTGAAGTTTCAGAAATGTATGAAGAATCAAAACAAAGTATTGGAGGTCCTTTGGCTCTTGTTTCAAAGATATCAGAAACTAATGTTAATGAAAAAGATGGTTCAGATGAAGAAGGATTTTTGATGAACTCTGATGATGAAGCTGTGGCATTCTATTCAAACAACAGAGTTAAGAAGTTTTTCAAAAAGCCTTTAATCCAAAAGGAAAGGCTAGTGATGTGAAGAATGCAGTCACAAGAACTAGAGGGGAGGAGAGGAAGAAATTGGAGAAAGCTGATGAAAAACAAAAAGATGCAAAAGAAGTGAAGAAGCTGAAAGGTGATTCAGGAATTTACTGTCACTATTGCAATGGTGCGAATCACTTCGCAGCTAATTGCATGTTGCGAAAGAAAGAAGAGAAGAAAGAAAAACTTAAAGATGAAGCATACTACTCTGAAAAGATTGAAGAGATACGTGCTAAGACCAAACGAGTGTCTTTGGTTGCGAAAGGTGAAACTGATAATGAAGAAAGTGGTACGTATCAGATCTGGTCTTCAGGATCTGATGACGAGGAAATGAGGCATCCCACACATGGAGCAATGTTCGCAAGTTTTGAAGATTGCGAAGAGGAAATTTCAGGAAGGTGTTTCGTATCCAAATCCACAGACAAATCACCCATGACAACCAAGGTACGTGCAATACTTGAATCTTTTAATATTCCTTTATCTGCTTATGATGCTGAAATTGTTTCATTTGATGATACTGTGGCTTATTTTGATTCTGTTATTGTGTCTGCTAGTACTGAAGCTCAAAAATTAAATTTGCAACTAGGAAAGACACGGAGAGAATTAGAAATAAAGAGGAGCAGAGTAGAAAAACTTGAAATGCAGATCAAAAATATAGATTATGATAGGAATAATCTTACAAATGATGTTAGGTTGTTGCTAGCACAAAGGAACATATATTGTAATTCTGCTAAACGATTGTATGCAAAATTAACTGCTTTACATCATTCTTCTGACATTAGCAAAGAACAACATAGGAAACTTTTACCTTTTCTTGAGTATGAACGTGAAAAAGTTGATGTTGTTTCTTATGATTGCGAAAGTACAATTGCTCAATTTGACAAAATACCTGATGATAGATATACATACGGTATTGTCAAAATTAATGAATTTCTGAATGCTGATGAGTTGGTTAACATTGTAAATGAAAGCTTGACAAAGAGTGAACAAGTGAAAATCTTAAAGAAAACAGAAAATTCAACTCTTGCCTCACAATTCAATTATGCTGATATTGATGAAAATTCAGATAATGTGAGTGAAATCAGTGAGATAGAAGAGGAAGAAGAGATTGATTGTTCTCAATTGTCATTTATTAATATCACATCTAAGATCAAAGATAAAGAAATAATAGTTGATTCAATAGTAGATGATGAAATTGATAAACCTTCAATTTCGCAACATTGTAAGTTTGATAATGTGGAAGTTGAAAGCTGGAAATCTGATGATACTGATGAGAACAAAGAAGTAAAGAAAGATTCAAATGAAACATCTCAACGAGTTGTGGTTGATCAAGTGTTTGAGAATACAAAAGAATTTGACAAAATTTTAAATGACAAAGGCGCACATTATTTGGAAACTAACACTGTGGTATACCCAAATTTTGTATGCACTGATAAAACTCTTTTTCCAAATCAAGTTTTTGTCACTACTGGACACTACTAGAAAAACAGCCTTTTACGACGTGCAATCAATGACACGCGCTAATAGAGGATACGCATTTGTGCGTGCCCTAAAATCGATGTCAGTTTTCCAAAATTTAAAGGATAGAAGACACGCATTTGTGCGTGCCGTACAATTAGTGTCAAACAAAACAAAATTAAAAACACGGAGGGCGCTTATTTTAAGTGTGTGTCGTCTACAAATGTCGCTTTATATTTTTTTAACTAAACGCGCGTTTTTAAATAGGGATCTGAAATTCTAAAATTTTGAATACCCCGCTTCTCACTCTGATCCTATGGGTCGCCTTACCTCTCGCACAGAGCCATTCTCTCCCTTTTCCCTCTCTCTCTCTCTCTCTCTCTAACCCTAGACATAACCACTGGCCATTCATGTTCCTTCTTCCCAGCCGCTATATTCTTCTTGCTCCATATAATAAAATCGGCGACCAAACAATCAGGCTCACTTCTTATTTTGCTTCTCCGTCTCCTACAAAAACCCTAGTTTCTATCACCACTTCTTTTTCCTCACCGACGATCTCATCTAAACCTCATTCTTCCGTTCTTTTCTTATACTTCTTAAACCCCGCTTCAAAGAACTAGGGATGCGGACATCACAAAATCCTTCATAGAACCGGCGATTGGGGATCTGCAACTCTTCACGTTGACAACGCCCTACTGCAACTTACGGTGGGGCCCAATGGTGAAGCAATTACATAACACGGTTGACTACTCTGGAGTCCTCACTTTTTCTGTGTGGGAAGAGGGTAAGAGGATGAAGAGGTGGAAGATTTTCAAAAGTCAAGGCTGAAGAAGGAGAAAAATATTCAACGGTACGTATTTACTTTCGTATTCATCTTCTTCCTATGTATCTTCCCGTAAATACAAAATTAATCCCACTATTGAATTAGTGAATTGGGGGTTAGGGTTTGGAGTGATTTGGGGAGAATATGAGATTGGGTAGTCTTCTTCCTATCTATCATCTTCCTCTACATATAAATCCACCCCTCATCGTCATCTAAACACAAATTAACCTTCATACTTCTTCACTCAGAAGGGTTCAGAAACAAGCTCAAAGCCTGAACACAAGATCCCCATGATGTCCATATCTCGATCCAGCCTGCTTCTGAGCCTTCTGCTTTCTCTTGCTTTTACTACAATATTCGCATAAACACATAACTATGTGTTCAAAGTACACCCTTATATTATACATAGTGTACCATAATCATCATATACGTTTTTTGTGCAACTAATGTTCATGTTAATTTCAACAGTTATGCAAGATGGTATTACATCTTTTCTTTTACTTAGCCCTTGTGATGCGTCTTAGACAACATGAGGAAACTGTAATGCAAGATGGTATGACATCTTTTCTTTTACTTAACTCAATCTTTAATTTCTATTTCAGTGAATATTTATGCTTTCTGCATCTATCTATACTTTGGGTTGGTTTCTTTTTTGTGTTATGTTGCTGTTTGTTGGAATTTGAAATTCCCTTATTTAAGGTTCTATTGAGTTTTCCTCCTGTTGCTGTTTGTTGGGAATTATGATGTTGATATTTACCTTTTCTACCCTCAAATTTCAGGTACGTGATTACATCCATGTTGTAAATTTAGCAGATGGACACACTGCTGCTTTGAAGATACTCTCGGACCGTAATATAGGTGTGTATCTCTTTCTGATTGCAGATGACATTTTTTAGTTTTGGAAATTTTGTTCTGTTTGACATTAAATCAAACCATTATCTTTTTTTTAGGCTGTGAAGTCTACAACTTAGGAACGGGTAAGGGCACATATGTGTTGGAGATGGTAGCAGCTTTTGAAAAGGCATCCGGAAAGGTATTACAATTACAATCTTGTAAATATGTTATCTAGTTTCTACCCAATGTTGATAAAGAAAATATACTTGTATTTAGTTGTTTATTTTAAGAAAATTTACCCAAGTATAGCAATCTCATCCAAATCCCAACAATTTTCACTGCTATAATAATAATAAAACCGAAAGTAGGCGTCAACCTGTAATGTTTTTGTTTGTCCAGCGAATTCCTGTTGTGACAGCTAGGCGTCGACCTGGCAATGCTGAGGTGGTAAAAACCTTACACTAGCTTCTGGGAATCTTAAAACTGCAAGATCAACTGAAAATTTTACAAATTAATTATAATTTTCAGAAACAGGTGGAAGGTTTGTTAATTTATAATCTAAATACTACTACTAAATGGGCTCTATAGCACATAGCAGCCAGTTCTTAATCAAGCAGTCAGTACCGTGTTAACTTTTTTTATAAATAAATGCAAATAAAGAAGTTTTTAATTAAGGAGAAACCAAGGAACTTGATTCCATTGGTATGTATACATGCCTTGCATATGCCTAGCAGAGCACCTGGTCAAAAATAAACTGAAATTATAAGACAATTAGATAACATAATTATTAACAAAGAAAGGCTTGAATGAAACACTAACACAATTCCATTAGTCTATGAATTGCATAGAATCAAACAAACTGATATATTACAAAGCATGATTTTGTCAAGCTTAAACTTTTTACATTTTGAACTGAAAGTTGCAGCCAAGGCCACAAGCTCAAGAATTGCATACAATATATTTAAAAATCTATAACACAGAAAAAAGAAAATTGGAGTTGATTTTCAGATTTATACATATTTAGAAAATAGAATTCACAAACAATATCTATCCTAATGACCAATGCAGTTAATCTAAATCGATAAATAGGACTAAGACAAACTGCTATAGAAGAGCCATCATAATTAAACAAATAAAGAACCAACATGACATTTAAAGATAGTACAAATAGAGAATGAAACAGAGGGCACTACGAACATGTTATAACTCCACTTATGACCTGTGTTTACATAAATATAATTTAGAGTCAGGGTATTGTAGGTTGCAGTTTGTGTCAAAAAGATACTGAGTTGAAACCCCCAAAATTAGAGTTTATATATATATATATATATATATATATATATATATATATATATATATATATATATATATATATATATATATATATATATATATATATATATATTGCATGTTATCCTTAGATTATATAATGTGTCAAATGGACTTCTCCAGTTTTTTAAATATCCCACAAAAAGACACCTGATAGTAACAAATATATAAGGATTGACATATCATCTTTCAAGTGCTAATTTTGCAAATAACCTATATTGAGTATTGGTTAAAAGAAAAAATAAATAATAATAACTACATGAAATAATGAACTTTTCAAAATGTCTCATTCCATTATAATATCTTTGTGACTTAATGTTTTGGAACTTGATTGCTTATTGATAGTTGTTTGATTCTGGTGTTCTATTTTTCAGAGAAACTGGATGACTAGCTAATCCAAAGGCTTCCATTTACGGATTAGTCGCCTCTTCCTCTTTAAGAAAATTAGGGCGTTCATCAAGAAACCTTCAATTGCAGTTGATAACTCAATATTTAAGGGTCCTAATCAGGTATTTTGTTTTCCCAAAACATGAACATTTGTAAAGTGAGACTGAGAGCCACTTGGTATAAAAAAAAAATACATCTTTTCTACTGTAGTGCCAGAGAGTGTAAAAAACAACTGACCAATTAAACTGTTATCATTTCCAAGATCCTTGTTCTCCTAAACAAAAAGATTCAACATTTTATAAAATTAACCAATTAATGTAATGTAGTACATATTTGCTAATGATTTATATGAAAGAAGGTAAAGTACCACTTTGAGAAATGGTTCCAAGGCAGTTTATTAGTTCTTCTTTGGTCATTCCAATACCAGTGTCTCTACAATAAGGGTAAAAAAGGTTTATAAATCTCTTGTAGAGTTGTATTTTATGAGGAAAGATTCAAGAATGAAGAAAAGTAAGTAATCTTATGATATTGTGATTGTCCCTTTTTCTGGATCAGGTTTAATTTGGATTTCAAGCTCACCAGCATCTCCAAGTAATGAGGGATCCGTTACACTTAAGAACATCAGCTTATCAAGAGCATCACTTGCATTACTAAAAGAAGGTTTCTTGTTAGAACTTTTGTTTTTAAAAACGATAAAAGATGGAAATCAAGCATGAAACATGTAGACTGTAGAGATGTTTTTACATGTAAATTTATATATTGTAAGAAATAGAATTGTAAGACATTAAATTTTATGAAATGGATTATATTTTTTGTATATGATATTTTATTTTCTATTGTGATGCATTAAATGCAAATTTAATTTGAAAATTAGTAAATCTATAAAAAATATTTTTTTTAAACATTTAAAATTATGATACGCAAACATGCGTGTCATCTTCATTTATGACATGGCCTTTCTTGACAGAGGCTTTCTTGATATGCATTGCGTGTCATTAACACGCGCGTCGTAAGGTTACGACACGCGAATGCGTATCGTCTTCCTATATGACAGGGCCTTCCTTGATACGCATTGCGTGTCGTAACCGTGCGTCGTAAATGCACGTCATAAATGCGCGTCGTCTATAGACGACGCGCAAAAGCGCGTCATCTCTCTTTATGACAGGGCCTTCCTTGACACGCATTTGCGCGTCGTCTGAGCGTTTTACGACGCGCAATGAGCGTCGTAAAAGGCCTTTTTTCTAGTAGTGGGAAATGCTGAGAAAGTTCATCCTGAATTCAACAAAATGATTGAAAAAGATAATCTAAAGTCAACCACAGAAAGTTTTTTCGCAAATCAAAACACAGAAGAAAACAATTTAACTCAAAATTCTTATGTGTTTCAAAAACAAAAATCATTGAAAAAATGGGTAGTTAAAGATGAAAAACCAAACAAAATTTTTGAAAAAGTGGAAAAACCAAAGTCTGAAGTGAAATTAAATTCTCATGATTTCAAAGTGATGGTTAGAAATTATTCAACAGAAAATAATGTTTCAAAAAGAAAAGCAAGAAAAACAATTTTCTGGCAAGTTGTGTCTAATGACAAACCAAGAGCTGAAAAAGAACAAATTTCAAAAACAACATCATCAAAATTTCAAAGCAAAAATAAACAAACATATACAAGTTTTCATAAACCAATAAATTCTGTTGACAAAATTCCATATATTCGCAAATATGACAACAATCGAAAATTTGAGAATTTGCAAAAATTTGCAAATAATCAAAAGTTTCAAAATGTTGTCAAATTCACGAATACTTCATCAAGTTTGAAAAATTCAACTCAAGCCAAAGTGAAATTTTCACCAAAACAACCAAATTTTCCAAATCCTTCAGTCTCAAAACCGACCAAAGTTTCATATACAAAAGGAAAATCTGATGTAAGTACGATCAATCGTTGGTTTGAAGGGAAAGGAAGAAAATATCAAAGTGGGATGTTTTCAGAGCAACAAATCAAGAATGCATTTAATGAGTTCGCAAATAACTCTTCCACTACTAGTTCAACATCTCATAATTCACAAGTTCCGGTTCAAAAATGGAAACCGGTTATCAAAAGTGCGAATGTTGTGAAGGATAAGATTACAATCAATGGAAATCCAAAACTATTGAATGACTATATCTCAATATCTAGATCTGATGATGTTGATATAATGGATTCTGTCACAAACAAAGTGAAAACATGGTTTTTAAACTCCAAGAATTTGTTTCATTCTACTAATGATGGACCCAACAAGTCTTCGGTACCTAAATTCTTTCAATAAATGCAGGTGATGTGTGACGAGCAATATGATACGAAATGGTATATTGATAGTGGTTGCTCTCGTCATATGACTGGAAGAAAGGAAAACTTGCGAGATTATAGAAGCTTGGAAAATGCTAGAGTAGTCAAATTTAGAAATAATCACAAGTGTCAAGTGAAAGGCTATGGGAAAGTCACAAATGGAAAATTCACTGTAAACAGAGTTGCTTATGTTGAAGGACTTAAACATAATTTGATAAGCGTGTCACAACTTGTTGTTGGTACTGGAAATCAAGTTGTATTTAATGAAGAAGGAAGTATCATTTCAAATGCGAAGTCAAATGAAATACTTCTCAAATCCAAAAGATATGGTGATATGTTTACACTGGACATCAAACCAATTGTGGGAAAACCTGCTGTGTGTTTACTATCAAAAGCATCTAATGATCTCAGATGGCTTTGGCATAGAACATTGTCACACTTGAACTTTCGAAATATTAATAAACTTGTCACTGAAGATTTAGTTCGAGGGTTACCAGTACTAAAATTTGACAATGATTCTTTGTGTGCAGCTTGCAAACAAGGAAAACAACATCGAAAAGGTCATCCAATTGTGATAGATTCAAAAATCGTAGAACCATTGGAACTTCTTCACATTGACTTATGTGGACCGTCGACTGTTGTAACAATCAATAAAAAGCGGTATATTTTAGTTGTTGTAGATGATTTCTCTCGATTTACATGGGTGTTTTTTCTTAGGTTGAAATCTGAAGTTGCTCAGACGATGATTGATTTTATCAAAAAGATTGAACTCGGTCTGAAGAAGAATGTACGAAAAATTAAAAGTGATAATGGCTTTGAGTTTAAAAATCAAACTCTTGATATTTTTCTCACAAGCAAAGGCATTTCGCATAATTTTTCATCACCATATACTCCACAACAAAATGGTGTTGTTGAAAGAAGAAATCGATCTCTATGCGAAGAAGCCAGGACAATGTTAACATATGTGAATCTACCTCAATATCTTTGGGTAGAAGCAGTGTCCACTGCATGTTTTACTCAGAATCGATCATTCATTCATCAAAGATTCAATGTTACTCCATATGAAATAATCAATAATCGGAAACCTAATGTAAAATTCTTTCATGCTTTTGGTTGCAGGTGCTTTATCATGAATCTCAAAGATAATTTGTCCAAGTTCCAAGCTAAAGCTGATGAAGGCATATTCTTAGGATATTCACAGAATTCAGTTGCATACAGAGTGCTTAATAAAAGAACAAGAAAAGTTGAAGAAACTTTCAATTTAACATTTGATGATTACTTTCTTAAACAAATGGATAGTAAATTTGAAAATAAATCAATACTTGTGGATTCAAATACTCCAATTGATAATTCTGAAATAAATGATTTTGATTATGACTTAATTTTCGGCATTCCTGACAGGGTAATTGATGCAGAAAATAATGCTCCTGATAATCAAACATTAGAATCCTCAAAACATACTGATGATTCGACAATAACTTGTGAAAGTACGCCTAATATTCGTGTGGAGGAGGAACATACAAATATTCATGAAGATAGTCAGTCAACTTTCGAGGGGGAGAATGACATTATGAATCATCAAGTTGAGGGGGAGAATTCGTAGAATCAACAGGAACATCATTTTGAGGGGGAGCATCAAGATGAAGATCATGTTGAGGGGGAGCATGATGAAATAGAGACAATTAATCTTGATGAAAATGATGAGTTTCATGATCCAAATGATAACTTTTCTGTTACAGGATCTGAAAATGAAGATATGTATGAAGATGCACCATTAGAATTTGATCCTAATTTTCCACCACTTGAGAAATGGACAAGAAATCATCCAAAAGAACAGGTAATTGGCAATCCACAAGAAGGTGTGTTGACTAGAGCTCAAATTCGTGCGAAAAATGAGGTACTGAATGCGAACCAAGAACTATGTATGTTTAATGTCTTTATTTCGAAAATAGAGCCAAAGACAGTAAAAGATGCTGTGGAACACTCAGATTGGGTTGTTGCCATGCAATCTGAACTGGCTGAATTTGAACGAAACAAGGTTTGGAGATTAGTTTCTAAACCTTCTGATGTTTCATTGTCGGATTAAAATGAATTTTTAAACACAAAACCGACAAAGATGGTAATATTATTCGAAATAAAGCTAGACTAGTGGTTAAAGGTTATTCGCAACAAGAAGGGATAGACTATGAAGAAACATTTGCACCTGTTGCAACACTTGAAGCAATTCGCATATTTTTAGCCTATGCAGCTCACAAAGACTTTGATGTTTATCAAATGGATGTTAAATGTGCATTCTTAAATGGAGAACTAGAAGAAACAGTGTATGTTGAACAACCACCAGGATTTATAAACAATGAACATCCTAATCATGTTTATATCCTAGACAAAGCTGTATATGGATTAAAACAAGCACCAAGAGTCTGGTACGCAACACTTACAAATTTCTTGAAACAATCTAAATTTAAACAAGGATCAGTTGACCCCACATTATTTCGCAAGAAAGTTGGGTGTCATCTAATGCTTGTTCAAATTTATGTTGATGATATTATATTTGGCTCAACTGATCCAGCATTGTCAATTGAATTTGAAAATCTAATGAAAAGTCAGTTTGAAATGAGCATGATGGGAAAAATTAATTATTTTCTTGGCTTAAACATAAGACAGAACAGGGATGGAATCTTAATCAATCAAGAAAAATATACGAAGAACTTGCTTGAAAAGTTTGGAATGTCTAATAGCACGAAACTCAGAGTACCAATGGCAGTAGGAACAAGACTAACTCCTTCGTTAGATGCTCCTGCTGTTGATTTAACACTTTATCGAAGCATGATAGGGTCTTTATTGTACTTAACTGCAAGTAGACCCGATATTATGTTTTCGGTTTGCAATTGTGCTAGATATCAAGCTAATCCCAGAGAACCTCATTTGACTGCAGTGAAAAATATTTTTCGCTATCTTAAGGGAACAGTTTCTTTAGGACTTTGGTATCCTACGAAAACGGGGTTTTCATTCAAGCTTTTTTAGATTCTGATCTAGGAGGATGTACTTTGGATAGGAAAAGTACGAGTGGTGGATGTCAACTATTGGATGGGAAGTTGGTGAGTTGGCAATCAAAGAAACAAACTTGTGTGGCTATATCAATTGCTGATGCAGAATACATTGCTGCTGCTGCTTGCACTTCGCAAATTATTTGGATTCAGAGTCGACTTCGTGACTATGCAATAAACATGAAAAAGATTCCTTTGTATTGTGATTCGCAAAGTGCACTTCGCATTTGTCATAATCCAGTACAACATTCAAAGACAAAACACATTGTTCGTCGATATCATTTTATCAAAGATCATGTGGAAGATGGGAATATTGAAATTCATTTTGTTAAAACAACTGAACAACTTGCTGATATTTTTACAAAACCTCTTGATGAAAAATCATTTGTTAGAATTTTAGCAGGTTTGCGGATGATTAATGCGAATTCAATTTCAACAACACATGCCTAAAAGTCTTGTTCAGCAGTTAAGAGTCAAATTTGTTCAGATGTTACTGTTCATTCAGAGGCTTCGCATGGCTTCGCATCCACATCTTTTTGCATCTGAGATCATAACAACTAAGGTAAGGTTTACGACTAATTTTTTTTTTTTTTTTAACTTTTGAAAAATCAAAAATCCAAAAAGATTTTATTTTGTTATGTTTTTAATTTTGAAAAATTAAAAATCCAAAAAGATTTTATTTTGTTATGTTTTTAATTTTGAAAAATTAAAAATCCAAAAAGATTTTATTTTTTTTGTTCTTTAATTTTGAAAAATTCAAAAATCACAAAAATATTTTTGTTTTCTTTGTTCTTTAAACTTTGTGTGCTGAGAATTTAATACAGGGCTACAATGCGAAGAGGTCATACTTATTTGTTTCTATGGGAAGGTATTAAATTTCTTTTAAAAACTAGTTAGGATGTCCCTAGAAGCTTGTTGTTGTATGTAGACCAAAAGCCTCAACACGACTCTATGTGTGAAAAGAAAGCCTTAATGAAATTATCACATGAAAATTTCTTCCCAAAAAGGCTTATATTTGCATAAGTCAAAAAGAGCTACCTTACTCTTCTCAAATGAGTTAAGAGTTTTCTGTTTTGTCCATTATAACAGAGGTACATTTCGATTCTTATTCAATCTTTTTATACCAAACAATTCTTTTAATCCAAAATTTTTTTGAAAAGATTTGTCCTTGAGGTCTTTGATCAAACCAATCAAAACTTAGACAAATCACAAGTCTGTGTTTATGATCTAACATCATGAGTCCGTGATGGTGGTGAAACCCAAATATCATAAACCTTAACGAATTGACGGGGAACTATGTTCTAGAAATTACGAAACATTTGTTTCAGTACCTTTTATACTCAAAATCATATTCATTTTTTTTAGTGATCTTAATCAAACATTCGAAACCCACGATGTTTGTTCCCAACAAGATCCAGCATAATTTTTTTTTTTATGAATATGATTTATGTGTGAGTATATTTCGCAAATTCTAGTCATGATAAATATTTTCACAAGCCAACTTGTCACTGACTACACTTGTCAAACAAGTAATTTCATTTAGAATTTCTCACCTTATGTTAAGGCTGATATGTAATGAAATTTCAAACCAATCCAAAATGTCTTTTAAAAGAAGCCCTTCGATACTTCTCTACAAGTATTCGATTGTAATTCACGGGAAACTACACAAGCTTTGATTCTCTTTCTTGATGATTAACGAAGCAACCTTTGCCTGGGGTTTTACTGCATTCATATCAAATTAAATTTTTGACATCACAACATTCCAAATTTTTTTGTTGTTTCTCATCTTATTCTGTTGACACAATGCACACATGAAATCCTTGAGGTTCTGAGTAAAACCAACTCAGACTGATGATTTCGCAAATCTGGCATATGACTTCACTTTATTATCCCAAAAGTGAAAGAGCCTTGACTCCATGCGAAGGGTTTTAACGGTTCAGATTCTATAATGGGAAACTTGACAGGCTGTATACTCAAGATGGTTGGTATTCTATCCGGTTTTCAAGGAGATGTGACAGTTACTTTTTGAAGCAGGGTTATCTTTTGCAGTCATGATCCGATTTTCAAGGTGCCACATCGGATAACATTAAATGTATCCCGCTTTAATTTCAAATCAATTTGAGTAACCTATAAAAGGGGGATCAACAACACTATATACGGTTACGCAAACAGAACTCTCACAAACCTTCAAAGTTTCAACCTTGATAAAAACTTCATCTTTTTCAAACCCTAAAAATGGCAGCCACTCAATCCAACACTGATGAAGTTCTTTCTCAATCCCTGATGAAAATCCAAAGCACAAACTATCAAGTTGATCCAAATGTATCTTCTTATCCTGAAGGTTTGAAGATGCTCATCGTTGCTCTGAAACGATCACCTCTGTCAACTGCCATGTTTAGTTCCTTCTCTATTCTGATGACATGGCTAACCTTGGCAGCTTCAACGGCATCATACAATCATTCATCGGATGTGATCACATTCAACTTTATCAAGAACAAACGGGTCAAACTTTCCAAGAAAATGTTTGTTGAATTCTTGCAGATTCCAAACAAACCTCCATTTGTCAAACCTGTTAACTCTCAAATTATCCACATGTTCAACGAGATGGGACATCAACCAGAGCTTGAGAAGATTAGTGACTTTCGAAAGTCTGGGTTGCCGTGCATATGGAATTTCTTATTTGGAATTTTTCTTAGATGCCTAACCGGAAGGTCAGTTGGACTGGATAGAGGACGAAAGGAAGTATATGCCATGGTTATGGGCCTATACTATGATGTAAATGTTGATTATGCAACTCAATTATGGAAGGAATTTGTTAAGAGTCTTGAAAACACAAATTCGGCAAAGGGGATTTCGTGTGCAAGATATTGGAGCTTGATTCTGGAGAAGGTCTATGAAAAAGAAGCAATTCCAGTCATGGAGGATGTTGAAGTTGCAGAATTTTCTTTGTATCAGTTTCCAAAGATAGTAGAAGATGATGAAGCAATCTTTACTCATGTGGCTCGTATTCCAGATGCGATGCTTCGCAAGGTATCTCAAACTCACAAAGTCTTGGTGAGATATTTGCGAACAATTGATCAATCAAGGCAGACTGGAGTATTACTGGATGTTGCTACTCCGTCAAAGAAGAAGAAGCTTATAAAGAAGGATGCAAAAGGTTCATCTCCACAACAAGTTGAAGATGAAGATATTCAGATTGAAGAAACTTTATCTAAGTCGAAGAAAGAAATCATACCTTCTAAGTCTGGGGTATTGAAGAAAATTCGCAAGGCTGAGGTGAGTAGTAAAGGTGTTACTATTCACAGTATTCCAACTCCGGTTTCTCCAGGAAAGAAGAGGCAAAGAGCTGAAGATGTTGCCAAGAACATGCAACGTACTCTCATCAAAAAGAGAAAGATAGTGATTCGCAATGAATCATCTGATGAAGAAATCGTACCAGAAACTCCACCAGTGACATCTACGGTAAATGTTTCATTACCTATTATCCATACTTCGCAAATTTCTACCACTTTACCACTTTCCAAACCACTCGAAATAGTCACTACCATATCAGTTTCTGAGGAGGTACCTATTTCTGATACGGTTGTCAACGTATCTGATACAGGGGCACCTATCCTGAGTGTTGCAACCACAATCCCAATCTCCTTACCCAATTCATTACCAATTGTTTCACTTCCAATTACAACTTTTTCCACCACCTCATCAATTTTTGATCATGCTCTTCAAAACCCATTCACAACACTTTTTCCATCTCAATCACCCGAAAATCCTCAACCTTCGCAACCTTTATCTGATAATGAAGCTGAAGGAGGTGCCTTTGGAGGGATAATTGAAGACATTCATTTTGATTCAGAGGAGGAGGATATTCTTGATCATATGTTTATGACAGGAAAACAATTCAAAATCCTGAATCAGAAATTGAATGCTATTATTCAGTCGCAAGCTGATTTTGGCAGGATGTCGTCTATTTCTGCTATGGAGGTTGATGTAATGATCAAAGGTGCTGAGAAGCGTCTTATGGAGAAGGTTGATCAATCCGACAACAATAATGAGCTTCGCATTCAAGCACAAGGGAGCAATTTTTCTTCAGCAGTCAAGGATTTGAAAGCTGTTGCAACAGAACATCATGTTCTTTTTGTACAAGATGTGAAGAAAGTTTGCGAAGATGTCAACTATAAGCTTCAAGAGTTGAAATTTGAACTTGCGAAGGAGCTTCAGGATATTCATGCTCAAAACGCTGAAGTTCACAAACAGATTGCGGAGGTTTCTTCAAGAGTACAAAAGTTTGTTGATGTTCCTGTTCGTGAAGCCCATAATGAAGAAACAAAGGAGAAGCTTGATCAGTTAACCAAGATGGTGTCTGAGCTTAAAGTGGTGGTTTCACAATCTTCAACTTCACAAGTTCTTACTCCTGAGTTCTTGTCTCTAAAGATTAATACTTTAGAACAAGCAATTCAGAAAGCTCTTGCTCCACTCGCCAATTTTACTTCTTTACTACCAAGGAGTGCCCCACATGCTTTCACAGGGGTGCAAGGGGGAGAGAAAAGCTTAAGTAAAGAAGAGGATGCGAAGACTGTTGGAAAGGTTATATCTATTCAGCTTATAACTACTCTTCCCATACTTACGAAGCCAATTTCCTCAACCACAGTAACAACAAAAACGATTGCCAAAGGAATTGTTATTGGAGAAAAAGAAGGAGGTTCAAGTTCAAAACCTCAAACAGATATGGTGGGAAAAGGAAAAGGGATTTTATATGAAAAATCAAAGGAGGAGAAGAAAGCTGAGGCTGAAGCTGAGTTGGAAAGAATGAGGCAAGTACAGAGCATTATGAGGCAGAGGGCAAGTGATCCTCCCACGGTGAACAAAGGAGATCCTGCGAAACTTTACTCTTAAGAAACTATAGAGTCAAAAGTTGTCGGAAGGGAAATGTACGAATTTGAGAAGAAGCCAAAGAGAAGTTACGACATTGCGAATTCAGACAATTATCAGCTGGATTTTCCAATCAATGAAATGCTATTCATTACGGCTCAGTACAAGATTAGTGAGAAGTTTGATAATCCTGATGATTATATACACATGAAAATCCGATTTCATGCTGTCTTGGGGAAGAATCTAGATGAAGTTTGGTCTTTAATGAAGATCAAAAAGGTGCTGACAATCAAGAAAGATGTATTGTTTGAAGACATGCTTCAAAATTTTCGTTATTTTGTTATCTGAGCTGACAACAAACAGTATGATTTCACGGTAGCTGATTTTCCTCTGATGAACTGCAATGATTTAATTCAAGTGGCTCTGATTTTGAAGCATATGTAAGAAAATAATCTCAAAGGCTCTGAGACTGAAGTGTTCAAGATAGGCTTCGCACATGTGAAGACATTCATCGACAACTACTTCGATCGTTTGGCCCTTACAGATGAAGAGCTGGCTCATGTGTTGGGAAGAGAAGTAAATGTTCCTTGGGAAGAAACTTTATCTCAATCAACATTATCGAAATATGTTGTTGGAGAAATATGTCTGAAACCATTCGGCATGGTGTTTTCTGGAAGAGATACAAAAAGGGAAACCTAAGAAGTTCTTGTTTAAAGTCTCAGAGATTGAAAGATATAATTCTTCGCAATATACGCACTTTATTGTTCGTATGAATAATTGCAAGAAGAACAATGAAGGAGACAAGAAAGATCTCAAGAAGGTGATCTCCTGGTATAGAGAAGTGCGAAGGACAATTCACTCAGCTATTCAAAAGCTTATGGGATGAATAGCTTCGACTGTTTACAAAGGGGGAGAACGTAGATGTAAAATTGTAAAAGTCGAATATAGTGTCTTGTATAGTTTCGCATTTTATGTTATTTTACTAAGTCATGTTTGTGCGAAGTGTAATGTTTAGACTTAGTATATTTTTTGTACAGTCATGTTCCCTATAAATAGGGACTGAGGATAGAAGTAGAGGATAACTTTCGGAAACGCAAATATCCTTTCTGCTTATTATGTAATCAGTCTTCATCAATATAAGATCTGATTAATATTTACTCTTCGTGTTCTTAATATTCAATTACTAAAATCTCACTTTGCTTTCTAAAATCTCGATAACAATTCTCATCATTAAAGCGACATCTAAGCCATTATGTTCCCGAAAATGGTCAATATTGAACAAATTGAAAAATATGATGTTCAGTTTGGAAAAAAATGGAGTACCAAAATTGGAAGAAAAAAAATTAATGTCAAAATTGAAAAAGAAAATTAGCGTAAAAAAGCATAGTGTATTTTGTGGAAGAAAGTTCAATTATAACACATTAGCATGCCATGTCAGAATGATAAATCATCAAAAATTTACATGTCATTATACCACGTCAGCAGACAAGCTGGTTTGACCGGTCAAGCGGTTAGAATTGTAAAAGACTGAAAAATACAATGTCAAATTTGAGACAAAAATACATAAAATGTTAAATTGGAATTTTGGTGCAAACTTAGTGATTTTTGTGCGATTTACCCTAAATCTAACGTGCTAATGTAAAAAGAAAATTAAAAAAAAAAATACTAAACTAAGATCAAATGAATGCTAAAATAAATACAAACATTAAGCTATCATTATAACTTATATAAAAAAGCAAATAGCTTCCTTGTTTTTCATTCAAATGCATAAGGTATCCCACCTTGTTTGTGATATGAAGCACATGCCTAGCTTATGCTTCTATATAAGGTTTTACATATTCTTTAAGAGTTTCTAAATCCCTAAATCCCAACCTAACATTTGATAAAATGGTGATTTTGTTGCTTTAAAGATTATACTTATAGGTTTCAAATCGATCAACCCGAAATCAAACCTCGGAAAACCAAGAAACCGAACCCCTTGGTTTTGGGTTGGGTGTGAGTTTAAATTTTTGAAATTAAAGTTTTTCGGTTTGATGTCATTAGTGTTGTAAATTCCTACGGCTGCCCCTGTCTATGTAATCATTAAATTTTATAAAAATGATATGAAATCTCAGTTTATTCTACCCTATGTGAGTGGATAACGGAATATAATATATTGTCTTCTAGTTTTAGAAGTTTCAGCTATGGATTTGGTCAACAATGGCATACTTACCTAAATAATAAATGACATTCTTACCTAAATAATAAAAATAAAATAGTAAGAATGGTCCATGTGTTGTGTTATAAGTTGCAAGTGTGTCCAATAATGTTTGGACTCGCGGCATTGGACTTGCGGCAGTGATCCAAAAGTTTGATTTTGTTGCAAGTTTGGTCAAAATTTTCAAAACTCTTTAAGAAGACATATTTATCCTTTCTATTTCTTTTTTTCAAATTTTTCATTAAAGAAATCAAAAAAGGAAAAGAAAAAAGAAAATACCAATGTCACCCATATTTCTCTCTCTCTCTCTCCTCTCCTCTCTCTCTCTCTCCCTCTCTCTCTCTCATCATTAACCAATCATAACCCTAAAATTTCTTCCAGAATCCTTTAAGCCTCCATGGAAATATACTGGAGAACCATCAAAAACACTTCTTAATCCTCCTACTGGATGTGTTCATGATTGTTAGATCCCTCAAGAGAAAAATATCCCAACGATAGGTACATCGAGAAAAACTCATCTATCAAAGCCAAGAACCATACCTTTAACAAATTCGAAAAACACACCATAGTTTATGCTTGGTTTTGTTCTTCACGGTATCATACCCAGTGTTGAAACACACCTACCTTGAAACCCATCTCTAGATACAAAGCTTTGAAAATGTTGCAATTCGTAGTCACCATCATTGATTTATCTCACGCTGGATATAAAGAGTTCACATATTTGACTGTGGTAGAAAAGGACGAGAGTTCGTTCAGATTCTAACTAGGTTATGGCAGTGGAGCTTTGGATGAACTTAGGGATCAATCAGAAGGTTGAAGTAGAAGCGAATGATACCTATCCCATTGTTACATAAACTAAAACCCAATACGAAATCTTTCCTCTGCCATTATTGTTTATTCGAAGTCTGATACGAAGTCAATTTCTAAGAATGACCATCGAGTTTGGGTTTGGAACTGAAGCTTGGATTTGGGTTTGTTTAACATTCAAAATCGAACCTTTTACAACTAAATGGAATTGATTGCCTCTCATCCTCCTTTCTTCTAGTTCAGAATATAAATATGGTGCGATTATGTGTTCATGTGTTTGAAGAAGAAACCTAAATTTATTTATTCCAAAAATCTAGCCATGTTTTTATATTTCTACCTCTCCTTCTTCATTCTGAAACCTGTAACTCACCCCCCCCCCCAAACATTTAGGATTCTCTATGTGTGATTTCACGATCTCCACCGCCTCTTTGGTTGATAATAGCTCTAAATCTTATGATCATCTTCAAGGTGTAGCCAATAATTTCACTTGTTCCCCATTACAGACCTAACCCATTGTACAACTATCATTAGGGTTTCTCTTTCTTTTTTCTCAGTTAAAGTTTTGGTGGATGGTGATCGGTGAGGTTAAACGATGTGTATTGTTTGAGTTGTAGATGAAATAAAAAGAGACAAGGAAAAAGAGAATGCGGGTGTTTGGGGATGATGTTCTTTGTAGTTTGAGAGAGAGAGAGAGAGAGAGAGAGAGAGAGAGAGAGATATGTATTTTATTTTTGTTTTACTTTTATTTTTTGTAATAAAAGAAAATTAAAAAAATAAAATAATAAGGGGCAAATCCATCATTATAAAAAAGTTTAAAACAATTTCAACCAAAGTGGCAAGAAAATCAAATTTTTGGACCACTGACGCGAGTCAAAACTTTTTTTTGACCAATATTACGAGTTATGACATAACACATGGATCATTACTGGAATTTTGTCAAGAATAAATGCAATAGGTGCTACGAATATTAAAAGAAGCATGCAACTTGGGTTGGAAACTTCAAATGGCTAAAAATAATATTTTTAGTGAAATGAAAAGTTATTCTAAAGATTTGAATTTTTATTTATACACTCTATCCTATTACATTTCATATAATTTTCCTGTAGCTTCTCTCTCTTATTTCTCCGATACAAAAAGTGTTTAAATCTACTACGTATTATTGGCCATGTCCTTTTCGGGGGTTTCATTGTTGCCCGGATGGTCAGTAGGGTCTAATGGGATTTCTCGTTTGATATCTAATATTAAGAGGTTACACCTTACTTTTGATGAACGTAAAAATGTGTTGTGGGAGGCTATTTATGGGGACCATGGATTGTATATGGATGTAGAAGACACATTAAAGGTATTTGTTCAATGGATATGCGCTAATTATATGAGTATTCATGCATTGAGTCGTTTTTGCCACTACCCTATTGGTCTTGTACAATTTGCTGGTGGAGTCGATGATATGATTGGACACATTATTGGCATTTCAAAGCCAGCTTCCATAGGGTGTGAAACCGTAGTACTTGAAGTGATGGTTTTAGATGCTGAGCTAATTGATTGTGTTTTCAAGGCACTTATCATGACCGTTAAAAGTTTCCCTCATAGGTTTCGCATAGCTTTCTCTCAAGCATTACAAACAGCTCTTACCAAGGTGGTCGCTCACCCCGAGTCCGTTAAATCGTGGGTTAGGTCTGCTTCTTCCTCGATGTACTTTGCAGGAGTTCAGGCCTAAGAGTAGACAAGAAAGTAGGTTTGGGAATAGGAAATCATTTCAAAATTGTTGCATATTGAATTCTTTAGCTATATTGGGGAAAGAGGACTTAATTGTCATATTAGTTGAAAATATGTTCTACAGTGCGAATCTTGGCTCATCGGGCCAAGGAGCAGATCACTTTCTGGAGGGCAAAGAAAAGGGCAACACCAATGTTAGACAATGTCGCTGTAAGGTTGTTGATAGGCATTTTACAGAAGCGGTGAAAGTGTTGTGCTCCTCAGGTGTTGCTTCACATGAGATTGACACTACCAATGCTTTAAAGGCTAAGCATCAATACAAGCCACCCCATCCATGTTGAGCAACATTTATTGTGATCCTCCCCTTATAGTAGATATTGACAATGTACTTGGTTGTATTAAATCATTTTCTAAAGGCACTTTGTGTAGGAGAGACGGATTGAGAGCTTAATACATTTTGGATGATCTCTATGGGGAGGGGTCTGCTATAGCCATTGATCTCTTACACGCAATCACCGTAGTGGTTAATCTATGGCTAGGAGGAAGATGTCTGTCATGTCTAGCAGAATCTGTAGCGTCTGCACCTCTTACTCTACTCCTAAAACCTGGCAATAGAATCCTTCCTATTGTTGTGGGCACTATATGGAGGCGTTTGGTTTCAAAGGTTGCTATGAAAGGATTTGGTAAAGAAATGACATAATACCTTAATGAATTTCATTTTTGAGTAGGTGTGTCAAGTGGCGCTAAAGCTATAATTCTTAGTATCAATAAGGTGTTGAGTACACGTCATGATGATGGATCTCTTGCAATGCTTACTGTGGATTTCTTGAATGACTTCAATTTAGTGGATAGATATGCCTTACTTCATGAGGTCAAGATGAGGTACCCTTATATTTCCTTGTGGGTCGAATTCTTATATGTGTTGGGTTTTGTAAACTACAACATCCTATGTTGCACATACAACCCTAAAAGCATTGAATCTATGTTTTCTCTAATTATACATGCAATGTTTTTTCCAAAGCTTTAAGGCTATAACTAACATACAATTGACATGAACAACATAAAAGTGAATTATAGAATTACCTCTTTGTTGTAGCTTGTAGTTTTGGCCTTTAAGAACTTAGCACCCCAAGTGTGACGCCTCAAACGGTTCACAACACACCCTTGAACAATTGGATGACTTGAGAGAGATTACTAGGCACAAAAATCGGTTCTGAACTCTAAGAACATTTGTTGTAACCAATTTTAGCCATGGGGTTATGTATATATATGTAGGAATCCAAGAGTCATGGATAAACCCTAATCCATACACTTTGGGCTATGATCCATATTTCATGTGGGCTAACTCTTCATGGAAACTTACATAAACTTAGCACATCATGGATCAATAACCCAAACCATATATCATTGATTTACATAATCAGTCACCGTTAATTTAATTAGTCTCTTTTGATCACTAAATTAATTCCAATTTAATTCTTGATCAATACTAATTAAATAATATGATTTAATATTAATATATTAGAGCTTATAATATATTAATAAATCATGAATAACCTTTTACTCAAATATCCATCCACAAATTGTCTTGGTGATATGCAACCCGAAAAGGACCATGCTACTCTCGGTTCAAGTACATACCAATTATAGTTATGGGCTTAGACACCGAATCCAACAGTCTTCCACTTGGATAAGTCTAATAACTATTATTGCAAGTACAACTCCAAAATCGCGACTAGTAATCGTAGCTCTTAAAAGCCGTTGTCGAGCTCTGACCTAGTCAATGACGCATCTATTAGATAAGGGATCATATATTCCTTCATTCTACAAGATGTCATATGGACTGAGATATGGATTATAATCATTTTCTCTGTCCATCTATTGTTTCCAGATTTTCGATTTATGACGACCGACTAATTGAACAAATCAAATCAATACAGGCTTGGCCATGTGCTTAGGGTGTCATCACTAAATCGTCGTGGGGCCCACAGATATCGATTTTATCCCTCTAAGGGTAAAAGGAACAGATAAACTTCTACTCATATGCTTGCTTATACTTACTCATCAAATCACACACAACAATATATTTTTTAACACCAAGTTACTGGTACGTTTATATATGTCAATGTGCAACCGACTTGTAAATTACAACTCACATTTCTTGGTTTCAAGAATATAAGATATCATCGTCTCGCAATCACTTATGATAAAATCCATGAAGTGATTCAAATGAGCGTGGGTTGATTCCAATACTCAAATCTTATTACAAGAGTACTCATGAATACTGTAGCAAACTTGTGTTATGTCTAAACGCCTGTAGACAATCTACAAACCCATTTATAACAGTCTAGCTTCAATACCTACTTCCAAAGTTGGATCGGCTGTGGATAGTTTGAATAACCTAGTTATTCGGGAAGTCAAAACATGCAAAGTGAAGCACAAGAATAATACTAATCCTACATTGACCCAAAAATTTTTAGTGTAAAAAACACATTTTATTTAATCACCATATTGATTACTCATTATTCGTTGTATAATGTTTCAAATAATAAACTTAATACTTCAATTAAAACAATAGTTGTCCCATGGTCCAAGCATGCACACTATGTTTATCTATGGTCCTTACTTCGTGAAACATATCAATTGACAACATTTCAATGATGCTCATTTCACAATTCTAAATCTTTACCGTAAATGTAAGAATACCAAATTCTTTCAATTTACTGTAATCTGTTAGATTCTAAACTTATATGCAGTGTTCCCCTCGTAATGACTATGCACAAAAGTCACAGAGACTTGGCAACAAACATTACAAAGTATTCCAATGGAGAGCAATTCCATGGAAACGAAGTCTCACATTCAAAGTACACTCCTTTGAACATCCTTCTTGCATTAAGCTTTCTAATTTTACATAGATTTAATGAATAACTTCCACCTATGGAAACATTTCCATATTCCCATTTTGACTACCACTTCTAAACAAGAATTGCCTTTTTTCAGAATATGTCAATATGGTCCTTCCAAAACTTTACACTATACTTCTAATTGTCCATGAGCAACCAATCTTTGGTAAACCTCAGATTGTCCTCGACAATTGCTTAACCATTTTAGTCATATCTAGTTCTGGTCCTTTTTCCCTCTTAATGCCCTTGACATTTGGAAAATTAGAACACATTAATATTATAGCATATGTAATCAACCCTATACCCGAAGCATATGGGATACGATACATAATGTTTCACACAAAGACATGTTACTTTACCAATCTCCTGCTATAATATTTCCGCATACAGAATTTCCCTATGTTGAATCATAAGCATTCATATATGTTCTTGACTAAATTTGATAATAATAAAAAAACTCAATCTGAGCTTTTATAATTGAAATGAAGTATGAATTCCTCTCCCTTAATTATAGCAAAAACAACTTTTCAAATCCTGCAACTTTACGAATTGAAACTTTCATTTTCCATAATTAACATTGCTAACTCACAACACTTAAGGTAATAATTGTGCTCCCACTAGCATAATATTTACATTCTTATTAGCATAACACTTATGCTCCCACCAGCTTTGACATGTACCCAGAAATCAGCTGGACTTCTAGAAATCAATACTTGTTGACTTTCTTACCAAAGTTCAGATTAATGATACGAGATGCTTCGATACAACTGTATCTAGGCTTCTTAAACTCATACACATTTCCTTAGATAGCTCACATGTGTGTCTAAACAATTTTAGAACTTGCAAAAATAAGTCTCAAATGTTTAGACCTTTTGTCATTTCTCATAATTCGAACTATGAAGAGGGATGTCGTAATCATAATCAAATTTGGGAATCCAAATATCACAATTTCTATCTCCTTAAAATCTACTTAGTGACAACGTTTCCTCACAATCATTTTCATGAATTGGAGAGAAACCTTATGACAGTTAGATTTTATGGTGTATGTGTTCCTATCCATGTGAATTTGTCAAAACCATGACCATAAGACGGTAAGTGACAAATCCAAACTCATACGGACTGACTTGTTCAATCTTAATTTCTTGCCACCCGGCAGCACGAGGGTCTACTATTGCTTCCAGGTTGTTAGGCAACCATTTGAGAATTCTCAGAACTCACATGCATAGTCAACTTTAACTGGGATGGGCACAAAAACAAGAATATTTCAAAACGATAGGTTACAGACCTTAAGTCGTGTCTAATGATTAATAATCGGTTTATTCTTGATTAGTTCTTGAAACTTTTCATGATCTTTAAGTCTCCCACCGACCTCTTGACATATTAGTTTGTCACACCCTGAAACAGACGGCGGAAACCTCCGGGGGTTAGGTGACTTCATTCTTGTAGTATCATCACATTGTATATAATTGAAACAAAACATCATCATCATCACACATACAATATTACAACTGTCATTGTTTACATCAAGTATTGTATTTCAAATTACATGCCAAAATATCCAAAGTATGGTGATAACAAAACACAACAAAATTCCAGGTATTCTTGCGACCAACCTGCTCAACGATTTCCGGAGAATACAAGTTAATTTGCAAAAGTCAACACATATAATATTGGTGAGTTCATAAACATGTTTGAGTAAAATGTTTTGTATTACTTTGTAAACACCAGAAAATCTAATATTTTCTAAATAGCGGTTTGACATATTTGTGTCTGATCTTGTATTAATGCATGTGTGTTAATATTTGAAAATGTATGAAGTGAATGATCCCAGACAATCCGATATTATCTGTTTATAAAACGTTGTGGTCTTAACACCTTAAAACTGAGTACCAGTGCATGTATGTTACCGTGTTACAAAACTATAAATGTATTCTGTAAATTTTATAATGGAGTTAATTTCTCTAAGTGAGTCATTATCATCATACTTGATAATGACTGATCCACCTGTCATGATGTTTTTCAGATGCCGACTTGTTTAAAGTAAGGTTTGTCACCCTAGACTGGCCTAGTTTAATTGTAGGAAACAGCTCAGGTGTGGGGTTTCACCCCCGTATATATCTATACACAAACTCCCGCTCTCCCTCTAGGAGACTCTGGTTATAACTACATGCAACGGTTGTACACTCGATGGGTATCAAACGAAGTGTCGCATCAGATCCTTGACTGAGTTTACATGAATATTGAATTGTACAGTGTATATTGTTTCTGTGTATTTTTTAAGTTTACGAAGCCAAATGAGTATGTATGTGAATGTGTGAGGCCTAACAAGCATGTAAAAGGACAACTAAGGCCCACTAAGCATGTAATGTATATTCCAGGCCCAATAAGCATGCAAAAGGACAACTAAGGCCCACTAAGCATGTAATGTATATTCCAGGCCCAATAAGCATGCAAAAGGACAACTAAGTCCCACTAAGCATGTAATGTATATTACAGGCCCAAAAAGCATGCAAAAGGACAACTAAGGCCCACTAAGCATGTAATGGATATTCTAGGCCCAATAAGCACGTAAAAGGACAACTAAGGCCCACTAAGCATGTAATGTATATTCTAGGCCCAATAAAAATGCAAAAGAACAACTAAGGCCTACTAAGCATGTAATGTATATTCCAGGCCCAATAAGAATGCAAAAGGACAACTAAGGCACACTAAGCATGTAATGTATATTCCAAGTCCAATAAGCACGCAAAAGGACAACTCCGACCCACTAAGCATGTAATGTATATTCCAGGCCCAATAAGCATGCAAAAGGACAACTACGGCCCACTAAGCATGTAATGTATATTCTAGGGCCAATAAGCATGCAAAAGGACAGCTAAGGCTCACTAAGCGTGTAAGGTATATTCTAGGCCCAATAAGCATGTAAAAGGACAACTAAGGCCCACTAGGCATATAATGTATATTCCAGGCCCAATAAAAGTGAGTTTAACGTATTTGACTCGTTTGTTATTGTAATGCTCGTTCTTGTTCAATCATTTTCTAAAATGACATAAAAAGGGCCACTTTTTGTAATACTGGCATCTTTGGTCCATTGGACTAAAAATTTACAACTTAGGCGTAATTTTGGTAAAAATGACATTTTAGGTCCCTTAGGTCCAAAAGATTACATTTAAGGGATTGGTTTAAATAAAATAGCATTTTTACCCACTTTTGTTAAAAATGTCATTTTTGGCTCGATTTTGTGAAAATTCACATTTTCGGCCCATTTAACCGAAAATTTACATTTTTGATCCAAATTTGTTTGAAATAACAATTAAGACAAGTGTCAAATTTTTACAAATAAGCCGATAAAAACCATGAAAGCCCATTTTGAGACCCATTTTGTGAAAATTTACACTTTTGGCCCCTTTTGAACCACGAAAATCATATAAAGACCTATTTTTATTTAGAAATGACTCTTTTGGTCCCTTCAAACCCGTGAGTTAACATAAGACCCTCGTGTTTTGTTTATTTTGTCAAGAACTACCCCTTTTTGGTTTTGTTTTGTTTTCTAGAGTACCTTAACATGTTTACTCCTTTCACTTTGTTGTAAGTTGTAAAATATGTTTTAGTTTACAAACATCACGAATTTTTGGTAGAGTTTTCGAGATTTATGAAGTTTCACCACATAATATCAACATACAACATAGAAACACACATATTCATGCATAGACACATAGATCTAACACATTGCAACTTGTATCCTCCCCAAAACAATATAAAACCGAAAACAGGGGGTATGAACTCACTTTGGGGTTTGGGTCGGTTTTGATGAATAGATATGAGAGAGATTTCGGCCCTAGAAAGCTCCCTTGATTAGATCTCGAACTTATGGGGTTTCTAAGGAACATGAATCCTTAAATGAAGTGTTAAGAGAAGTAAGTTTAACAAGAACATGAAGTTAAACCCCTTGTGTAACACCATAAAAATTTGAACAATTTTTCACTTTGGAAAACTCATAGAGTATCATTCACATTCATAAAAAGAAACATTGTATCAACATTGTATTAGTACAAAAACCCAAGATTAAAATATATAAACTCCAATGTGCGTGTGTACGAATCATGCCGGCGCCTTCCCGCGATCATCACTGGGACCTGAAACACATAACACATAACACTGTAAGCATAAATGCTTAGTGAGTTCCCCCAAAATACCACTCTAACACATAATAGCCACTCGAGGCTGTAACTCTGTCGACCCTTAGGTCAATGTGTCTCAGTGGCGCCCTCTAGCCCTAACTCTCTATGGGCCCTCTGGCCCTAACTCTATGGACCCGATGGTCCTAACTTTGTAACTCTGAATCATGCATATCACATATCACAATAAATCACAACACATAAATAACATGCAAATACATTGGCATATAACTCTAGAATACTCTGTCACATAACTCTGTTACCATACAAGGTAAAGTATAGTGAGAACACTCACCTCTGGTATCTCGGTAAATCTCTGACTCGGTAAACGCTGGCCTAGCCTCCACCTAACCATATGAAATAAATACCCTAATTAATATAACTCTCAAAGGCTAGACTATGTCCTCTTATGACACTCTCAAAAGGGTAAAAGACCATTTTACCCCTCTCATAACTCAAAAGGCCCCACAATAGACCATACCCTAAAAGTCAACCAAAAGTCAACTTTCCGGGTTAGGATGCGTGTACCAGATGTGTACGCTGAGCGTACCCGGCTGCATCTCAGAATCGGGGAACGCCACCCAGTATGCGGCGCATACTGGGATTACGCCCGGCGTACTCCCCATTTTCAACCCCTTAGCTCTTAAGGTCTTAACCAGTTAAGACCCACGTCTAATTTCTGGATCTGACCACATCTAAGCCTCTTAATCCATAAAGTTGATGACTTTAAGCCTTTGCATGGCTGAACAAGCCACCAACTCCCATAATATTCCATCCTCTAACTCTAGAAGGCTTATTACTCAAGCATGACCTCAAACTAACAACCAAAATGGAAACTTTATGGTTCTAAATCACTAATATCACTGAAAAGGGACAGATCTCGGACCATGGAGCACCTTATACTTATAAAGTCTCCACCTTTGGGATTTTTAACCCTAGAAATGGCACATGCAACAACCACCAAAAGAAGAGGAAAGTTTTGAACTTTATACCTCTTAGTGTAGCCCCTTTATCTGTAGATCTTAGATCCAAAATGGCACCTCAAGCTTTAGCTTCCAAGAGCTCCTTTCCTTCTTCTTCACTAAGTCACCAAAGCACAATTAGCTCCAACAACACTCACACACACTAAGGACGATGGGAAGCTCTCTCTTAGGGTTTCACTCACTGATATGGAGGCTGAGAAATGAGCCTTAGCACCCTTTAAATAGTGCACAAGACGGATTAGGGTTTTTGCACCTAGGCCGGGTACGCCCGACGTAACTCTGGGTACACCCAACGTACCTTGGCGACTCCGCGTCCAAACTAAGTGAATGAGTACGCGCAGCGTACCCTTATGGTACGCCCAGCGTACTCACTTGCTAGGTTCCCTCCACTCAAGGACTAATCATGACCAATTGACAAAGAATAAGGGTGAAAGAAATGCACCTGAATCTTGGGGTGTTACAATTCTCCCCCACTAGAACCAGACTTCGCCCCCGAAGTCTCATTCCTCGAACAACTCTGGATGCTACCCTCGCATCTTCGACTCTGACTCCCAAGTCATCTCGGACCCCTTCCGATGTTGCCACTGAACTAAAACCAGAGGCACTTCCTTGTTCCTCAAAACCTTGATCTTCTGATCCCTGATCGCCACCGGTCTCTCAGCATAATTCAGGCTCGCATCCACCTGATTATCCTCCAATGGTACCACTGCGAACTCATCGGCTGTACACTTTCACAACTGCGACACGTGAAAGGTGTCATGAATCTGACCCAACTCTGCAGGTAGCTCCAACCGGTAGGCTACCCTGCCTACCCTCGCGATCACTCTGAAGGGACCGATATATCGGGGTCCCAACTTGCCCCTCTTATTGAATCAGATCACTCCTTTCCAAGGAGAGACCTTCAGGAGAACGAAGTCGCCGACCTGGAACTCGAGCTCGGACCGGCGCCTGTCCGCATAACTCTTCTGACGACTCTGAGCGGTCAATAACCTCTGCCTGACCTGCTGTATCTACTCAGTCGTCTGAAGCACGATCTCTGTACTACCCATCACACGCTGCCCCACTTCTCCCCAGCAAATGGGGGTCCGACATCTCCTCCCATACAACAGCTCACAGGGTGGCATACCAATGCTCGAATGATGGCTGTTGTTGTAGGCAAACTCCGCCAAGGGTAAGTACGTGTCCCAACTCCCACCGAAATCCAACACACATGCCCGGAGCATATCCTCGAGCGTCTGAATCGTCCGCTCGCTTTGTCCGTCAGTCTGGGGGTGGTACGCGGTACTAAAATGCAGTCTAGTACCCAATTCCTCATGGAATTTCTTCCAGAATCTAGAAGTGAAACACACATCTCGGTCTGAGACAATCGAGATCGGGACTCCATGCCGTGATACTACTTCCCTCACATACATCATTGCCAACTTCTCTGCGGAAGAGCTCTCGCTAATAGCAAGGAAATGAGCGCTCTTCGTCAACCGGTCTACCATCACCCAAATTGCATCGACGCCCCTCGCAGTCCTCGACAATTTGGTGATAAAGTCCATGGCAATCTGTTCCCACTTCCACTCGGGAATCTTTAACGGCTGCAACTTTCTGTGCGGTCTCTGGTGCTCGGCCTTAACCCTGCGACAGGTTAGGCACCTCTCCACGAACCATGCAACGTCCCTGTTCATACAGGGCCACCAATACTCCCTTTTCATGTCCAAATACATCTTAGTGGCCCCAGGATGGATCGAGAACTTCAATCGATGAGCCTCTTTCATCAAAATGGTACGCGTTCCACCCACATGCGGCACCCAAATCCGACTCTGCTACGTCATAAGCCCCCGACTTTCGGTAACGAACTCTGATACTTGCCCTATAACCCGCTCTTTCTTCTGGTTTTCTGGTCTTATGGCCTCGGCCTGAGCTCCACGAATGGTGTCCAACACCGGAGTCATCACTATCAATCTCATACAAATGTCATGCATCGAAACACTCTCCGCCCTATGACTCAATGCATTGGCTACCACGTTGGCTTTCCTCGAGTGATACAAGATCTCGCAATCATAATCCTTTACCACATCCAGCCATCTCCTTTGTCGCATATTTAGGTTGGGCTGATCCATCAAGTACTTCAGGCTCTTGTGATCCGTGTATATGGTACACCGGACCCCATATAGATTGTGACGCTAGATCTTGAGGGCGAACACTACTGCCCCCAACTCTAAATCATGGGTAGGATACCTCGTCTCATGAGGCTTCAGCTGCCTCGATGCATACGCTATCACATGGCCTCTCTGCATAAGCACTGCTCCCAACCCTGATATCGACGCGTCACAATATACCATAAAATCCTCCATTCCCTCCGGAATGGCTAACACCGGGGCCTCGCATGATCTCTGGCGAAGTGTCTCGAAGGAGGCCTGCTGCTCTGGACCCCAAGCAAAAACTACACCCTTCCTGTTCAATTTGGTGAGTGGCACGGCGATCTTGGAGAAATCCCTGATGAATCTCCGATAATAGCATGCCAGTCCTAGAAAACTCCTGATCCTGTGGGTGACCTTGGCACCTCCCAACTCATCACCGCCTCAATTTTAGCCGGGTCGACCAATATCCCTTTCTGGTTAACGAGATGTCCCAGGAACTGGACCTCTCGTAACCAGAAATCACACTTGGAGAACTTGGCATAAAGCCTCTCCGATTTCAAGACCCCTAGGATCCCCCTCAGATGCTCCTCATGCTGCTCTGTAGATCTCGAATACACCAAAATGATGTCGATGAATACGATCACCGAGCGATCCAACATCGGTCTACACACCCTGTTCATGAGATCCATGAACATCGCTGGTGCGTTGGTGAGCCCAAAAGGCATCACCACGAACTCGTAATGCCCGTAATGAGTCCTAAACGTTGTCTTCTGGATATCCTCATCTCACACCCTCACCTGATGACATCCAGACCTCAAATCGATCTTGGAGAACCAAGATGCTCCCTGCAACTGATCGAACAAATCGTCAATCCTCGGCAACGGGTAACGGTTCTTGACCGTCAATTTGTTCAACTCCCGGTAATCAATGCGCGCACATCCGGTGTGAACCATCCTTTTTCTTGACAAAAAGGATAGGAGCTCCCCACGGCGAACTACTCGGCCAAATAAACCCCTTTCCCAACAGCTTCTGAAGCTGCTAGGATAACTCCTGCATCTCTGGAGGCGCAAGGCGATAGGGCGCCTTGGCGATAGGCGCGGTCCGCGAAACCGAATCGATACTGAACTCCACCTACCTCTCAGGAGGTACGCCCGGCAACTCCTCCAGGAATACATCCGGGAACTCACGCACTATCGGAACCTCTCCCATAGACCTCGTTCTCTCTGACTTAACCCTCACGTCCATCACATACGCTATGAATCCCTTACATCCCTGCTGTAGACTCTGCCTCGCCCTTGCGGCTGAGCAAAATGCTGAACTGGAACGTGTACCCTCACCATATACCGTAAGAACTCCCCCACTAGGGTCTCGCATGGTCACCAGCTATCGCTCGCAGTCGATGATTGCTCCAAATCGGCTCAACCAGTCCATGCCCATGATGACACAGACATCTCCCATCGTAATGGGGACTAAATCGATCGGAAACTCTACCCCGAAATCTCGAGTACACAACCTTGAATTACCTCGGTGGCATACACCGCTCTCTCATCCGCTATGGAAACTCTCAAAGGTCGACTTAACGCCTCTCGACTAATACTGATGTATCGGCTAAAGCCCAACGATACAAAAGATCGACTCGCACCCGAGTCAAATAACACTAGAGCAGGTACAGAATTCACAAGGAAAGTACCTATGCGTAACATAATCTATGCACAATATCACAATATACAAAAGAATACATGAAAGAGTACATACCGGCCATGACATCGGGCGCTACGCGGACCTCCTCCGCAGTCAACTGGAAGGCTCTCCCGCGTGCCTTCGGTGCCTCGACCTTCGCAGGCCGAACATCCGCAGCTCTCACCGCAGCAGGGGCCGATCTCGGAGATGCTCCCTACGCTGACCCTCGCAACTGTGGACACTCTGCCTTCTAGTGTCCAGTCTGGTTGCAATGAAAACAGACTGAAAAACCCTTGGGGCCATCCTTGGCCATGTGCCCCTCCTTGCCACACTTGTAGCAAGACCCTGCTCTACATATCTCATCGTGCTACTTGCCGCACTTGCCACAAGTACGGCCCTTCTGGTTCCCAGATCTCGAATCAGCGGGTTTGGCCCACTTGGCTGCCGGCTGAGACTGAGCCGGCCGCCGATCCTTTCCCTGAGACTCAGCCTTCTCCTTAGCTTGGGTCTCCAACTCTATTTCCCTCTTCGGGATATTTGCCTGAAGCTTAGCAAATGTCCGGTATGATGAGTTCGCCACGAACTCTCGTATATCCCTCCTCAACACACTCAAATACCGGCTCATACATGCCTGCTCGGAGGACACGTGCTCTGGGCAGAACATCACCCTCTCATGGAACTTCCAAGTAATCGCTGTAGCCGACTCAGTACCCTGCTTGAGGGTCAAAAACTGTTGTGCCAATCGCTCCCTCTCCACCTGGGGAATGTACTCATCTTGGAACATAGCAGTGAACCTCTCCCAGGTTACTGCAGCAAGCTCAGCAGGCGTGTAGTGCGCTGTCACAAACTTCCACCAATCCTTCGCTCCCAAGCGAAGTTGGTTCAGTGCAAACCGAACTCTCAAATGCTCATGGGATGAGCAGGTAAAGAAACACCCCTCAATGTCTGATATCCATCTCATTGCTGCAATTGGGTCCTGGGTCCCATCGAACTCTGGTGGTTTCGTGCTGCTGAATTCCCGGAACAGCAACGCATCAGCACCCTACGGTCTCGTCGCAGTTATAGCTGCAGTGGCCGCAGAGGATTTCACCAAGATAGCAGTTTCGCTCAGCCGACTGACCAAGAAGTCGGTGGTATTTCGTTGGGGTCCTGAGCAGCATGCAACATTTGAGACCCTCAGACAGAGATTATCCGAGGCGCCGATTCTTACCCTGCTAGAGGGAGTAGAGGATTATGTAGTCTACCGTGATGCTTCGATCATAGGTATAGGAGCGGTTTTGATGCAGCAAGGCCACATGATAGCTTACGCCACTAGAAAGTTGAAGCCTCACGAAGCTAACTATCCGACACATGACTTAGAGTTGGGGGCGGTAGTTTTTGCCCTCAAGATTTGGCGACATTACCTCTATGGGGTCCGTTGTACCATTTACACGGATCACAAGAGTTTGAGGTACCTCATGGATCAGCCGAATCTGAACATGAGGCAGCGCCGATGGTTAGACGTGGTAAAGAATTATGACTGTGACATCCTTTATCATCTGGGAAAGTTCAATGTAGTGGCCGACGCCCTGAGCCGCAAGGTAGTAGCAGCCCCGATCAGGGATATATGTCTGAGGATGACAATGATTAATCCATTGTTGGAGCAGATTAGAGGCACATGTTGAGGGATTGAAGGAGGAGATGCAGAAGGGTGAGAGGATTGTAATATGAGTAGCTTCCTTTGACTATGACAGTAGAGGATTGTTGACCCTTCATGAGAGAATTTGGGTACTATACTGGGGCGGAGTATGGCAGGTATTAATGGACGAGGCTCACAAGTCTCGGTTCTCCATCCACCCAGGGGCAACGAAGATGTACAAAGATCTTTGACCCGATTATTGGTGGCCTTGCATGAAGTGGGACGTAGCTTGGTACATGGAGAGATGCCTGACCTACAGGAAGGTCACGGTGGAGCATCAGAGACCCCACGGCAAAATGTAGCCGTTAGACATTCCCGTATGGAAATGGGAGGATATCACTATGGATTTCATCACTAAGCTTCCTAGGACCGCACGTGGAGTTGATTCGATTTGGGTCATTGTGGATCGGCTGACCAAGAGCGTGCATTTCATACCGATTCAGAAGTACATATCGGTCAAGAAGCTATCCGATATTTATGTGCGCGAGGTAGTGGCATGGCATGGAGTGCCTGTATCAGTAGTATCATATCGAGACGTCCGGTTCACTTCCAGGTTTTGGAAGTGGTTTCATGACGAGATGGGGACTCATCTTCACTTCAGCACCGCTTTCCACCCTCAGACAGATGGGCAGAGCAAGACGACGATTCAGACTCTCGAGGACATGCTTCAAGCATGCGTCCTAGACTTCGGTGGCAGTTGGGATACGTATCTTCCATTAGCGGAATTTTCGTATAACAACAGTTACCACGCCAGAATTGACCGCCTTCCCTTCGAGATACTCTATGAGAAGAAGTGTAGGACCCCGATTTGTTGAGGCGAGGTCGGTTAGAGAGGCATCGAGAGTACTGAGGTGGTGCTCAAGACCACAAAGTTGATCCATCAGGTCCGTAGCAGACTGCAGACTGCGTAGAGTCGGCAGAAGAGTTACACCAATAGGAGGCATTCGGACTTGGAGTTTCAGATGGGTGATATGGTCCTCCTGAAAGTGTCACCCTGGAAGGGTGTCATCAGGTTCTGGAGGAGAGGTAAGTTGGGCCCCAGGTTTATTGGTCCCTTTAGGGTTTTAGCCCAGGTGGGTCGAGGTTGCTTACCGTTTGGATCTTCCAGCAGAGCTTAGCCAGATCCACAACACTTTCCACGTTTCTTAATTGCGGAAGTATTTGGTGGATGAGTCAGCAGTGCTACCATTGGAGGATATTCAGGTTGATAGCAGCCTGAATTATATTAAGAGACCAGTTGCGATCTTAGATCGGAAGATGAAAACCTTGGGGAACAAGGTGGTTCAGTTAGTGAAGGTGCAGTGGCAGCACCAGAAGGGTTCAGAGTGGACGTGGGAGACTGAGCAAGAGATGAGGGAGCACTATCCGGAGTTATTTTCAGGAACAGTACCAGTAGACTTCGAGGACGAAGTCCAAGATAAGTGGGGGAGAATTGTAACGCCCCATTTTTGGTATGTAATTTAAATATAGTATTTTCCTTTCTTAAGAGGAACTCGACGAGTCGGTAGCCTGACTCGTCGAGTAGAGACGAGATTTGCACGCATTTTTAGCAAGTGACTCGACGAGTCTGCATTTCGCACTTGGCGAGTCCGCCAGTCTGGATGAAACCCCAAATCCCAAGGTTTGTACCCTATTTAAACGTCATTATAGCCTCCCATCCCAGCCTCCAGCATCTCTAGAGCATTTCTCTATAAACCCTAGTCCCCATTGTTGAGCTTGAGTGTTTTTTGCTAGCTTAGAAGTTGTAGAAGAGAAGGAAGGAAAGAAGACCAACAGAAGAGAAAGGAGATCCAGAAACTAGCTTCCATTTGCTACATATTCTGGTAATAAAGTTATCACCTTGCTTATTCTTCCATTAAACCCTCTTTTATGCTTGTTTATGTTTCTCTTGGAACTTTATATTATTCAACTCGAGAATTGAACTCTCCTTAGGATGGAAACCATAGATCTGGATGTTATTGAGCTCTAGGAGCTCAATGTAACTACCTTTATGCAAGTATAGCCTTGTTCCAAACCCTAAGTGCTTATTGTTGGATGATTTTGGTGTTTAAGCCCCATTCTATTGTGCATGCACGTAAAGTTGGAAACTTTACATGTAAAACCAGACCTAGAAGCCAAGATCTATGATTTGGATGCACTAAAATCGACTAGAATCGATTGTATAGTAATGGCATGCATGAAAAACGACGATTTGTTCATACAACCCGGCGAGTCACAGACTGTACGTGTTCATATGATGAAGGAGAACTCGACGAGTTGTTCATACAACTCGGCGAGTCGGATGAAGTTAGACTCCATGTTAGTATTGAAGAAGAACTCGTCGAGTCTTTGCCAAACTCGACGAGTTGAAGGGGGTAGGGGATTAGAAAGGATGATAGGGACTCGGCGAGTTGGTGGCCCAACTCGGCGAGTCCGGTCAACTAAAAGTTGACTTTGAATAGGAAGTTGACTTTGACTAGGATGTTGACTTTAACCAAGGGTAAAATAGTCATTTTACCATGAGATTAGTTATCAGTATTTGATTTAGTGTTTATGGGATTTGTAGCCGGGGAGTTCCGGAGCATCAGTCAGACAGTTTTAGATTTAGCATCCCAGCAGCCAGCATTACGAGGTGAGTTTCCTTCCGGTAGGAACGGGTCTACGACCACAATGTCGGCCCGTTTAGTTAGCAGTAGTTCCAGACTTCGGTCTGATGCAGTAGTTCAGTGTGCTTGATGTCTTTGTGATTCAAGCATGTCTTTGTGTTATGTGTTCCGGACTTCGGTCCGATGCAGTATGAGGTATATATGTGTATGCTAGTAGTTATGATTATGTTATGCTATGTTTAGTCAGTTCCGGACTTCGGTCCATTGCAGAGGGCAAGGCCCTGGTTAGTTCCGGTCTTCGGTCCGATGCAGAGGGTAAGGCCCTGGTTAGTTCCGGACTTTGGTCCGATGCAATTTCCGGACTTCAGTCTGATGCAGAGGGCAAGGCCCTGGTTAGTTCCAGACTTCGGTCTGATGCAGTTTCCGAACTTCGGTCCGATGCAGTGGGCAAGGCCCAGTAGTTGCTTTATATGTTATTGTTTGGTATTTGGTAGTTTGGGGGAGCTCACTAAGCTTTGTGCTTACAGTTTCAGTTTTTGGTTTCAGGTACTTCTGCTAGTAAGGTGAAGAGCTCGGGATGATGGCATGACACACACCATAGCTTAAATTTATCCTGGGAGTTTTATCGGATATTTTTGATATGTTTTGACATCAGTTGAATTGAATCATTCACTTTTACATTTGAATACATGTGATTCGTGGTTTTACTATATGATGATTGATTCATGGTTTTGGTAATGTTTAAAACAAAAAAAATGGGTTGTATTTTTGGGATGTTTCATTATAGATGAATTTTCAAGCTTTACGTGGGTAGTGTTTCTAAGAATGGAAAGTAATGTCGTTGATGGAATCATCGCTCTCATTAAGCAACGGGAAGTCCTCTATGATCACAAAGTAAAGTAATTGCGTAGTGATCATGGTACTGCATTCATAAACTCTTATCTTGAAGATTTTTGGTCTATCTTAGGAATCTCTCATAACTTGTTGGTGGTTAGAACTCCCCAACAAAATGGTATTGTAGAAAGAAGAAACAAAACTCTCATAGAAGCTGGAAGAACTGTGGTTGTCAAAGCTGATCTTTCATTTTCATTTTGGGTTGAAGTCATCAATACAACATGTTATACCCAAAACCTGTCTATTATTTGTCAAACGTCATGAGAAAACTGCTTATGAGTTATTAAAAGGAAGAAAACCAAACATTTCTTATTTTCATGTGTCTGGATGTGTTTGTTACATCTTGAATCAAAGAGATCAGTGTTCAAAGTTAGAGGCTAAAGTTGGCGAGGGAGTGTTTCTATGATACTCTAGCATGTCCAAGGCTTTCAAGGTATGTAATCTTTCAAGGAAAATTATTGAAGAAAAAATTCAAGTCATATTTGATGAGGAATCATTCATTCATGATCGAGTTGGTCACCCATAATCAATTCAGAATGAACTTACCAACAGTCCTTTAGAACATGTTCCTGAGGTCTTATCAAATGATGTTGATCCCATTGTTCCCAATATTGATCAATTAATCATTCCTCAACCTATCTCTAAAGATCAACCTGTCATTCCCGAAGAGTTTGATCCATTCAATCATGAATACTCTACCCAAAGCAATACAAATGAAGGTTCCAACCAAGAATCCTTCGAGATCATTATGAATCTCAAATCATTGGAGATGTAAACTCTGGGTTTCTCACTCGTAGAAAAGTCGGTAGCAAGTTTTGCATGTTTCTTAACTTTGTCTCAATGATTGAACCAAAGAATGGCATTGATGCATTGAAAGAGGCTGATTGGATTAAGACCATGCAAGATGAGCTGAATGAATTCGAACGTCATCGTGTGTGGACTCTTGTTCTCGAACCTCAAGGAAAGACTATCATTGGTACTCGCTGGATATTCAGGAACAAAATGGATGAAGATGGAATTGACATAAGGAACAAAGCTAGACTTATAGTTGAAGGTTTTTGTCAGCTTGAAGGGTTAGACTATGATGAAACATTTGCACCAGTTACAAGACTTGAATCAATTCATCTGTTTCTAGATTTTTCCTCTTTCAAATCCTTTAAAGTCTACCAAATGGATGTCAAGACTATTGCAAGTAAACATGATTATGATTCAACAAGGTTTTATTATTTATTTTACATTTATGTTATAATTGTTGTTCCAAGATTATTTTGTTTTAACTTATCATTTTGCACATTTAATTATTGTTAAGCAATATAATATACTGTGAAGAACTTAATTATTTTGCAACTTAACTTATTTACTTACAAAATTCTCTCAACGGTTAGTAAATCCATAGTGGTTGTTTTTAAATGTATCCAACAGTGTGGGTAGTTTAAATAGAGCTCCCATACTCATTGTAGACAAGTATCACCAATGTTCTCAAACGATGACAAGATAATTAAAAAGATTAAGAAAATATGTTTGGAGATCTATTGAAGAAGGAGCACATCTACATGTCCTAACATTGATAACTAACGAAGCAATAGTACGAGGAGGTTTTACTATGTCCAGACCCACCCATAGCCGGTGATATCTCCATGATGGAAAACGGTCAGATAATTTTAGTTCCTAAGCCTTATGGGAAGAGCATGAACGAAATTGAGGCCATAAGGGGTCCTATTTATAGTTTAGGTAACTTAAGGACAAAACAATAGTGGAATGACTAAATAATAGATATAATCTCAAATCAAATCCTTTCCTTATCTACATCAGGGAGGCTTCTAGAAGCCCTAAGGAGGCTCCGAAAACCGTCCACCTCTTGGATGGTTCTAGAATTGCTTCTATTGTTCAACTATTGAATAATTACAATTCACCCCTTGCATCTTTAATTAATTCCAATTAATTCCAGATTAATTCTAGATTAATTCTGATTAATAATTAATTAATTTAATTGATTTCATATTAATTTATTAATCATATTAATTAAAAAATCGATTTTATAACAACTGATCTCATAAAGATCCACAAAGTTGCAAACTAGATCCATCCCAACAACTATGTTAAATGTCCTAAAGATCCACAAAGTTGCAAACTTTATAAGATCCTAACACTCTAACCCACAAGAACATGAAGATTTGTGGACAAAACATAAGATCTAGCAACCTAACATGATTAAAAAAACGAGTCTTGAACACTTACAAGGGTCCAGAAGATTGCTAACACCAAGGATGACGACTAGCTAGCTGAGTCGTAGCTGGCTTCTTCTTTCTTCCTTCCAAGGCTTCAGGAACACTAACAAAGGTTGGAAATGAGATAGAGATGGATTTAGGGTTTCACACGTCTGATGGAGGCTGATGATGAGCAAACCCTAGCCCCCTCATTCATTTAAATAGGGAACAAAACCCGGAGAATATGGTTTCTGACTTGCTAGTTGCCACGTCGTGGCTTATACTACCACACCGTGATGGCTTAAATGAAACATACGGGCAAATACTGACTTGCCACGTCATGGTGCCTAACCACCATGTCATGGCGATCCTATACGATGCCAAAATTTGTAAATTGCAAAGTAACCCGAGATTCGGATGTTATACATTTTTTAGAGCTACATATTTGATTCATAACATTTACGATATCATCATCTTTTCTTTGTAATGTTACATTAAAATGATTTGCGATTCCAAAGATATCAGCCATAAAGTGCATATTAAGCAAAAATCAAATGATTTTAATGACTTCAAGAAGCGAACAACTTCATATTTACGATCACAGCTACTATTCTCATTACCAAGGTCTTCAAGTACCTCATAAATTGAAGGATATATGGTCTTATATATATATATATATATATATATATATATATATATATATATATATATATATATATATATATATATATATATATATATATATATATATATATATATATATATATATATATATATATATATAATCTAGAACAGTAGTCGTCTACTCAGATGTTGGTTCCCTACGACAGCGAGGGCCGAGACCGCAAGAGTTGTAGGACACAATGAAATGAAAGGGAAGAGAACGAGACAATGGATCGATTTTAATTTACATGAGTTGGATTGGGGTTTTTCTTTTAAATTTGGGTTATTTTTTAATAGAGAAAATTTGGACCTTAAAATATTTGGTATATTTATTTCATTTTGTACAGTACTCGAGTACTACAAGATATGTCCTAATTTTGTTCAACGGAGTGACTAACTTTTTTTTTCTAAAGAACTCTAAAAAAAATTAAAAAATTCGGTTGGTCCAAAGACACCTCTAGCCATAGCTTAAATTTGCTCATGCACCCAACTCCAACACATCGTTGGTCATAATACCGGCAAAGTCTCCGACCACCACCAACATTAAAAGCTGAATCGAAAATCAAAATCTCCACAACGAATCCGAGTAAGAAAAGGAAAGAGGCAACCCCTTCCCCCTGGACTAGTGGGGTTTTTGATCTTTTCTTCTTTGTAAACATCACAGTCACTACTTGTTTCATACTGCACACCCATTCCACAAACGTTAATGGTGCTGCTTTTAGCTTTGGCCACAATTAGTGGAACACCAGAAGCTTCATCGTGCTTATCATCACAATGGCAAATGATATCATTGTTGTTATTTGGATTAATTTTTTCCATAACCTACACGAGAAAAAAAAATCAAACTCCGCCAAAAGAAATGATCAGTCGTGATAAATTCATGATCTCGTTTGTTACGTAGGTTGATTACAACCTTGAAATGTGTCACTAAACCATGGAGTAATGAAGTTAGGATCTTATGGGAAGTTTGTTTTGAATTTTTAATATTGCTAACAAATATTTTCAAATTGAATTAATACGATCTTAAGGAAACAAACAGAGTTTAATACATATCTTAAGGAAATATTTTTTATTTTCAAGTATTATCCGTAAGTTTCATATAGCTCAAAGTAATATATTTGAAAGGATTTGAGGGCGATGGCTTAGATATGGACGACAATGTTAAATTGTCAAAGAACGTCGCAAAGCCGTGTACCCGTAGATTTATAAAAATAAAAGTAAAGCATATAACAAAAGCAGCAAATTGTATCCAAACATGCCTAGTTTTATTTAATTTTCATTTTACAATATAGATTATATAAATCATACTCATAACCGAACATTTTCAATATTTTAGTATCTGAAAACTGAAGCATTTCATTTATCAATAGTGGTTTATAATTTATAAATGAACGGTGGTAAATAAACCCTAATAAAAAAAATACATATGTGTTTGTATGGTCCACTGTGTGAATGTGAGAAGATTGCTTTACCATCACTTTTATTTATAGCATATCAAACGAAAGTTTTTGTTAAGAGGCCAAATAGTCACAATCAACAATCTAATGGTGCTTTTTATCATACGCGTGAATTGCTTTTTCGGTCAATATACATAATGTTTAAATTATACTAAATGTTTTTTATATTATATATTTTTCATATACTATCTCCTTTTAATTAACAATGTTTTTGCTTACTTTATTATTTTTAACTAATTATTTTATATAATTTGAAACTCCAGCATTAAATAACATTGAAGTTGAGTTGGTAAAGATTGCATGTTTTCCTTTCATACCCCTAATTGTTTATTGACCCCAGACTTTTATTTCTTGACTTTTTTTATTATCTATTTATTTTTAATATTTTTGATAAATGCATAGTGTTATTGTTAACAAAAAAAATATTTTTATTTTCGTTTGGACTTTTTTGTGTTATTTTTTTTTCAGTATTGTATTATTTTTTTTGTTTGGAGTATCCATGTATTATTTTTTTTTGGATTATCCTAATATTATTATTATTTTCGTTCCAATTATCTTTGCGTTGTTTTTTTATTGGATTATCCATTTGTTACTTTTTTAGTACAAATTGTTTTGTATTATTTTTTTTATTTCCGACTATCCATGTGCTGTTTTTCCGTTTGGACTATTCACATGTTAGTTTTTTCGTCCCAACTATCATTTTGTTATTTTCTGTTCTGACTATCCTTACCTTGTTTTTTTTCGGTCGAATTATCCTTGAGTTATTTTTTTCATTCGTAGTATCTCTATGTTATTGTTTCGTTCCGATTATCTCTATGTTATTTTTCCATTTCGACTATTCATATGCTATTTTTTTTTCAATCAGACTATATTTGTGTTTTTTTTCATTCCGTCTATCATTATGTTGTTTTTTCCATCGGATTATCTTCATGTTATTTTTTTCATTGAGACTATTTCTGTCCGAACGAAAAAATAGCACAGAGATAGTCAAAATGAAAATATAACACATAAATAGACGGGACGAGAAAATAACATAAAGATAATACGAACAAAAAAATAATATAAGTATAATCCGACCGGAAAAAAGAATGATACAAGGATAGTCCGAACGAAAAATTACGCAATATTAGTACGGGTGAAAAAAATAACACAAGGATAATCCAGATGAAAATATAACATATAGATAGTCCGAACCAATATATATATATATATATATATATATATATATATATAGTCCGACCGAAAAATAAAAATACAATTATATATAAAATATTGTTTTTCTAAAACACAAATAATTAAAAGTGGTTATTAGGTGATAACGGATACCTAATATGGGATACATAAGCAATTAGGGGTATAAAAAGACAGTTGGAAAATCGTTTAATACTCCGAACAAAAAAATAACGGGGTCAAATCAAAACACAGTTGTTAGTTTATAGCGGCAATTAGGGGTTGATACTACATCTTTTTTTTTTTAGGATTATCCCAATGTTTTTGTCCCAATATTATTATTTTGTTTAATACTCTGAACAAAAAAAAATAACAGGCCAAATCAAAAAGATAACAGAAAAGTAGTGGCATTTAGTGGTATTAAAAGACAATTGGAAAATAATACACAAGTAGTGGTTGATACTCCTGACTTTTTTTCTATAAAAACAAAACACAATTTGAAAATTATTATTTCGTACCAATTATTATTTTGACATGTTTGATAAAAGTAGTTGTTAACTCATAATTGATAGTTGTAACTTTTATTTATTATAAGAATGTTTGACAAATATAACTGAAAACTTCTAAAATATATAAAATTATATTAAAAGACAATTGTTTAGAAAACATACATATATAAAAATATTTTTAAGAAAAATTCTGAAAATGAATTTAAAAAACACAGTAACATTTTGTTAAACACTACAAGAAGTGGTTTTTAATTTATAACATTTTGTTTAAACGAAAAGCTAAATGATCGTAATGACAAACAAAATTTTTTGTTTAAATTAGAACGTTTTGTAAAAAAACTAGAAGCTAGAAACTTATAAACGCTTCCGAATGCTCCATATCAAACAGCCTTTTAATTTATATATGGTTAGTGCTAAATAAACCCTACGAAGACATGTGTATGTTAGGTCCACTTTGTGAATGAGATAAGGTCCGTTTAATATTTCCGTTAAGAGCATTATTAATAAGAGCTTTTCCTAAAGGATAAATAGTAATAACCAACATCAAAAAGAGATTTTTACTATTGGAGTAATGAATTGCATTCAAAATGTTTAAATTTTACTAAATCTATTGTTTTTAAATTTTATGTTTGCCATAATAAATCCTTTTTATTTAAGAATTTTTTCTTTACTGTTAAAAATAAAGGTGGCGGTTGGCTGTGAAGAATCACGCTCTTTTTGTGAAAGTTATAAAAGCAGTTCATAATATCTGAGGAACTGGAAGTAGACGACATGTTGCATGTCATAGAATCTTAAAATGGTGGAATGTTATGCACGAGAAAGGTATTGTTCTTCATTCTTGTTTAACTCTTAGGAATGGAGAGGATACCTTCTTTGGAAGGATAATTGGTATCAAAATGTCCATCTTCTATATATGCTCTTCCAAATAGAGAGACATATAGATTTTTTGATAAAAGACCAACGGGGAAATGATGATTAGATGTGGGATTGCAAAGAGAAATTAATCAGCATGTGGAAACTTTACAATTTCAAGAATTGAGTCTTTTATTGGTCAACTTTAATATGAATTCTAAGTCGGATAGATGGAAATGGGAGTTGTCGATGATGATCATTTTATACTAAACAATACTATACGGTTTATATGGTCCAAATTTTGTAAACACATTCTCCTATTTTGTTTAAAGAACAAGGTGGATCATAGTATGTGCTAAGAAAAGTAAACATTTTTCTTGGCGTCTTTCAATTTTGCAAAAGGATTTGTGAACCTAGAGACCAAAAGGATTTGTTGCCCTTTCAGTTTTGCAACCTCACTGTGATATAGATGTAGGATCACTAATTCTACTCCTAAACTAAAACTTGAGCCTTCAAACTTTTGGTCATGGTACTTTTCCACCAAACTTGATATGATTAGGCCCCAAGGCCATTAAAAAGCATATCTTATAATAAGAAATAAAAAATCAAGGGGAAGGTCTATGTGTCTTTTTTACTGTTTGTATTGAATAACGAAAACTAATTGAAATTTACTATTGCATATATTTTTATATTAACAATTGCTTTCAGGTGTAATACTTGTAATAAATAATTCAACATAACTGACTACTTAGCGTACCTGAGGTTTCGACGATTCTGCAAGTTCTGAAGATTCCGCAAGTTCCTGAACCATGCATATAAACAATGTTACAGGGCAACGTTAATAACCAAAAAAGTTCAACGCTAGCCAATCTAGTTGTTTACCATATAAAGATAAATAAACACAAAAGTACCACATACCACTTAATTTTTAAAAGTAACTTACTTGCAATTCCAAAGCTTTTTCAAGTTTTCTTATGACCAAACCCATTGAGGGTCGTTGATTTCGATCATTTTGCAAGCATAGATAAGCAATCCCCGCAAACCTATTCAAGCTATTCGAGTCTATTTGGTTCTTCAAATCATGATCAATAATATCATTTAAATTTCCTTTTTCACAGTAGCTTTGGGCTAGAGGGGCTAGAAACCTCCGTTCATCACTTACGTTAATGAAGCCAGGTCTCCCGCATAAAACTTCAAACAATACAACACCAAATGAATAAATATCCGACTCTTTTGTGAGGATCCCTGTATCGATATATACCGGATCACAATAACCATATGTACCACTACCATTAGTAATGAGATAACTCTCATTTTCATTTGCACGACCAATCTTGGAAAGTCCAAGATCAGATATCATGGCTTTGAAGTTGTGATCTAACAGAATATTTCCACTCTTAATATCCCTATGGATAACTCTATGATTTTCTGCAACATGGTTATGAAGATAATCCAAACCACGGGCTGCATCGATGCATATCTTGATCCGTTGCTTCCATGGTAGTGGAAAGATGGGATTTGCCATACTTAGGTATCTGTCGAGGCTTCCATACACTGCATACTCGTAAATAAGGATCTTTTCATTGCCTTCTTCGCAATAACCAAGAAGGGAGACTAGGTTTGGATGTTTATAGCGGGATAGCAATTGAATCTCTGTTAAGAACTCTTTAAGACCTTGACCAGAATGGCCAATCTTTTTTAGTCTCTTTACAGCAACCGGGGTTAGTTTACTGCTAAGTAACAGTTCTCCTTTATAGACGTCGCCATATCCACCGCTTCCGATAATGGTTGTGAAGTTTCTGGTGGCTATTTCAATGTCTCGAAAGGGTATTTTGAGGTGCTGTGACTTTATGATGACTGACATTAGTTTTGTGTAATACGAAAAATATGGCGCTTAAGAGTTAAAGATAAAAGAAATGATACACAAAACGATTGTGTCGGAAGGAATGATGCACAGATGCGTATGGATGATGAAACCAGGCGCAGATATGTTTTACATTAAAGAAAAGCAAACGGTTTATAAAGACATAGTGAACGTGTTGCTATGTTGCATATCCTCGTAGACTTTGGTCATAAAGAAAAAGCAAGCGTGTTTTTGCTTATTTTATTCATCTTGTCATTGGCTTGCATTTTAACGGAAACTCTTAAGAAATTTATTAGTGCCCACTATGGTCCACATGTCATAGGTACAAACTAGAGAAATCATAACATATTATAAAGACTAAATTGCACAAATGGTCCCCATAGTTTGCTCAAAATTGCCACTTTGATCCAAAAAGGTTTGGACTAGCACCACAAGTCCAAAGTTTTGATTTTGTTGCGATTTTGGTCCGATTTGATATGATTTTTTTTAAATGACGAGTTTGCCCTTCATTTTGCCTTTTCTTTATTTTTTTTAATTACTTTAATGTTTTCTGCTTAAAAGGAAAATAAAAATAAAATTAAACCCTCAACCCACCCTCTCACTCTTAGCTTACTAACACTCTCCCTCTCTCTTTTCATTTGCTACCGGAGCACCACTGTTGGTGCCACGCATTTCACCGGAGCAACCCATTTAGCCGGAGCACCACCATTGGTGTCACCCATTTAGCTACCGCCTAACAACTCAAAACCACCGCCACTCTAATATGCAACTCGAAGAACGTAGGTCCGACTCCATCTTCCTTAGAAAACCCCAGGTTTCCACCACCAATTGGGAACCCTGACCCTAGCCGCCGCTAAATCTAAACCATGACGAACGATATGGCGAGGTAGGGAGGCCCTAAATGACCGATTAGAGCGACAATTTTGAACAAATCTCCATCGTCTTTCCAAATCCGACTAGAAGGTGACACCAGACTATGGTGGTGCTGGCATCGTCATCCACAAAATCGCTGGGGAGCTGTAAAGATGTTGCAGATTTGGAGCTTCAGAGGGGGTTGAGGTACCGGCGATGACACCACCCTTTAAGTTTTTTGAAACCCTAGTCGGTTCGTGTGTGTTCTTGTATATATCAGATTTCTTATTTTGTGTATAAAATCTTCAATAGATGTATGTTTTTGGCATTAGAAAATCTTTAGGTTTTGTATGTGTTGTTATATCTTAAATTTCAGAATTTTGTCTGTGTATTCATCTGGAGAAGAGAGTGGTGTTGTTGACCGGAAAATCGAGGGTGGTGGCGGTCATAACCGGTGGTGCTTCCATGGGTTGACCGGAGTCGACATTACTAACCGGTGGTGGTAGTTTTACCGAAGGACGACGAAGAATAGGGAAGAAGGGGTCTAGAAGCAGGGAACATAATAGAAGAGGGGAGGGTTTAAGGGTTTAATTTTATTTTTTATTTTTCTTTTAATCAGAAAAACATTAAAGTAATTTTAAAAAAATGAAAAAATGAAAAAAAATGAAGGTCAAACTCATCATTTACAAAAACTCAAAACAAATCGGGCCAAACTCGCAACAAAATGAAAACTTTGGATCTGTGGTGCTAGTCCAAACCTTTTTGGACCAAAGTGACAATTTTAGCAAACCACAGGGACCATTTATACAGTTTAGTCTATTATAAATAAATATATACAAAATGTAACTTACATTTTCTCTCACAAATTTACTGTAGCTAAAAGTGCTACATAAAATACATAGCTTACAAGCCTGATTTGTGGTTCAAATATGTTGTCGCCACTCGTCACACATCTTTCAATTGTTTTGAATTGAACTTAAAGAATTGGTCCTTACAGTTTTGTATTCTATTCTTAAATTATCCGCCTTGTCCGTTTTCTTTCAACTTTTACCTTTACAACTAACTTAACTTGTCATTTGTAACCTTTTTTCTTTTTTATTGGTTTTTTACCCTTATATTCCATAAGTTATTTCTCCTTCTCCACAATACCCTTTTTATTTTTTTACTTGCCATTTGCATCATTATAACTTTTTTTTTTCATCTTTTTTCCTGAAAATCTATATTTTTGTAAATACAATTTACAAGACCGGTATATACAATAGTATCGGCCTATATATTTTGCTAGCAACAAATACAACGATACACACGTTTTATCAATACAATTGTTAAATTAAATTAAAAAACAAATTAGACGGCAAAAAACTAGATATAAATTGTATAAAATAGTTCATAAACTCTTCTCAACTTTACTTATAATGCTTATTATGATACTTCTTTTTACATTTATGGCCTCTACATTCTTATGGATTATTCATAAACAATCTAACTTACAAAAATAGTCCCTAAAATCTTTTTAACTTTTGATAATTCATATAACGTTTCATTTCTTTTAAACTTTTTGTGTTTTCTAAAGTTGTAATATACACAAGAAAACCACAAGTAAGAACCCGCAACAAAGTGGGGGATCAAATACTAGTTTTATAACTTCTACAACTTTTTTCCGTTAATATTATTTATGTGTTCATTGTAACATGTGGCTAGTAACTTAGAATAATGTTTGGAGGGAGTTGAGGAGACAAAGGTGTTCGGCATCCTTGTTGTTGGCCTCCGCATACCGATGCATACTGTCTCGCCTTCTTAGCAAAGTAAGAAAATATGCATTATTCAGCCCCTACAAGCCGAGCCTCTCTCCTCTTGACAAAGGTTTGGCACATGTCGACAAGGATTTGGACCTAAAAACGTAATGAGACAACTCAGAAAAGGATTTGTCCATCCAACTTCACCTTAACTTCACCTTACCTAATTTGTTTTACCTACTACAAGAATAATAGGCAATAGCGGTGACACTTTTAGCGGCGACATTAAACAAACGCGTTTTGTCGCCGCTAAAAGTGTCCATCGCCGCTAAAGGTTTATGTTGGCAATCCGCGTCATTTCAACCATAACCGTCGATTTAGGCGATGTTCCAACGACTAGGAGGACGTAGAAAATCCCGCATTGTCTTCCCTCCGGTTTGTCGCCGCTAAAGGCTATCCGTCGCCGCTATTGCCTGTTCTGGCGATCCGCGTCATTTCAACCTCAGCCATCGATTTAAGCGATGGTCCAACGACGTAGGAAACCCCATATTGTTTTCCCTCCGATGTGTCGCCGCTAAAGGCTGCCCGTCGCTGCTAAAGAGCGTCGTCAACAAAATCTGCTTCGTCTTCACTTTCTTCCCTGATCTTCTGTTTCTTTTTTCTTCTCTCTGCTCACCACCGTCGATCTCATCATATTTTCACTGAATTCTTCGATATTCACCCCTCTTCCTCTCAATTTTTCCCATTTTCATTTCCTTTTCTCTTCTCCGTACTAAATTTGTCTTGGTTGTCGGAATTTTGAGATCCCCCACCGTTCTCTCCGGAGTTTACTGCCACCACCACTGTTCATGACGAAATTTTGATAATTTTGATATTTTAGATATGTATTTGTATGTGTATTTGTTTTTGTAGATGTGGATATGTATTTGTATGTATATGTGTATCTTGAGTGTATTTTATGTATGTATATGTGTTTTTCTATGATGATTTATATGTATATGTGTATTTTGTATGTGAATTACGTATGTGTATGTGTTTTTGTATGCAAATGTGTATTTTATGTGTGTATTTGTATGTATAAAAATACATATAAATAGCAGTGACACTTTTAGTGGCGACAAATAGTATTAACAGCAACACACCTTTAGCGGCGACTCACTTTTAACGTCGAAATAAGGCAACAGTGACGATCAGTGGAGCATTAGTCACGAACCAACAATAGAGACCCTTTAGCGGCGACAAATCGCCGCTAATACTTGAATTTCTTGTAGTGCCTGAATAAAAAAAGAAAAAAAAACAGGTATATTTGAACTCGTCAACCCAGCTGAACCAACCAAAGTTCAAGATCCAATTATAGCCTCACAAATTTTTTGTTTAGAATTTTAGTTCAATTTATACTATTTTACGGTTCTTATCCTAAAGATGGACGTAGGAATATGCAACAGTAGGTCCATCAATAACTTATTTTTCCTAAATTCTCACCAATATGGTTAGTTTATTTTGTTTTCACTACGTTTCCGAGTTTCCGGGTTTAGATTCGGTTTTACGATGTAAAGCAAACCTAAAACTATTTTTTTTTTAAACCACCTCAGTTCCTTATATTATATAAAGCTGAAGATGGCTCATGTTTTGATCCCACAAATTATGTGGGACTCAAAGCTATAGTTTTAATAATGTCCCGTTATTTTAAGGTCTAATACGAAAAATAAAAATGAACCCTTATATATATATATATATATATATATATATATATATATATATATATATATATATATATATATCACACGAATGGTTTCTATGGTTTAGAGTAATTTGCGTATTTGGTCCCTAATTTATTTTTTAACTCGGAAGGTCTCTATTGTTTGTTTTGGTTACGTGCTTAGTCTCTGTCTTACCTAAAAAGACTATTTGTGTCATTGATTTTTTAATTTAATTAAATAAACACACCTCCAACCTCACTCCCTCACCTTACCTTACATAACCCACTATTTTTCCCTATTTAAATAATAGTCTTTTTAGGCAAGACAGGGATCAAACGCGTAACAAAAACAAACAATAGGGACCTTCCGAGTTAAAAAAATAAGTTAGGGACCAAACGCGCAAATTACCCAAACCATAAGAACCATTCGTGTAATTTACTATATATATATATATATATATATATATATATATATATATATATATATATATATATATATATATATATATATATATATATATATATATATATATATATACACACAAATTTCATTAATACTATGATAAATCATTAAACGCTATAAAAACAACTAAAACAAAAGAATGATAATATGATATATAATCTTACATAGTTACATAAATTATGTCTCTTTTAGCATTTTTGGAAGACTCGAATATGGGATCGGAATGGCAGACTTGCACAACACTTGACTAATTGAGTATTTTTATTTAATAAGTGAAATTAGAATTGAAATATGAAACATTGAAACTTACAGAAAAATATACGAATCGAGTTACAGAAGAAAAAAAAGGTAGTTTGCATTTGTAAATTGCCAGGAAAAAGAAAATTGAAATTGTGTTTCTATGTGTGAATTGCGTTTGCAACTTGCCGACAAAGGGCTAAAATAATAATAATAATAAAATAAATAAATAAATAAATAAATAAATAAGAACTTAGTTTGATAATTCCAAACTCATGAATTGGGTTTGATAAAAGGGAGAAAAAACGTAATGGAACGACCTTATGAATTAGTTAATGGGAGAGTTAACAAAGAAATATAAAGTGAAACTCATTGGTGAAAAGGCAAAAGTATATGAAATGACTGTCAAAATATTTTTACAAATTTGTTTTGCATCTTAATAGAATTTTAGCTGTGTTGCAATTATCTGGCTGTCATCATATAGATTTGGATTAGGATTATATTTATTGTTTTCTAGTTTCTAGTCTCTTAGATATTATCTTTTCTTTGCTTGTTTATGAGGCCTATATTCTTGTATTAAACCTTTGCCATTGTGCGTAATCAATGATGAGAATCTCGGAGAGAACTCCGATTTTAGTATAAATTCTGTTTTCTTATTAGTTTTGTGAATTTGCTCAGTTTGTAATGTTGATTACAAAATTTCCAACTTTTCTTATTTATATTATTAGAACTTGTTTTTTTTTTTTTTTTGCACAACTTCGTATACATATTTTTTCAACCATTACTTTTTATAAATATTTCAGATTTTTTACAACTTTGAGTTATTATTATTTTTTTTAAAATTAATATTTAGTACAATTTTTCTTTGCGCAACTTTTTATATTTGTTTTACAACTTTCTTCGGAGAACTCGTAAAATAAAGATATCAACCATGAAAAAGAGATAATTTTTCTTTCTACTAAAGTAGATCGCTATTGTTAATATAATAATAAAAAAAAATGTTGGCGAAACATGAGGGTGAGAACTCGAATATTTCTAATGTTTTTTTTTCCAAATACACTATACAAATGTGACATACATTATGCGCAACTTTGTGAAATCCCTTTTTGAAATAACTTGAGCTAAATAGGTTCTAAAATACAATATACAAGTGGCAAAAAGTTCCATGGAGATTAGAAGCTTTTTTGGATGATCAGGTTACTACCAACGTTTCATAAAGAACTTTTCAAGAATTATGGGTCCTTCGACTTCTTTCCCTTACAAAGATGTGAAGTACAAGTGGATAGAAAATCTAAATGAAGCATTTGAGGAACAAAAGAAAAGATTATTTGAAGCTCCTATCCTTACATTATCGGACAGTATAAAAGACTTTGTAGTGTATATTGATGATTTAGGGACGGGTCTAGGGTGTGTTCTTACCCAGAGATGCAAAGTAATAACATATGCATCAAGACAAACTAAAGGTAGAAAATACGGATCATCATGGGAAAGAAAATACGGTGGTGGATGCCTTGAGGAGAAAAGAAATGAAAGAGCCAAAAAGAGACAGGGCATGAAGAATAGAATTAGTTGTTGGAAATGGTGTTTAAAGGTAATTAACTATTTATAATATTTATAATAACAACAGAGTCCTTTTGAGTTTCCCTCATATTAATAAACTAATTTCTCCTAAATGCTTTTAAGCATTTAGGAGAAATTAGTTTATTAATATAACATGGCTTGATAAATTAGCTAGAAACTATTTTGGAATTAGTATGGAATTAATTAATTTAAAGGGCTTAAATGCTAATTAATTAATAGTTAATTAATTGGAATATTACAAAAAAACGTAGACGGATTACTTGAGCCAAATTTTAGGCTTATCTCATAAGCTTTTGGAGTTGCTTTGGGACTAAGCAATTGTAGCTTATAAATAGGGTGTTAGGGATCAAACCCTATTGATCATCCATTGGATTTGAAATTTTGGCCTTCTCCTTCTTCCACTCTTGAGGATGATTTCTTAACCCTCTCTAGGGTTTGTAGATTTTAATCATCCGATCTAGTTTTCTTTTATTATTTTTATTTTATTTTATTATTATTTTTTTTGGTAATCCTAGTTATGATACCATTAGAGGGATTCTTGTTTGGGTCTTCTCATCCAAGCGACATAGGAAGAATAAGATCTCATGCAATGATATCATTGGCATCAAAAGAGGTATATACTTTTTCTCATCTCTTAGTAGTTGAAGTAATAACATGAAACTTAGATCCTCTATCGTGCATTAACACATGAGAATTAATGTTATGGTTTTACTGCACATAATCATGTGTTCAGATATAGCAAATATATTAGAGATCTTAGAGCCTTAGTTCAAGATTACACTATTTAATCTAATTTTATTTGAATTTTGATTGTTTATTAGTTTTTTTTTCAATTTTACATTATTAGGGTTAGAAAGTATGATTTTTGTTTACGATTGGTTATCTGTTTAGCTTGTGATGTAAGCAAGGGTTTAATAACCATAACCCTATAAAAAGAAATTGAAAAAGAAACCTAGAAATCATGTGAGAATAATGCACCTCCTCCAGGGTGCGGTGCGCCTTGCTCGATTTTTGTCCAAATGGAACCCTAACTTGCTGTGCAAGTTTCCTAACTTGTCTTGCAAGAAACCAATCTTAATTAATAAGGTTTTAAGTCATATTTGGTCACTTTATTTTTAGTTTTTGTTCATTTGGTCACTTAACTCTATTAGGTCTATTATTGTGTTGTGTCAAATGTGTGCTATTAAAGTTTAGTTTATTCTGAATGGGCATGTCCATGATCAGAATTATTGTGATAGTCTTAGTCCATAAATAGTGTGCATGTGACATTTACTGTTACGCCTTTTTGAAGCAAGTACAGAGTAGTTCCTCCTTGAGAAGTATTCTATTGCTGTAAATAATAATCATTCGACACACTTTTGATCAATACTGTTTTTTGTCTTCAATTCATCTTGCAAATATAGAATCTATCGATCTTTATTTTTCTCACAAACTTGTTTTAAGTTTTAAAATGTCAATTAACTTCTAATTTTTTGCCAACATGGTCACTATGACCGAAAATAATAGGTTATCATTTTTTTTGTCTATCTAAGGTCATCAAATTTTCTTTTGTTGGCTATTCCAGGTGACTAAACATTTTTTAAGCGATCATTGTCATTAAACTTTTGAAATTGTGATCATTTAGTTTTATATATTTTTTTCCACGATTCATTTTTATAACTTTATTTTTTTTTACTTTCGTTTTTACAGTTTATATTTCATAATTCGTTTTTCTGTGTGCAAATTTATTGTATTTTTTCATTTTTCTTACAATATATTTTTACAACTTAACTTTTATTTTTTAATTTACTTTCTTGTTTTTCCAAAATTCATTTTTACAACTTTTTTTTTTCTTTTTTTATATTTTTTCATAACAAGTTTTTAGAGTTTCATATATTTGTTTAGCCAATTAAGTGTCAATACCGAACTATATAATTATTAACCCAAGTGATAATCCTAGAACTATTTATTTCTCGCACATCCAATAACATTGCATAATTAGCAACTTTCTTATATGAAAGTTTACATATTAAAACGTAACAATACCTTACATATGTTTCTCAAAGAAAAAAACATCATTCTTTTTTTATTTTTGTTGTTGGTGTTTTTGGAGTACTAAATTTTTGTTTTGTTTTGTTATTGGCATTATGGTTCCAAAATGTGATTATTTTTAGTCAATTATTATTTAACTTTATAACAAGTATTATGGATACCGTAAGTTATGTAATTATCATTTTTTTTTATGTGAGAAACATATGTAGGATATTGTTATTTGTCTAATAAATAAACTGTCAGAATTCAGATGAAAAAGTTGCTAGTTATGTAATGTTACTAGATGCGTTGTAACGCCCTGATTTTTAGGTAATAATTTAAATAAAAATATTTTTGGGTTTTGGCCCTACTCAACGAGTTGGTTTTCCTACTCGTCGAGTAGCAACGGGTCGGATCGCGAATTAAGTGGCCTACTCGGCGAGTCCTTTGTTGGACTCGGCGAGTAGGAGCTGGAGAGTGAAACCCTAAGTTCTGGGGTTTGCACCCCTATTTAAAGAAGCTCAAGCCTCTCTCAGTTCTTTTGTAGCCCCCTTTGCATCTCTATCTCGTGTGTGTGTGCGCCCTTTGTGTGTTGAAGTTTGAGAGAGGATTTTTGGTGGAAAAGTTTGGTGAATCAAGTGATTTTGGCAAGGAGCTAGTAAGAGATCCGATTTCTTCTTCTATGGACATCTCTTGGGAAGGTAATTGACTATTTTCCTCAGTTATTTCAGTTAGACCTCATCTTTGAATGAGTTTTAGGGTTTTTGAAAGGGGATCAAGTTGGTATGGCAATCTATGGGTTAGATCTGAAGTTGTAACTTCAGATCTGGACCCCCTTTGGATTATTTGAGCATAAAGTTCCAGCTTTAGTCGAGTGTAAGGTCCCCTTGGTCCATGAGCACCCATTAAGGGCTTGGTTTTGGCATTTGGAGCTTGTAAGGCAATTCATGCACGTAAAGTTTGAAACTTTACGTGATAAGTAGGCTTAAGGAAGCTAGATCTACAATTTGGGACCTTGCCATGGCTTATAGACGTCTGCATGTTAAGTTGACTGAAGGAACTCGGCGAGTCGCAAAGCCGACTCGGCGAGTCATATGAAGATATGCATTGGACCCGACGAGTTGGATGAACAACTCGGCAAGTCAGTTGAAGGAAGCCATGAACTCGACGAGTAGGTTGAACAACTCGGCGAGTTAGATAAAGTCGGTCATGAAACTCGACGAGTTGAAGAGCAACTCGACGAGTTGTATGAGTTTTAGCCAAGGACGTGGTTGCATGTATACCCGTCGAGTTGCAAGGAGGAAACTCGACAGGTGGCCTTGAGACCTGATCAGGATTCGAAGGAACTCGACGAGTCACCCCGATGACTCGGTGAGTTGGTGTGTGCTTCAAAGACTCGGCGAGCCGCCGAGTGTACTCGGCGAGTAGAGGTCAACATGAACTGTTGACCTCGACCAAGGACTTTGACCTTGATCAAGGATTGACTAGTAGGTTATGGGGTGTCTCATAAGAGTAAGAACTTATGAGTATATTGTGCTATGGTTATAGGTGGTGGAGCCGGTGTCAAGTGATCCGATAGTTGGAGTTCGCATTTCTATCGACATCTGCGAGGTGAGTCATCCCCACTATATCGATAGGGTCTACGGCACCAAGGCCGACCCTTTATGGTTTACATCCTGGGTTAGGATGGTTGTTTTGTTATTGCCATGTTAGATTTCATCCTGGTTTAGGATGGGTGTTATTTTATTGCTTGCTAGAATTTATCCTGCTTAGGATGGTTGTTATACTAGAGATCAGTAGTTACGGTATGCTGCATAAGATTCTGATCTGTTGGATTGGAATCAGGATAGATAGTATGTTATGCTTATATGGCCAGTATATGATAGTATGCGTACATGGTTAGTTACTTGTTGGCTGGGTTGAGGCGGTCCTGCTTTGTGCTGAAGGCCAACACACCCTCTGAGCGGTCCTGGGAGACTGTAGGCCCATGCGGCGGACCAGTCATGTCGAAGGCTCGGGATAGATTCAAATAGACTGTAGGCCCAGTAGGGCGGACCAGTCCGGCCGATGGGCCAGTATGTATGTTGTTTGATTGTTCGTATGGCTATGGTTTCTGTTAGTGTGTTATTGGTATTTTGGGGATAGCTCACTAAGCCCTCGGGCTTACAGTTTTCAGTTTATTATTTCAGGTACTTCAGGAGAGAGAGGGAAGGTGAAGGCATGACCGTACCGCTCCTTATCCTTATGATCTATTTTGGGACACTCTGATGATAAATGAATTGGAAATTTTTTGTAAAAACAAATACTATTTGACTCTTTTGTTAGAATTAAAAGTTTAAATTTGGCGTAAATTTATGGTTGTTACAAGTTGGTATCAGAGCCTTGGTTTGAGCGAATTGGAGGAACACTCGTGTGAATCCAGTCTCAAACCGAGGAGATTTTTTGGGGAAATAAGTTTTAAAAATGGTTTTCAAAATAAAGGATGGAGGATGCAGAAGGTACGATCAGCCGGAGCCTGTAAGTAAGCCCCAAAATACCATACAATTATTTGACATTCTGATATGATTAGAACAACATGCTAGTGCTAGGCTAGGTATTTTAGGAATCGCATGATAGATTGGCCTGATTGTATGATACCTATTAGCCTAGGGTTCCTTTTTATGGGATTGACATCATAACTGTAGATGTTTAGTGTATGCACCACGGCTGTGGATAGTCAAGATCTTATAGCCTGAGAATGTCCTATTCGACCTTAGTGTAGGATCGGATATTCGAAAGTCTATCGGGTCCAGCACTATGTGCAGCCAGTGTACACTAGCGCTGCAGGGGATGATGGAAGTTTCATGGATATGCGAGTGGTGCGGAACTGCATGATCAATTACTAGTTAGGTGATGTCCCCTGTTTTTGCGGGATGAGCGCATATTATGTTAAATACAGTTCAGGGCGTTGTGGTGATACTTGGCACAAATATGGGTAGGTGTGGAAGTTTGTAGGGGCCCATACTACTGAAAGCACAGGACCCATACGCGTATCAAGGAAGTCACAACCCCTAGGGTTTGAGGGTAATTGGTCTTCCGTCATTATATGATCTGTTTGAGACACTGAGTCTGTTTGTTGTATGGTGGTGACGAGACGTGTTGCTTCGGGATCCGGATCAGGATCGGGATCAGGATCAGGGTCGGGAAACGGAGGATTGGAGGTGTAGGTGGCACTTGAGCCTGTGGTTCAAATAGGGACTGAGGAGTTAGATGTCCGGATTCGGGAGATCATGCACGATGAGATTGCTGCTGCGTTCCAAGCGCAGCTGCCAGAGATGTTTGGGTCGATTAAGACCGTGATGGTCGAGTATTTTGATGAGCGGTATGCCGCCCTAGCAGAGATTGCTGCCACTACAGCCACTTCGGCTGTAACAGCTGCGGGGGTTGGAGGAGGAGGAGCCGGCAAGGCTTTCCAGTACCGGGACTTCGACAATACGAAGCCCCCGACATTTGATGGTACACAAGATGCTATTCGGGCTATGAGGTGGTTATCTGACGTGGAGGGGTGTTTCTTCACGTGTTCGTGTCCTATTGACCAAAAGGTCAGGTGTGCCCTGAACCTGATGAGGCTTGGGGCGAAGGACTGGTGGAGGCTAACTACTGGGTTGTATACTGATGATCAGAGGGTTGCTATTACCTAGGAGCAGTTCCGGGATATGTTTCACACCCGCTACGTTCCGCGTGTGGAATGGGAGCGGCTTGCTCAGGAGTTTTTGACCTTGAGACAGGATGGAGAGTCTGTGATGGAGATTACCCGTATGTTTGCGGAGAGGGCTATGTTTTTCCCAGAGTTTGCTTCAGAGCAGTCTCAGATGACTCGTTATCTGAGTATGCTCAAGACGGATATTCGACAGTTTGTGTCTACTCAGCGATGTGATACCCTCCTAGACCTACAGAAAGTCGCGCGGCGGCGTGATTTGGAGATAAAGATGCAGCTGAAGGAGCAGCGTCAGGCACCGACACAGTCTCAGCTGGCGCCTAAGCGGTCTAAAACCGCTGATACACGGTCCGGGGGTCATCAGAGCCGCACTTGTGGAAAGTGTGGCAAGGCTCATTCGGGGGTTTGTCGAGCAGGGGGTGGGTGCCACCGGTGTGGCAAGGAGGGGCATTATGCCAGGGACTGTCGTCAGTACACCCCTCCAGCAGATATAAGGATTTGTTTCCATTGTCATCAGGTTGGTCATGTGAAGACCAACTGTCCGCAGCTTGCTGCCAAGTCGGCGCAGGGTTCCGCGCCGGCTACTGTGAGGATTGGAGATGGGAGGCCAGTCAAGATGGAGCCTCCGAAGGCTCAGGGTCGCGCCTTCCAGCTCATGACCGAGGAGGCCAAGGTAGCACCAGATGTGGTTGCTGGTACGTTTTTAGTAAATTCCTTGCTTGCTTTGGTTTTATTTGACTCGAGGGCGAGTCATTCATTCGTATCTCAGACCTTCTCTAGAGGGTTCAGTGTGCTGATAGATGATCTTGAGTGCCCGTTGCGAGTTTCGATCGCCAACGAGCATGGGATTTCCGCTTCTTCGGTCTACCGAGGATGCAAGTTAAAGATTTTCGGAGTGTCTTTCCCGATAGATTTGATTCCTATTCCCATGGGGGATGTATGCGTGATTGTGGGGATGGATTGGCTTAGCAGATTTAGCGCCATGATCGACTGTGAGGGTCAGCGGGTAGTGGTTTGAACTCCAAGTGGGGGAGAACTTGTGGTATATGGTGAGGGCACCAGGCCGGGATCAGAGTTCTGTTCGGCGGCCAGAGCACGACAGTATATTCAGCACGGGTGTGCCGGTTATTTGGCGTATGTGGTAGATATGCGAATTAGAGAGCATCTCTCTATATCAGAGGTCCCGGTGGTTAGAGAATTTGCGGATGTATTTCCAGAGGAGTTACCCGGAGTGCCTCCAGTGAGGCAGGTTGAGTTTAGGATTGATCTAGTGCCAGGTGCGGCCCCTATCGCCAAGGCGCCGTACCCATTGGCACCGCCAGAAATGCAGGAGCTATCATCTCAGTTGCAGGAACTGCTGGGTAAGCAGTTTATTCGTCCGAGTAGCTCACCCTGGGGAGCACCGATCCTCTTCGTCAGGAAGAAGGATGGTTCGCACAGGATGTGCATTGACTATAGGGAGTTGAATAAGTTAACGGTAAAGAACCGTTATCCGCTCCCGAGGATAGATGATCTCTTCGACCAGCTGCGGGGTGCATCTTGGTTTTCCAAGATTGATTTGAGATCAAGTTACCACCAGGTCAGGGTGAGGGAGGAAGATGTGGAGAAGACCGCGTTCCGAACTCGTTATGGTCATTACGAGTTCGTGGTGATGCCGTTTGGACTCACCAACGCGCCAGCAATGTCCATGGATCTGATGAATCGAGTCTGCAGACCAATGCTCGATCGCTCGGTCATTGTGTTTATAGATGACATCTTGGTGTATTCCAAGACCCGAGAGCAGCATGAGGAGTACCTCAGGGAGCTGTTGGAGGTGCTACGACAAGAACGACTTTATGCCAAGTTCTCGAAGTGTGAGTTCTGGTTGTGGGAGGTTTAGTTCCTTGGACATCTCGTTAACCATGATGGGATTTTGGTCGATTCGGCCAATGTGGAGGCGGTCATGCAGTGGGAGGCTCCGAGATCTCCCTCAGACATCAGTAGTTTTCTGGGCTTAGCAAGGTATTATCGGAGATTCATTCGTGACTTCTCCAAAATTGTTGTACCCCTCACTCGTCTAACGAGAAAGTGGGTGGACTTCCGGTGGGTCCAGGAGCAGCAGAGGGCATTTGAGACCCTCCAGCAGCGGTTATGCAAGGCGCCGGTGTTGACACTCCCCGAGGGAGTGGAGGATTTCGTGGTATATTGTGATGCGTCCATCGCAGGTTTAGGGGCAGTCCTCATGTAGAGGGGACGGGTGATAGCTTATGCATCACGACAGTTGAAACCGCATGAGACGAGATACCCCACGCACGATCTTGAGTTGGGAGCGGTGGTATTCGCTCTCAAGATTTGGAGACATTATACGTACGGGGTCCGTTGTACCATATACACGGATCACAAGAGTTTGAGGCATATTATGGATCAGCCGAACCTGAATATGAGGAAGCGCAGGTGGCTGGATGTAGTTAAGGGCTATGATTGTGAGATCCTTTACCATCCTGGTAAAGCGAATGTGGTCGCGGACGCTCTGAGCCGCAAGTCAACTGGGCCTTCTACCCCAGCCAGGTGTATGAGGATAGCGGTGGATTCCCCACTGGTGGGTTTGGTCAGAGATGCTCAGATCGAGGGTATGAAACCAGAGAACAGGAAATTGTAAAGGATTAAGGGCGAAAGCGTCCGGTTTGTTCAGGATAGCCGCGGGCTACTGACCCAATATGGTCGGGTTTGGGTTCCGATGACCGGAGGAGTTAGACAAACAGTGATGGAGGAGGCTCATAAGTCTCGTTTTTCTATTCACCCGGGGGCCACCAAGATGTACCGAGATTTGAGTTTGGGTTATTGGTGGCCTGGTATGAAGCGAGATATTGCTTGGTACGTTGAGAAGTGCTTGACCTGCAGAATGGTCAAGGCCGAGCACCAGAGGCCGCATGGTAAGTTGCAACCCCTGGAGATACCCATGTGGAAATGGGAACGGATTACGATGGACTTCATCACGAAGTTGCCGAAGAAGGCAAAGGGATTCGACGCTATATGGGTCATCGTGGATCGATTGACCAAGAGTGCCCATTTCCTAGCCATTCGGGAGAGTTCGTCGGCGGAGAAGTTGGCCGACCTATACGTCCGCGAGATCGTCTCTCGCCATGGGGTTCCAGTTTCCATAGTTTCCGATCGGGATGTACGATTTACTTCCCATTTTTGGCAGAAGTTCCACGAGGAACTAGGTACGAGACTACATTTCAGCACAACGTTCCATCTGCAGACTGATGGGCAGAGTGAGCGGACCATTCAGACCCTTAAATATATGCTTAGGGCGTGCGTCATCGATTTTAGTGGGAGTTGGGATTCCCACCTACCGCTTGTGGAGTTCGCCTACAACAACAGCTATCATTCCAGTATTGGTGCCCTGCCTTTCGAGCTGTTTTATGGGCGGAAGTGTAGGACCCCAGTCTGTTGGGGCGAGGTTGGGCACAGGGTGATGGGTCGGACAGAGGTAGTTCTGCAAACTACCGAGATGATACAAAAGATTAGAAAGTGATTGCAGACCGCTCAGAGCCGGCAGAAAAGTTATGCTGAACGGCGCCGATCTGAGCTGGAATTTCAGGTGGGTGACATGGTTCTCCTGAAGGTCTCACCCTGGAAGGGTGTGATCCGTTTTAGGAAGAAGGAAAAATTGGGTCCCTGATTCATTGGCCGTTCAGGATTTTTGCCAGGGTTGGCAAGGTTGCTTATATGCTAGAGCTTCCGGAGGAACTTAGCCGGATCCACAACATATTTCATGTTTCGCAATTACGAAAGTGCGTCATGGACTAGGAGGCAGTGGTGTCGTTGGACGATATCCAGGTCGACGAACGTTTGAACTATGTGGAAAGGCCTATGGCGATTTTGGAAAGAAAGAAGAAGATTTTGCGGAACAAGGAAATACCTTTGGTAAAGGTACAATGGGAACATCAGAAGGGATCTTAGTGGACATGGGAGCCAGACGCAGAGATGCACGAGCATTATCCGACGCTGTTTATCCCAGCGGACTTCGAGGACGAAGTCTAGTTCAAGTGGGGGAGAGTTGTAACGCCCTAATTGTTAGGTAATAATTAATAAAAACATTTTTGGGTTTTGGCCCTACTCGACGAGTTGGTTTTCCTAATCGCAACGGGTCGGATCGCGAATTAAGTGGCCTACTCGGCGAGTCCTTTCTTGGACTCGGCGAGTCCTTTCTTGGACTCGGCGAGTAGGAGCTGGAGAGTGAAACCCTAAGTTCTGGGGTTTGCACCCCTATTTAAAGAAGCTCAAGCCTCTCCCAGTTCTTTTGTAGCCCCCGTTGCATCTCTATCTCGTGTGTGTGTGTGCGCTCCCTTTGTGTGTTGAAGTTTGAGAGAGGATTTTTGGTGGAAAAGTTTGGTGAATCAAGTGATTTTGGTAAGGAGCTGGGAAGAGATCCGATTTCTTCTTCTGTGGACATCTCTTGGAAACGTAATTGACTATTTCCCTCAGTTATTTCAGTTAGACCTCATCTTTGAATGAGTTTTAGGGTTTTTGAAAGGCGATCAAGTTGGTATGGCAATCTATGGGTTAGATCTGAAGTTGTAACTTCAGATCTGGACCCCCTTTGGATTATTTGAGCATAAAGTTCCAGCTTTAGTCGAGTGTAAGGTCCCCTTGGTCCATGAGCACCCATTAAGGGCTTGGTTTTGGCATTTGGAGCTTGCAAGGCAATGCATGCACGTAAAGTTTGAAACTTTACGTGATAAGTAGGCTTAAGGAAGCTAGATCTACAATTTGGGACCTTGCCATGGCTTATAGACGTCTGCATGTTAAGTTGACTGAAGGAACTCGGCGAGTCACAAAGCCGACTCGGCGAGTCATATGAAGATATGCATTAGACCCGGCGAGTTGGATGAACAACTCGGCGAGTCAGTTGAAGGAAGCCGTGAACTCGACGAGTTGGTTGAACAACTCGGCGAGTTAGATAAAGTTGGTCATGAAACTCGACGAGTTGAAGAACAACTCGGCGAGTTGTATGAGTTTTAGCCAAGGACGTGGTTGCATGTATACCCGTCGAGTTGCAAGGAGGAAACTCGACGGGTCGCCTTGAGACCTGATCAGGATTCGAAGGAACTCGACGAGTCACCCCGATGACTCAGCGAGTTGGTGTGTGCTTCAAAGACTCGGCGAGCCGCCGAGTGTACTCGGCGAGTGGAGGTCAACATGAACTGTTGAGCTTGACCAAGTACTTTGACCTTGATCAGGGATTGACTAGTAGGTTATAGGGTGTCTCATAAGAGTAAGAACTTATGAGTATATTGTGCTATAGTTATAGGTGGTGGAGCCAGTGTCAAGTGATCTGATAGTTGGAGTTCGCATTTCTGTCGACATATGCGAGGTGAGTTATCCCCACTATATCGATAGGGTCTACGGCACCAAGGTCGGCCCTTTATGGTTTACATCCTAGGTTAGGATGGTTGTTTTGTTATTGCCATGTTAGATTTCATCCTGGTTTAGGATAGGTGTTATTTTATTGCTTGCTAGAATTTATCCTGCTTAGGATGGTTGTTATACTAGAGATCGGTAGTTACGGTATGCTGCATAAGATTCTGATCTGTTGGATTGGAATCAGGATAGATAGTATGTTATGCTTATATGGCCAGTATATGATAGTATGCGTACATGGTTAGTTACTTGTTGGCTGGGTTGAGGCGGTCCTGCTTTGTGCTGAAGGCCAACACACCCTCTGAGTGGTCCGGGGAGACTGTAGGCCCACGCGGCGGACCACTCATGTCGAAGGCTCGGGATAGATTCAGAAAGACTGTAGGCCCAGTGGGGCGGACCAGTCCGGCCGATGGCCCAGTATGTATGTTGTTTGATTGTTCGTATGGCTATGGTTTCTGTTAGTGTGTTATTGGTATTTTGGGGATAGATTACTAAGCCTTCGGGCTTACAGTTTTCAGTTTATTGTTTCAGGTACTTCAGGAGAGCGAGGGAAGGCGAAGGCGTGACCGTACCACTCCTCATCCTTATGATCTATTTTGGGACACTCTGATGTAAAATAAATTGGAAATGTTTTGTAAAAACAAATGCTATTTGACTATTTTGTTAGAATTAAAAGTTTAAATTTAGCGTAAATTTATTGTTGTTACATGCGTGACAAATCATAGTTGCAAGATTTCCACTTGGGTTAACAATTTTATAGTTCAGTTAATTTACGTCTAATTGGTGACGCAAATATACAAAGTTCTAAATCAATTTTATCAGAAAACATATAAAAGATAAAGCAGTAAAGTGGATTTTGAAAAAAAAAAAAGAACAAGTTACGTTGTAAAAGTAGTATGTAAGAAAATATGACAAACGTTCTAAAAGTGAAGTTATAAAAACAAATTATGAAAAAAATCATATAAAAACAAATGTAAAGTAAAATAAACTTATAAGAACAAATCGTGAAAAATATGTAAAAAATAAACAAAAGTGAATTACAAAAACAAAATTTTGATATATATATATATATATATATATATATATATATATATATATATATATATATATATATATATATATATATATATATATATATATATATATATATATATATATATTAGTTGTGATATCCGTATAATATACGGGTTGATTAAAACAAAATGGTAAATACAAATGATTAAACAAGAAGTTTTATTTAAATTTGAAATTTGAAATAAGTATAAATTAAAAAGAAAATGAAAAAATTAAATTAAAATTATGTGTTTAGTTATCAGACCCGTATATTAAATGTATTAATTATAACAAAATTTTAAATACAAAGGTTTCAATTGTAAATTTATTTAAAATTGAAATTAAAGTTTGAAATTTGAAATTTAAAATTTGAAATTAATATAGTTATTATGGTATATATTCAATAATAATAAATGAAGTAAATGACAAGTGGAAAATAAATATCTTAAAATTATGACAAAATGACATGTGACATAATGAATGAGAGTGTGACAAGTGGCAAAAAAAACATTTATTTATTAAAGAGGATATATATATATATATATATATATATATATATATATATATATATATATATATATATATATATATATATATATGAGTAAATTACTGAAATCGTCCCTATGGACGTTTGGTCCCTAACTTTTTTTTTGCACTCGGACCGTCCCTATGGTTTGATTTTGTTGCGTTTTTCGTCCCTTACGTACATAAAGTTAGAGACCAAACGTGTAATTTTGACCAAACCATAGGGACGAAAAACGCAATAACATCAAACCATAAGGACGATCCGAGTGCAAAAAAAAAGTTAGGGACCAAACCTGCAATTTTGACCAAACCATAGGGACGATTTCAGTAATTTACTCTCTCTGTCTCTCTCTCTCTCTCTCTCTCTATATATATATATATATATATATATATATATATATATATATATATATATATAACCGAATTAACATAATTCAAATTTTTGTTGGAAAGTATTTAATTATAATTATATATTTTTAAAACGAATAAAGTCTTTGATGGTAATGGTAGGAAAATTCAACGGAATATTATTTAGTTGTCTAATGGTCATCATATTTAGAGTTGTAAGTCTCAAATTTGCTTGACGTATCAATCAGATCCAATTGATAGTGCGGAATCCCAATCAATTGGATGATGCAAGATCAAAACAAGAAGAAGGAGAAGAAGAATAAGATGAGTCTATGATGTATCCAAGATTGGAATGATGAACAATACACAAGATTCACATACACTTAGCCCTTTCTCTACTTTCTTTTTTCTAGAATACCTTAGAGTACACACACTTAAGCTCCTTGTCTTGACGTTTACTCTTGTCTAATTCTATGGCCAACCTATACTCCTCACATTTACATTTATATTTATACTAATTGACTAAAACCCAAGGCCCAACCTGAAAACACTTTCACGTTCGTAAACAGGTTCACGACCGTGAACACCCATACAGACTTAAACACCAGGCTGTTTACGGTCCTAGACTAAAAAATATTGTTTCCTAGAAAAGTAAAGTATAAACAATATTTTTTACCCAACAATCTCCCCCTTGGTTTATAGTTTTCTTTTCTTTAACCCAACAAGCTCCCCCTAAAAATGTAGCTGGCTTTTCTTGTCAATCTTCATCTGGAGCTTGGATTTAGCGTTTATCTTTGATTTCTTCACCACTTCAAGATGAACTTGATGAATCTTCAACAAATGACTTCATCTTGAGCAGTTGGGATTTTCTTCAAAATTTGACTCTGAACGTACATTGGGTGAGGAGGCTTGATGTACTGATTCTTGAAAGATAGCGCTTTCAGCTTGAGAATCTTCAGAGAGAATATCTGAGAGAATGAATCTTCTGGATCACTTCAGCAGGTACAAAGATAGCAGCAAATTGATTGAGGAGGCTTCAATGCAACTTATCACATAATCTTCAGGTCAGCTTCACCTTGCTTCTGGGGTTGAAAGATTTTATGTTGAAAAATGATCTTCACTTCTTGTTCCTTCGAATGAATGCTCTTTAACAATCACCAATGTGTCTTGAGAAGTAACCATTGACTAAAAAAACATACTAGCATACATATTGGGTCCATAATCATTAGATTGGATTACCCACGGTATGTTGGCCTGCCGCCTCAACCCAACCGCTCTTTCCGAGCGTCCATGCATACAACTTACAGCCGGCCCACACCCGATATCTTAGTGTACAATACCCAACATGTCAGCCTCAACCTAACCCACCACCATATGTTGACATATAACAAACAAGGATCATGTAGGCACATAATATAGGCAATTATAAATCATATGGCTCACTACCGCCTACTAGACCTCCCACATCACATTACTCCGCTCCTAGAAACCTCCAAGGAATGCGTAATCATAAGTAACTAGAGGTGAGATAGTCATCCAAACAGATGATCCTACTCTAGAGCCACAACCAAGCGAGGAGCATGCAAGATATCCTAAATCACGAGTTCTCAGGCAATGTTACATGACTACATACAACCCCTAGGCCACTCCATTACACAATAACTAGCTTGCTAGTACTCAAACTAACATACCACTACTAATGCATCCTATAACACAAGGATATATATATATATATATATATATATATATATATATATATATATATATATATCAGATCACTATTACCTAACAACATCCTACATACAATGATACAATACTAACTCTACAAGGAATATGTAACTGTATGTACCCAGAGGTAAGATAGGCATCCTAAAAATGATCCTACTATAGAGCCTCAAGCAAACGAGGAACATGCAAGAAAGCCTAGATCAAAAGTTCTCAGTCCATCCTATACGACTATATACACTCTTTAGGGAATTCTTCTAACAAATGATAACCAAAACTAGTGGGTCGGCATTGGTGCCTTCAACCCATGGGTACAATGAGTAAAAGTCACCTTAATTGAAGAAACTGGAAACACTGCGATGCGCTCCCTTTCTACACTGGTTGCTCCCTCAAATCCACTAACACCAAAACCAGGTAGAATCTTAATCAACAGTCTAAAACACTCAAGTTTGACCCAAAGTAAAACCTAGTCAAAAAGTCAATGGTCAATGGAAGTCAAAGAAATTCAAAGTCTAAGGTAGGCTGAGTAGGCCATGTATTCTCCATTTATATGTATGTTGCACGAGAGTCGGACCCAGTACATGTTGCTTACTCCCTAGGTACACCCTGCGTACTTACGTCCAAAATAAGTTCTTTATTTAGTGATTATTCCCTTAAGACCTTTCATCCTGCACTTAGATCTAGTCCCAAATGACATCATAAATCATAAAGTTTCCAATTTTTTGAGTTTACATGGCTATAAAGAGTCCAAATGCAAAACCCTAACTCGTTCTAAGATTGTAAGCGTTAAAACTCATGCATGAATTGAAGGAAAAGATCAAAATTACATTTTTATGACCTAACACCGTTAAATACACCTAAAATGCACCATATAAGATCTAGAACAACTGATACTCAAATGTACCAACTTATGGGACAAAACGGACATAAATTTAACATCTAAGCCAAATATATCACTAGAGGCATAAAGGCACAAACTTTATACCTTATGGAGATGAATGAGGGATAAGCACTTCCATATCCACAGTTGCTTCAAGATTACAAGCACCACCACCAACTTCTTCTTTCTTCAAAGGTACCAAAAAGAACACTTTAAGATCCCAATGCACCAAATTGGGGTTAGGGTTTCAAGGAGGACATTTGGGGAATGGAGGTTGAGAATGGAAGGGGCTTATGAAGGTTAATGTGCTTAAATATGGCTTAAAACCCTAATTTTAGGGTTTGCACACTGGTCAAGTATGCCCAAAGTACTCTTATTTATGCCAATGTAAGTCATTAAATCTCGTTACTCCCTGCTTAACTCTTATTTACCCCCTACGTAAACGAAAGATCCACCACTTCCACTTTAACATCAAACGACTATAACTTCTTCGTTTCCACTCCGTTTTCGGCTTTCTTTATATGCATGTAAAGGTATTGCAGAGCCCCACAATCCTATCTAACTATTTTTAACTAAACACATCTCAAACTAAAATCCTTAACATATGCAAGAAACTCGATCTATAACTTTACCCTTTCTACCCTTTGGTCTAACACACACTTCAAGGGTTTGATCTCATAACCTACATTACCAGCTCCCAATGGGTCTAAAATTTACTTCCTTAAGGACCAAATCCTTTACATGATCGACCTTCGGTCCACAATCCTAAATTAAGAAATGACCAAAAACCGGGTGTTACAATGGAATTTGTAACAACTTGGTATTGTTTTCTTATTTATTTATTTATTTATTTTTGTCATTTCTTAGCTGGCATGAATTTTGGGACATCGAACAATGGAATATATCAAACTTGGTATTTTGAACACTTTTTGTGTATTTTGAAACTTAATTGTAATGCTGTTTTTTATGCCTGCATTTGAATATGATTATGGGATAATGACTTAGGAGGGTAATAACATTTCCCATTTGTCCATTTTAGGTCCTTAATGTTTTTTTTTGTGTATATTACACCATTAAGGTTCTTATAACCGTTTAAAAATAGTCATTTCACCGGCTCCTTCATGTTAAACCATTACGTGGATGATTAGTTGGCATTATTTAGGTGTTGCGTGTGTATTTATCTCCATAAATTAGGGCAAGACAAATCGCCCATCTCTATCTCTTCACTCTCACTATTCTTTCTTCGAGCAACCTCGATCAGATCAGATGGCTAAAGATGATGCATTGGTCGTTGAAGTCCAGTACAACAAGCATTTCTTCCCGAGCCCATTTACGTATTTTGATCCAGATAAAAAGGAGATAAGGTACGCCGATTTTTCAGGGACAAAGGGTATTCTGAATTCATTGCTCACCTAGAGCTGATTACTAGAAGGATGTGCAAAGATGTATACTATTGTCCAGACGGCCAAACATTATGTCAAGGATTGGCCACATTGCAAAACGATTGTGATTATCATGAATTTCTTGAGTATCTTCATGACAAAAAGAAAGTAACTGTGTATGTGAACCATATGCATGAACCCCTGTTTGACTAGATTGAAATGGAAGAGCATGAAGTTGAAGATGATACCAACTCCAACAAAGATGAAGTTGATGTAATAGATAAAGAGGGTTGGGAACAAGAGATGGATGATGAGTAGTTTTCTATGAAAAGGGAAAGAGGAAGTATTCAAATTATGCAGAAGAAAGACATGTTTTTGAACAAAATTTGTCCAAATGATGAAGTAGAAGAAGATCCTAATGTTAAGCAACTACCTCTTGTATACCCTGTGCACAATTCTGAGCAACAATGGGATCGAATGGCTCCTGTGTGAGGTATGAAATTCACTAATCCTAGTGAACTCAAACATTGTCTTACCAACTATGCTGTTAAGCATGGTTATGATTTGTGGTATGAAAAGAATGATAAAAACAGTCTTCTGGTGAAGTGTTGCAAAGGTAAAGAACCTACATGTCCTTTTAGGTTATGGGCTTCTTGGATGCAAGAGGAAAGGAATTTTTAGATTAAGTCACTTAAATCAACTCATAACTGTGGTAGAGTTTTTAAAATAGGCTTAGTGACTTACAAGTGGATAGGGAAACAATTTTTCAATGTACTTCTAGAAAACCCCAAGCTTAGTTTGAGGAAGCTGAAAGCTCAAATCTCAAACACATACAACATCATAGTTAGCATTGGACAATGTAGAAATGCAAAAAGGTTTGCATTGTCTGAGATTGAAGGCACTCTGAAAGAGCATTATAGTAGGTTGTGGGACTATGGCATAGAAATCAAAAGAGCTAATCCGGGATCAACTGTAAGCATGGAAGTGGACCATATGGCTGATGGAAGTACAATGTTCAAATGGTTTTATGTATGCTTCAGAGGTGTAAGAGATGGTTGGTAGAGGGGTGTAGAAGAGTCATTGGGATTGACGGATGCTTTCTCAAAGGAATTTGCAAGGGCAAAATCTTAGCTGCAGTGGGTAGGGATTCCAATAACCACATGTTCCCTATAGCTTGGGCTGTTGTAACTGTTGAGAGCAAAGAAACATGGAAATGGTTCCTTGATCTACTGATGGATGATATTGAAAGAGGCAATGGAAATGGACTTACTCTTCTCTCTGATGGACACAAGGTACTACTCATGTTTACTCTTAACTTTATAGTTTAATAATTATTTAACATTGTAAATTAGGCAGAGTTTATTGAATCTATCAAGGAAAAGGTTCCTCATGCTGAGCACAGATTATGTGCTAGGCACATACTAGCCAACTTCAACACAAGGTTCAAAGGTGAGCATTTTATCAAGCCATTTTGGAGGGCTGTGAAGGCTACCACAAAATAGAAACATGAAGCTGCTATGCAAGAGATCAAAGAATTAGATAATAGGGCATTTAATTATCTCATAGAGAGGGACCCAAAATGTTATTGCAGGGCTTTTCAAGTAGAAGGGGTATTATGTGATGCTATTGAAAATGGAATTTCAGAGAGTTTTAATGCTGAAATAGTTGAGGCTAGACATAAACCAATAATAACAATGTTGGAGGATATCAGGGTTTATGTGATGCAGAGGTTATACTATTAGAGGACCAAGGGAGAGTCTTGGGATTTAACTATATGCCCATCCATTAGGAAGGAAATAACAGATTTGAAGGACAAACAGAGGTAAGAATGTTTGTATTTACTTGTTATTTAGCATAAATATACATTTGTTCATGTGTTCTTACTTGTTTAATATTTATGTATAGATTTTGGGCAGTGTACCCTTGTGGATATCAACAATTTGAGGTGGTGTTATTGATGGGTTTTAGCCATAAGAACTTTCCTATGTGCGCATGCAAAACCCTAATGCTTGGATCTAGGCTTTCTAATTAAACATGCTTTGAATCCAAGACTTCTAATGGCTAATTAGGTTAAATAACAACATTGAAATAGATCTAGAACCATACCTTTGAGTTCCTTGTTGATCTTGTGGTCTTGGAGCTTCTAGAGTCACAAATGTCACTCCTCTAATGGCTTACAAACACCAATAGCAAGGAAGATGATTTAGGAGAGAGGAGAGGGGAGGAAATCGGCCAGGGTTCTCTTACTTTAGGTGAGGTGCCGATTTCCCTTGCCCATGGGATCTATTTATACTTGTAGACTCCTTAAGGGTTACAACCTAAGCCCTAATTGGATAATCTTCTCTTAAGGCTATCCAAATCCTTTCCTTAGATAAGCCATGGACGAATTTAGCTATCCTTTAGCTTCTAGAATTCGTCCCTAGTATATCTATAAGGATTTATAGTCTAAAGCTTAACTATCAAACAATTGACAGTTTATACCCCTTTATTTAATTAACCTCTTTAAGTCACCAAATTAATTCCAATTAATTCTATGACTTATATTAATCAAATAACAATATATTATTCTTTATATTATTCTCATAATATATTAATAATATTTACTCTCTCCTAATAAATCATCCTATCAAGTTGCTATGGTGAAGGCAACCCAAAAGGACCATGCACAACCGGGTCAAATATTTTCCTAATATAGTTGCAGCCTTAGACACTATTCCAACAGTCTCCCACTTGGATAAGTCTAGCAACTATATGCACAAGTACAATTCGGTTTGCAATCGTAGCTCTCAAAGACACTGTCAAACTCTGATCTAATCAATCTTGTCCTTTAGATAAGGGATCGTACAGTCCTCTGTTAGATATCATGCTGACAATCCTATGGAATAGTTAGTCAAGCATTTAGGTTTCTCGATCTCTGATTTATTCGACATAGAACTTAATCGAACACATCAATTCAGTTCTGACCGGGCCCGACACATAAGTCAAATCAAATCATCGAGCGGCCGAGATATCGCTTTTACCTTCTTAGATAAAAGTTACAGATAAACTTCGACTTATATGCATTTACTTATTCATTAACCAACTATACACAACAATGCGTTTTATATCACCGAGTTACTGATGCGTTTTCGCATTATCAATGTACAATCAATTAACAAATAACAAACCATATATCTAGGTTTTAAGACTATATGTTATTATCGTCTTGCGATCATCCTTTTATATCATATTCCATAAGGTGATTCCAGCAAGCGCGGGGTTGTTCCAATGCTCAAAACTAGTTCATAAGCACTCATGAACGTTGCAGCAACCGTTTGCTATGTCTAACACCATTTAGACAATCTACACACCAATTCATGACAATCTTCATTCATATCTACTTCCAACATATGAACGATTGTGGACAATTTGAACAATTCCATTATTCCTAATAATTTCAATTATTTTGGAAGTCAAAACATGCAAAGTGAAACAATAATTAAACAATCAACATAAGACAGTAACATTACTCATAAATAAAACTCCTTTATTTAATCATCAAATGTTAATTACATTTATCTATTACACGTTTCTAATACTATCTAATCTATGCTAATATCATCCTTCAGCCCAATACTCCTAGCATGCTGCAAGTGCTTAACCCTACTCAGTCCCTTCGTAAGCGGATCTGATGGGTTATCTTCTGATGATATCCTCTTCACTACGAGTTGTCCTTCTTCTACACGATGTCTAATGAAGTGATATTTTCTGTCGATATGTCTTGATCTACCATGATCCCTCGGTTCCTTGGTCAAGGCAACCGCTCCTTCGTTATCACAGAAAATCTCCATGGGCTCCTTTATGGCAGGTACTACTCCAAGATCACCGATGAAGTTCTGTAGCCATATTGCCTCCTTCGACGCTTCGCTCGCTGCAATGTACTCTGATTCGCACGTTGAATCAGCTACGGTCTCCTACTTGGAACTCTTCCATGTCACTGCTCCTCCATTTAGGGTAAAGACCCAGCCCGACTGTGAACGGTAGTTGTCCCTGTCGGTCTGAAAACTGGCGTCACTATACCCTCGCACCTTCTAGTCATCACTTCCTCCGAGGACTAAGAACCATTCCTTCGTCCTCCGAAGGTACTTAAGGATATTCTTCACCGCAATCCAATGTGCTCTGCCAGGGTTCCCTTGATATTTACTAACCATGCTCAAAGCGAAGGCTACATCAGGGCGAGTACAAGTCATAGCGTACATGATTGAGCCAACTACGGAAGCGTATGGTACTCGGCTCATTTCTGCTATCTCAGCTTCGGTACTCAGACTTTGAGTCTTACTCAACTTGGCATTACTTTGTATCGGTAATTCTCCCTTCTTTGAGTTTTCCATACTAAAACGTTTTAGTACCTTCTCTAAGTAAGTATTTTGACTAAGTCCAATTAGTCTCTTACTTCTTTCTCTTACTATCCTTATTCCCAAAATGTAAGAAGCCTCTCCGAGGTCCTTCATAGCGAAGCACTTCCCGAGCCAGGACTTAACCTCCTGCAGAGTCGGGATGTCGTTTCCTATGAGTAATATGTCATCGACATATAGAACGAGGAAGCTTACTATACTCCCACTGGCTTTGACATATACACAAGACTCGTCTTCGCTTCGTACAAATCCAAACTCTTTGACTTTCTCATCGAAGCAAAGATTCCATCTGCGAGACGCTTGCTTAAGTCCATAAATGGACTTCTCAAGCTTCCACACTCTATTCGGATGCTTCGGATCCACAAACCCCTCTGGCTGAGCCATGTAAACATCCTCAGCCAACTTCCCGTTATGGAAAGCGGTCTTGACATCCATTTGCCAAATCTCATAATCATGAAATGCGGCAATAGCTAGCATCACTCTAATAGATTTAATCTTCGCAACTGGCGAGAAGGTCTCATCATAGTCAACTCCGGGAGTTTGAGTAAAGCCCTTCGCAACCAATCGCGCTTTATATGTGTGCACGTTTCCATCCACGTCGGTCTTCTTCTTGAAGATCCACTTGCACCCAACGGTCTTACGTCCGGGAACATAATCAACCAAATTCCAAACTTGGTTATCATACATGGATTGGATCTCGCTATCCATTGCCTCTTTCCACTTTGCAGACTCCGGGCCTGCCATGGATTCCTTATAGCTATTAGGTTCATCAAGATTTATTAGTGTACCATCACTAATATACGTGTCCCCTTCGGTAGTAATATGAAAACCATAAAACTGGGGTAGAACTCTAACTCTATCGGAACGTCTAAGAGGTAAGGATTCGTCAATTGGTTCAACCGGAGTTTCCTCCTCGGGTTGAGTGCCAGCGGTAGAGGTTCCTTCATCTATCGACTCTTGAATCTCTTCAAGTTTGATTTGCCTCCCACTGTCTCCTTGGCTTATGAGTTCTTGCTCTCGGAAAACTCCTCTCCTCGCAACGAAGACAACATTGTCCTTCGGTCTATAGAAGAGATATCCAAAGGATGTCTGCGGGTAGCCGATGAAAATACATCGCTCACTTCGAGGTTCAAGCTTGTCGTGAGTATCTCGTCTTACGAAAGCCTCGCAACCCCAAACCTTGATATGTGCCTACGAGGGAGCTTTCCCTGTCCACATCTCGTGAGGTGTTTTGGCAACCTTCTTGGTAGGGACTCGGTTAAGGATATGGGCGGCAGTCTCTAAGGCATACCCCTAGAAAGAGATAGGTAGTGAAGCACGACTCATCATAGAGCGAACCATATCCAATAAGGTTCGATTATGCCTTTCTGCCACACCATTCAACTGCGGTGTCCTAGGAGGCGTCAATTGCGAAACTATTCTACACTCCTTGAGATAATCGTGGAATTCAAGACTTAGGTACTCTCCTCCTCAATCGGATCGAAGCATCTTGATTTTCCTGCCCAATTGATTCTCCACTTCATTCTTGAACTCTTTGAACTTTTCAAAGGTTTCTGACTTTTGCTTGATTAAATAGATATACACATATCTACTATAATCATCGGTAAAAGTCACGTAGAAGCAGTTCCCATCCTTCGTGGTTGATCTAAACGGTCCACATACATCGGTATGTATTAGGTCCAATAGACCTTCACCCCTTTCACATGTACTCGTGAAGGGTGACTTAGTCATCTTTCCAAGTAAACAAGACTCGCATGTGTCATCTTCCCTAAGGTCGAATGAATCCAACACTCCATCGTTTTGGAGTTGGGCTATGCGTTTCTTGTTGACATGTCCAAGACGACAATGCCACAAGGATGCTTTATCCATACTAGTGGAAGAATCAATATTCAAAACATCATTTCCTAAGTTATCAACAGTCATAACAGTTTCATATATTCCATTACATGGTATAGCTTCAAAGTAAAAGACAGCATTTAGATAAGCCAAAATAGAACCATTCTCATTATTAAAAGAAAATCTAAAACCTTGTCTAAACAAACCATGAAATGAAATGATGTTTCTAGCCATTTCTGGCGAATAGCAACAATTGTTCAAATCTAAACACAAATTATTCCTAAGCACTAAAGAATACACTCCAATCTTGGTCACAGGCGACGATCTTCTGTTTCCCATGATTAGATTGATCCTTCCTTGCTCCACATCCCTACTTCTTCTTAGTCCCTGCACATTAGAACAAATGTGATAACCACAACTGGTATCAAGAACCCAAGAAATAACATGATTAGAATCGTTAGATTTAATTGTGTATATACCTGCGAAAGATGGCTTGATCTTTCCTTCTTTGATTGCTTGCAGGTACTCTGGGCAGCTTCTCTTCCAATGTCCTATCTTGTGGCAGTGGTGGCACTCTGCCTCCTTCGGGTTAGGACAGGGCTTAGCGGGATCAACTTTGGTCCCACTAGAAGAGGCACCATCTCGGGCTTTGACCTTGCGATAGTTCTTCGATGAAGCTTTCCTCTTCTTTCCCTTTCCTTGACCAACAGCCAAGATAGGAGCAGTAGTCGGATTGGGAGTAGGTGCAACAGACTTGTCCTTGAAGTTGCTCTCAGCGACCCTCAAGAGACCTTCGAGTTTGCTTAGGGTGACCTCTTCTTTGTTCATGTGGTAGGTCATCCTAAATTGGTTGTACATCGGAGGCAAAGAGTGAAGCACCATGTCGATCGCCAAGTCTTCCCCAAAGTCAACATTTAACTTGCAAAGGCGGTCGACATACCTTTGCATCTTTTGCAAGTGCACGGTAAGAGATTCTCCATGACCCGTCTTAGCGGAAATCATGTTAGTGAAAATCTCATAACACTCTTGTCTCGTGTTCTGGTGGTACCTCTCCAATAAGTCTTGGTGCATCTCGTACGGGTACATGTCCTCGTAGGACTTTTGGAATTCGGAGTTCATGGTAGCAATCATGATGCAATGTACCTTCGTTGCATCTCGCTCATGAGTCTCAAAAGCGGTGATTTCGGCTGGAGTAGCGATTTCGGTGTTGATTTTCTCGAGCTTCTCATTAAGGACATACTCCTTATCCTCATAGCGAGCAATGGTGCGAATGTATCTTATCCATTCGCTAAAGTTCGTTCCATCGAAGGTGACCTTTTGGCAAAGGCTCATCAACGTGAAAGAACTAGCAGCAGCGTTGTTAGCGTTCGACATCTACAAACAGAAAGGACAAAGATAGATTAGAATAAGAATCCCTAATTATCACCCAATAAGAAAAAATTAGGGCTAGGATCCAACAATAACATTTACATACTAGAAAAGGGATGCCGTAAACCAACATGCAAATAAATTGAAGGTAAGTGAATGACGATTCACTAATTCTCCATCACAAAAACCTAAACTATTAGTCCTAAGTGTATTGAGAATTCCTAGGTTCGGATGAGATTCATTGAAACTATTTAATGGCATGTTTAAATCTCGATATGCCCCTCTTGTTTGTGACTGGGATACCGAGGATCACAAAGCGGGTGTGAATTACCATGCAAATTCACATGGTGCCTTCATTGTAACGATCACCTATTCGATGTGCCGGTAAACCACACACGCTCCATCGAACTATGATAAACAATGAATCACCCTTTACCACCTTTGCTTAGAACCAATTAGTGTGCCGGTAAACCACACACGCTCCACTAACTTCTTAGCAAGGGTGCAAAGTGTAATTTCATGGGATTGCATCAATTCACTTTTCCTAAAGTAACTAAGATTGGGAAATTTTTAAAAAATGTGTAGTTACTTTGTATTACTTATTATACTTTTAATGAGAGGATGAGGTTGCCCTATCCTACCCATTCGGCTAACGACCCTCCACCAATCAAGCAAGCGGTGGGTGTGAGTGTACACCCATTAAGCGCCATTTTATAGGCCGCAACCTTATACCCACCTTATAGATCGGCTTCGTGAATGAGGCCTACTAACTGTAAGACTAGCATTTAGTTATATATATATATATATATATATATATATATATATATATATATATATATATATTATTCTAGTAATATCATATTAGTATAGGGTTGTATGTTAAACCTTTTAAAATCTAGGGTTTGAAATTTAAGTTGTCTAAATTAAAACTTTTAATCACAAATATAAATTTCAAAACTTGAGGGCAAGTTTTAAACATTTAAAACATGGAGGATCAAATAACAAATAATTCCAATTAACAATTAATATCCTAATTATCTATATTTGATTTTATTCAAGATTTCTTTGAAAGATAATTACCAAAATAATTAAAATAATTAATTAATTATCATATAAGGAAATTAAATATTTTATTAGTTGATAAATACCTTTAACTAGATCAAGATAATAGTCATATATATAAAAAAAATCGGATTTAGGTTGATCTATTATGATTAAGGTAAGTTTCCATAAGATAATTATGAAAAATCCCGAATCTGGCCATTCCTAACGCCTGGACTCGCCGAGTGCACAAAGGGACTCGCCGAGTCAGGCCCACTCGCCGAGTCCATGACTCAGAAACCAAAAAATCGAATTTTGCAGGTTTGTTTCAGTTAATTAAGCAACAATTTAAAGAAAACGAAGCTAGGCTCTGATACCACTATTGGGTTTTAGCCATAAGAACTTTCCTATGTGCGCATGCAAAACCCTAATGCTTGGAGCTAGGCTTTCTAATTAAACATGCTTTGAATCCAAGACTTCTAATGGCTAATTAGGTTAAATAACAACATTGAAACATATCTAGAACCATACCTTTGAGTTCCTTGTTGATCTTGTGGTCTTGGAGCTTCTAGAATCACAAATGTCACTCCTCTAATGGCTTACAAACACCAATAGCAAGGAAGATGATTTAGGAGAGAGGAGAGGGGAGGAAATCGGCTAGGGTTCTCTTACTTTAGGTGAGGTGCCGATTTCCCTTGCCCATGGGATCTATTTATACTTGTAGACTCCTTAAGGGTTACAACCTAAACCCTAATTGGATAATCTTCTCTTAAGGCTATCCAAATCCTTTCCTTAGATAAGCCATGGACGAATTTAGCTATCCTTTAGCTTCTAGAATTCGTCCCTAGTATATCTATAAGGATTTATAGTCTAAAGCTTAACTATCAAACAATTGACAGTTTATACCCCTTTATTTAATTAACCTCTTTAAGTCACCAAATTAATTCCAATTAATTCTATGACTTATATTAATCAAATAACAATATATTATTCTTTATATTATTCTCATAATATATTAATAATATTTACTCTCTCCTAATAAATCATCCTATCAAGTTGCTATGGTGAAGGCAACCCAAAAGGACCATGCACAACCGGGTCAAATACTTTCCTAATATAGTTGCAGCCTTAGACACTATTCCAACAGTTATGTGATGATAGGTATGCAGTTGACCTGATCAGAAGGACTTGTGGATGCAGGAGATGGCAGTTGACTGGCATACCTTATGTACATAGAGTGGCTGCAATTTCATCCATGAACTTGAACTCAGAGGATTATGTACCTAGTTGTTACTGTAAGGCAACTTATCTCAACTGCTATAAATATATTATTCATCCTTTGAATGATAGCTCTTTGTGGACACAAAGTGACTACACCAAGCCTTTACCCCCAAAGAGTAGAAGGCTACCTGGAAGGCCATCTAGTAAGAGGAGAAAAAGTACAGCAGAAAGGGAGATATCAAGCACACACACAATATCAACAGTAAAGCAGATGAAAAAGTGTTCAATCTGCTATGTTAGTGGGCATAACAAAAAAGGGTGCCCAACAAAAAAAAAATCCAACCACAGGTGATCTGGATCCTGCATCTTTAACTCCAGCTCCAATTCCAACTCCAAGATCAACTCTAATTCCAACTCCAGCTCTAATTCCAACTCCAGGTCCAATTCCAACTCCAATTCCAACTCCAGCTCCAATTCCAACTCCAAGATCCACCCCAATTCCAACTCCAACTCTAATTCCAACTTCTACAAATCCACATCCAACTCCAAGATCCACTCCTGCAACTCCACAACAAAGGCAAAGATCTACTTCTGCAAGACCATTTCGTAGTGCAGTTCAAGTAAGGAAGAGGAAAGTTTCAGAAAGAATCACCAAGCAGTGCCTGAGGAAAAAAATGGTGACCAAGGATGGTAGTGGTTGTAGCTCAGGGAAACCTGTAGATCTAGGTTGATTGCAGGTTTTATGTTGTAATCTTTTGTTTTCTTATGTATGCATGTGGGGTGTTAGGTAAGCATGTGATGGTGGAATCTTTTGATATTAAATGTGATGTTGTACTAGACTAAGGGACAACACACTCCAGCTTTTGATGCTCTTTTGATGGTGAATGGGAACACCTTTTTAAGAGTGTTTGTTTGTTGACAATATTACCCTTTAATATATTTTCTGTTTAAATCTTTTAACCGCACCTGTTTAAATCTTTTAACTGCATCTTGATTGTTGAATCATATACGTTGCAGATGTTGACAATTTGGTTGATTATATTTTCTGTTGAATCATCTTGGTTCATTACATTATGTTCAATTTGGTTGTTCATTGTAATTATTGTTGACAATACTATCCTTTAATATAATTAACTGCTTCATTATAATTATTGTTGACAATATTACCCTTTAATATAGTTAACTGCTTCATTATAATTGTTGTTGACAATATTACCCTTCAATGTTGAATCATACACTTTTTAGTGGTGTTTGTATTACAATGATAGATTTCATTACCAAAAGCTTCATTAAAATTCATACATACGATTTCATTACATTATGGGTACCCTTACAATCAAAAAAACAAAATTATGGTTACCCTTATTCAAAAGATGTCCATTGCATCACAATTCCATTCAAAATAACTTAACAAAGAACAAGACAAACAACACAATCAATGCTACTTTATGGTGATGCATCTTCTTCTTCATTTCATTCAACTCATGCCTAAGACCAAAAATCTCTTCTGTGACCGGATCTTCAGCAACCCATTCTCACAATCCACATTTTCTCCATGCTCTCTGTAAAAAATGAAAAAAAAAACAAAGCTTTAGGATAAATGTGATAACTTACACACTTATACTAGAGATTTTAAAGAGAAAAGCTTCAATCTTAATAATTGGACATTACCAACGAATTAGGGCATGTTCTGAATCTTTTCCCTGGATTTTGTGGTGTAGTGGAGACTCGAATCCGAGTAGGGAGCCCACAGTAGCCCATGATTCGGTTGTTTGAGGTGGAGGCAAAGGAGGCTTGCGACGACATCTTCTTCTCTTCTTCTTCAACTCTTCAAATTAGGGCACAAGAAATACGGGACCTTATGCTAATATGGTGGTTATAGCCATGCCACCAAACACGTAAGATGCCAACTAAGCTAAACAGGAAGAAACCGGTGAAAGGATTATTCTTAAACGGTTATGAGAACCTTAATGATGTAATATACATAAAAAAAAACATTAAGGACCTAAAATGTATAAATGGGAAAGGTTATCACCCTCCTAAGTCATTATCCCTATGATTATTAACAACTATTGAATTTTGTTTATTTGGCATATTTGACAAAAAAAAAACTTAATTTTTTTATCTTTTACTATTTTGTTAAATAAAACGAATTTTCCGACAACATATTGATGGAAAACTGTCTGTAATGTGAGCCGTTGTAAATTCGTTGGTAATAAAATTAATGTCGTTGACTATCCGTAGGAAATTAGTCACTATTGCTCTATGTAGTTATTTCGTTGGTAATTAACCAACGGAAAATGGTCGTCGGTATTCTTCAGCCATGCAGTAGGAATAATTACCCATGATCCAATATCTTACAACCATTTCTTCGTCTGCAGTGCATAGGTATCGTCCTATTCTGATGGATATACCGACAAATAATGTCATAGATGGTTGTTGATTTTCTAGTAGCCTTAGGGAACACACAATTTCTTCCATTTGACAGTACCGCACGGCCACATGACGGTGTACCTGCCAGTGACGACTCCATCCAACTAAGAGAGGTTTAACTTTTAATAGGCAAAAAGTTTAATATACTAAGAGAGTTTAACTTGTAGTAGGCATAGCATTCATATAGTATTTGCTTCAATTATTGATAACATATAATATTTATGCTTTTTGTCCATTTTATTAATTTTATGTTAACTATAAGATTAAAGTAGTTATTAGATCAACGACCTAATATTTGAACTCTAGTGATGTATTTTAGACTATTATTTTGAACTTTTAGACAGTGACATTTCCATTTATGTATGTTCAATAATATATTACTTTTTTTTTTCTTCATTTTGATGAATTTATCTTAATATTTACATTTTTTTCCATTAACCGCGCCCTAGTAAACTCATTTAATTACAAAACACGGTTTAATTCAGATTCTCTAATTAAGTTAACTCTGTAGTAGATAGGGAAAATGACTTAAAAACCTAATGAAGTTTTCAAACTGTTCAAAAAATCCCAATCATGTTTTGTCTGTTCAAAAAAACCCAACAAACTTAACATTTTGTCTAAAAAGCCCAACGAAGTTACATTTTCCTGAGACTCAAATAAGAGAAACAGATGACGTGACTTATTACCGTATCGGAAAAGTGACTTATTAGGCCAACGAAGTTTCCAAAACGTTTAAAAAAAACCAATCATTTTTTGACTGTTCAAAAAAAAACCCAACGAACTTAAACAAAACAAAATTGGGATTTTTTTTACGGTTTAGAACTTTGTTGGACTTTTTAGACAAAATGTTAAGTTCGTTGGATTTTTTTGAACAGACAAAACATGATTGGAGTTTTTTGAACAGTTTGAAAACTTTTTTTTGGCTTTTAAGTCATTTTCCGGTAGTAGATATGACGTATTTTTTTTAATTTTTTTTTGTCTTGTAATAGTTTTGACATATAAAGGCTTGCGTTCACCTTCCAAAGCACTTCCAAAATTTTCCGAAACCATGAATTGCTCTAAAGTCCAAAAGATCAAACGTTCGAAAGTCAAGAAACGACGAAAGATCGAAGCTCACGAGTCAGGACCTAATATTGATGTATAAAAGTAGAATCTGCCATACATGCATCCACCCACAGTACTTGCTAACAAAGAACAAACTGTGCTTTGCTGCATTCTGCATCCCGGAAACGATGGTATCCAATGGCTCTACTATCCCTCAACATGCCCATGCCGCCATTAGTATGGAGGTACCACTAAAGACGTCGGCATCACCACCGGAGTACATTGCTCCTAGACTCGCATGTGATTCCAAGAAGCATGCAGTTATTAATTTGTTCTCTAGGGTAGTTATACTTGCATCTGCCGTGGGTGGGATAATTCTTCTCATCACTTCTAAACAAACGAAGCTTATTACAATTGCACCTGGGCTGGCAATATCCAAGGTTGCAAAATTCAGTCACTCCGATGCTCACAGGTAAAAAACATCTATTCCTCCACTACAACTATGGCCAAAAATGGGATTTATTGTGGAATACGATATTTATAGTCTTGTTATGATGCAGATACCTTCTGGCAGCTCTATGTACGGCTGCTTTATACAGCATCATCACTGGTTTAATATCAGTTTTGGCGCTCATGAAGCCAGGAGGAATCTCATCAAGGCTAAAATTTCAATTTGTGATACTCGATTCGGTATTAGGCTAATTTCTTTAACTAAGATAGGTCGTTGTTTCATCCAAATTTCAGCAATGCAAAATAAATTTAGATAATTAATAATAGATCGTTTTATCTTCGAAAAGGATACTAACTTATTATTAAAAACGCATATGCGACAGCTGCTATTAGGTATCATGGCTGCAGCAACAGGGGCATCAGGAGGTGTATCATACATAGGATACAAAGGAAACTCTCATAGCAGGTGGAACAAGATATGTAATATGTACAATTCTTACTGCATGCATGTTGGAACCTCTATTTTTTTATCATTCATATCCTCCATAACATTTCTACTGTTGGTCTGGATCAACGTTTATGCACTTTCGAAGAAGATCGCCAGGCGATAGTTAATTGCTTGATATCATAAATATTTCCGAAGTACATGTTTCATGTTATTCATATTTTTAGTTTAAGTTTTCTATGCACCTACGTGTTTACTTCGTGCCTGTCTTAATTTGTGCTTGTGACATTTGTGATTGATAAAGATAACATTAAAATTATATAGCTGATTTTGTAATATTTCAAATCATTATATATATCTGAACGTGTCAAGCTAAACTATCACGGTACAATTTAATTAAAGATTTATATGAACTCTTTTAATGTCTAGAGAGGACGATTAATTTGTAATGGTGCTAAATGGACCCTATTTAAGTATTAAATGGACATATGCGTGGGTCACAAACATGTGTATTTAATTAAGATCATTGAACGCAAACAAGTAATTTATAAGAGTTGTATATTATCATGTCTTCATTCTAGTCTCATTCAATTCTGGTATTCAATTAATTTAATTAATTACCACATCCACATTCTAGAAAAACTAAAATTTGCATAATTGCATAACTAAAATTTTAGACAATTAGACGAATATGATATCTAATTTTGTTTGTTTGTCTATTTTTTTGTAAAAAAATAATATAAAATAAAACGCAGCACGCTTAGCAAGAGGCTAAGACGCATGCAATAGTACATAAGGCACATATAATAAATGGTGAAGAAAAGAGTGGCAAAAAGATAACATTTTAGAGGCAGTACGTGAAAGGCGAACAACTTCATTCAACCCAATTACCGCATACAGAGTTACTCCTGATGTATGAAAGGGATATGATATTACCTGCCACTTTGGTAGAGAATTCTCTCATGTTTTTAAACACCCTACTGTTCATTGTCTGCCAAATGTTCCATATGAGACAAAACATTACCGTGTAGATTATCTCTCGTTTGTTAGGACAATTTCCCTAAGAAGCTAAAAAGTCAAGACATTCAGCTACATTAGAAATTTGATTTGGTTGTATCCCACACCACCTGTATATTATTTGGATAAAACCGAATTGTTCAATTTGATAATTTGGATTGGACTATTTGGTTCGGATATTCGGATTTTTGGATTTGTTTTCAAGAAAACCGAATTATTATTTTGGATTTCGGATTGGTTTTGGTTTATAAAATAAGAACCGGATAGTACAAAAAAACCGAATACACTACAAGGAAATAAGCAATTAGCGGCGACAAAAGTCGCCGGTAAAGGATCGAGAAGTTGCCGCTAAAGCTAATAGCAGGGACACGTCGCCGGTAAAGAGTCGCCGCTACCACTTCGTCGCTATTGATCAGATTGTCGCCGTTAAAGACAATTGTCACCGCTAATGTACCTGTCGCCGCTAATACTTCATGTCGCCGCTAAAGACAATGTCGCCGGTAATACTCTTGTCGCCAGTAATAACGTTTTTCATTTTTTTTTTATATATTTGCGATTTTGGGTATAATTTATTCCAAATATTGTTATAATTAATTCTATACCAAAAACTACACAACATAAAATTAAATATCAAATACTGTTATAATTAATTTAATACCAAAATAAAACAACCAAAAGTTTGATAATTCTAACAAGTAGCAAAGTAAGTTTTACAATTCTAACAAATAGCAAAGTATGACAAGTATACCATACAAATAAAGCTCCTCCCTACATATCATCATCTTCGTTCCCATCATGTCCTCCTTGATTATTCTGTGATTGAAAAAACGAATAAAGCTCCTCCCTACACGTCGGTTCGTCGAGCAATGCCCGAAGATTTTCAAACTACATAATAAATAACAACATATATAAATTATAAGTTAAATTTTCTAACTAGGGACGAAAACACAATTACCAAATCCACATGCATTTTATGACGCCAAAATACATTGCTATTTTTAAACTAAGACAAAAAAACAAAGTACATTGTTATTTCTTGCATATGGGACAAAAACTCAAATACCAAAGATTTTAGCAAATACTCACCAAAAACCAAAATGACCAAATCAACATACATTTTATGATGCCAAACTACATTTCTATTTTTAAACTAAGCCAAATAACCAAAGTACATTGTTATTTATTGCATTTGGGACAAAAACATAATTACCAAAGCTTTTAGTAAATCATGATGACCAGCACCTCTACCATCTGGGAAAGGTGGGTCCTCAGCTCCATCACCCCCATGTCCACGACCCATAACAACAACCATGGTGTACACGAACAAAAGCCAAATTGACAACATTTCCTGAAAAATTATATACAGATACAATTTTTATTACAAAAATTCACATTACATAGAAATAAACATTTACATGAGAATAAACATTTCTATTTAAACTAAAACTTTCTAATATTTGTATATAAGTTTTTAACCAATTTTATAACATTGTTTTTTGTTTTTTTTCAATTATAACAATAATTTATTTTTTTATTTTTTTTTTCCAATTATTGCATCCTACTTATACCAAAACTTTAGATTTGAATTTATTGCCTTAATGCCTTTTACTTTTCAAATTTTCATATCGATAGTTTGAAATATTATGAAAGAATGAACAACACAACAACAACAATAACAATAATAATAATAATAATAATAATAATAATAATAATGAAACAAATGTAATGTAGACTTTATAACACATGACGTATATACAATTAAACTAAAATTTCACATATTTATTAATTTTATTTTTTAATTTTATTTAGACAAACTACACATATATACATTGACATATATACAATTAAACTAAAATTTCACATATTTTGACATATATACATCAAACATCAAACACAGCACCTACACATATATACATACACATATTTTGCAATTAAACTAAAAATTCACAATAAATAGAAGTAAATAGAACCTGTGGTGGTGGAAGTCAATGAAAATAGTCAAGTGGTGGCGATAGTCTCGGGTGGTGGTCGGAAACGTAGTAACACAATCAACAAAACTGAAATTGATATTTTTTTACAATTAAGTACTCCAATAAACATAAAATCAATGTTACAAGACAAAAGGGACCGAAAATTGACCTGAAAATAGCTTGGTGTCGCCGTAAAAAGTTTGGTGTCGCCGGAAAAGCTTGGTCCTCACCTGGAAATCTTTCTCCACCGATGGTATCTTCTTTGTGGAAAATTTCACCCACCCAAAATTGATAATTCTCACTGGTAGCCCACAATAATCGGTGAAGCAAGATGTAGACGAGAGAAGAGAAACAGGCGAAGGGAGTGAAACAGAAAGAGCAAAAGGAAAAAGATCGAGTTTTTGGGGTTAACTGCGTCGACCTTTAGCGGCGACACCTTTACCGGCGACAAATTGGGCTTTAGCGGCGACACCTATCAATAGCGGCGACTATCGGGAGGGAATTATTACCGCGTCATTTTTTTTATCTTTAGCGGCGACTATTTTGGATCATTAGCGGTGACAAAAGTCGCCGGTATTTCATTTATGCGTTCCACGAGCACCCTAGCCGTTGGATTAGAAAAACAATCGGACGGTTTGTGTTTGCCAAAACGTCAAAGAGCGGATCGGTGTCATTCAGTCTTTAGCGGCAACACCAATAGCGGCGACACAGACCTTTAGCGGCGACTTTTTAATTTGTCGCCGCTAAAGCTCCCTGTCGCCGCTATTGGGGTCGCTGCTAAAAACTCTATTTCTTGTAGTGATAAACATTTATTATTTATTTATTTATAATATATATCTATAGTTATCTATTGATTTTGTAAATTATTTTTTCATATAGGTTCAACAGATTTCACCCGATAAAAAAACATCAATATGTATTATCTCTCAAAAATTTTCTATCTATAAAATATTTAACTATAATATATCTGCTTAGTAGTTGTTTGTATGTAAATTTCAAATCACAACTAAATAATTTTTTTCGTTTCTTGTGTAAAATTGGGTAATATTATAATTATATGTTGTTTTAAAATGTTTCGGTTTTTGAAAACCGAATTATAAAAACCGATCCAACCGAATTGTAACTGGATCGGATCGGATCGGATTTGAATTTAGCTTAGATTATTCAGATCCATGTTTTGAAAACCGAAATCAATTTGGATTCACTTGATTGGATCGGATCAAACCGATCCATCCAAACGAACACCCCTACCTGAAGATCCATTCTTGCACCACATGAGTGAACTCACAACTAGCTAATAAGTGATCAGCGGTTTCTAAATTTTTATGGAATAGTGGGCATTGTTGGTCACGAATCGTGATGCCACGTCCAGCTAGTGACACAGCATGGAATTTTGCTAAGGGAAGCCGCCAAAAGAAACACTGACTTTTAGGCATTATTAGAAAATTTGTGCAATAGTTACAGCAAAATCCGTAGCTATTCCGTAGCTATAAGCAAATAGCTACAAAATTGCTACTAAAAAATTAGCTGTAGCATAATGGCCCATGCCTAAATTATAGCTATGGATTAGCTACAGAATCGCTACGGAATGACTATGGAATTTTCCGTAGGTATTATAGCTACGGAATAACTACGGAAATAAATAACTACGGATTTCCTATGGAATAGTTACGGAACTAGATAGCTACGGAACTAAATAGCTACGAAATAGCTACAGATCCAAATAGCTACGGAAATCCGTAGCTATGCTGTAGCTAACTTCGTTTTATTTAAAAAAAATTAATTTAAAAATTTTCAATTTTTTTGTCAAATACCACATTCAGTTCATATTTGTCCCAAATACCATATAAAATACAACAAAAAATGTCCCTAATACCAAGTTTGACACATTCCATTCCATTGTCCAAATTATCTTACAAAAGTAAGCACTAATTAACAAAACAGACAATACGAAATGTTTACAAATTCAATTGTTCCAAAATACTTATCAATTGTCCTCAGGTGGATTATTGGGGGGAGCACGGGGTTGATTTCTAGACATATTCATCATCCTCATAACCATTTCCATTTGTTCTTTCATTTGTTTTTGTTGTTGTTGTTCCATGGTAGAAACTTGTGCACGCAACCTATCAACCTAAGAAAATGGCAACACAATTCAATAGTTAAACATTATTAGCAATGTACTTTAGTTTATTATAACAATGCATTTTAGTTTATTATCAACAAACTACCTAACTTTTAACCATAATAGCAACATACTTTTGTTTATTATCAATTTAATCAGTATTATCAACAAACTACCTAACTTTTAACCATAATAGCAACGTACTTTTGTTTATTATCAATTTAATCAATACTATCAACAAACTACCTAACTATTAACCATAATAGCAACGTACTTTTGTTTATATACATGATTATCTATATTTTCACCAACTTATAATTAATAATATCGTTCATAAAGTCGTACGCACCTACGTGATCCATTACTCGTTTAATGGTTTAACACTATAATGCTTATTAATACATTCAAATACAAATACTTAGAAACACGTATACACGTACACATATACCACAACTCATTCATGTACATAGATATACATATACAAACATATACCCATCACAAGTTGGTCAAAAGTACATACATTACAATGTTAAACCGTGAAACGAGCACTTGATTCTGAAGGTGCACACGACTTTAGAACCGATATTAATAGCTATAATTTGGTGAACATATAGATAATAATGTATAAAAGTGGTGTGAAAAAACGAAACGAAAAAAACGACATTTGGTGCCCGGAAAATCGAAAATAATAAACATTCGTAGCTAATTAGCTACAGATGATTCTTATTTTCGATTTTTCGAGCACCAAACGTCGTTTTTTCCGTTTCGTTTTTTCACATATTTATAATACATGATTATCTATATTTTCACCAACTTATAGCTATTAATATCATTCATAAAGTCGTGTGCACATACGAGATCCATTACTCGTTTAATGGTTTAACACTATAATGCTTATGATCTACATTCACGTATAAATACTCACAAACATGTATACATACACACATACACGTATACATATACCACAACTCATTCATGTATGTAAATATACATATACAAAAATAAATCGATCCCAAGTTGGTGAAAAGTATACTGATTACATTGTTAAACTGTGAAACGAATACTTGATCCAGAAGGTGCTATTTAGAAAATAAGAAATCGAAACTAAAGGTGTGGAGAAAACTAAGCGAAAAAAACGACATTTTAGGCCTGAAAAATCAAAAAAAAGAAAAATTCATAGTTAATTAGCTACAGATTTTTCTTATTTTCGATTTTTCGGGCATTAAGCATCATTTTTTTCTCTTTGTTTTTTTACACTTCTATTATACATGATTATCTTTATTTTCAATGACTTATAGTTAATAATATCATTCATAAAGTCGTGTGCACCTTCGAGATCTCTTACTCATTCAATGGTTTGATATTGTATTCGTAGCTATTACGTAGCCATTCTGTAGCTAATTAGCTACAGAATAGCTACAAATTGGAATCGGTAGCTATTCCATAGCGATTCCATAGCTATTTCGTTACTAAATTAGGGCGTGCCATTCTGTAGCTGATCCATAGCCATTCCATAGCTAATTATATGGAAATTTTCCGTGGCTATATTCTGTAGGAAAACACCCTTTTTTCTAGTAGTGAGGGGAATTACTTTTGGCCAACAAATAACGGGTCCTTTGTGCATGATGACTTTTAAATCAATTAAATGCCCTAATGAATTAACTATGTACATGCCATTTGGGTTCATAGTATAACAAAACCCGTAGAAATAATTGTTTCTCACCTTGATATTCCCAATGATAGTATACATCTACAACAACTAACTTAATGATACAACGTCACTTGGTGTCTGTTTCCAATTCAAGATAAGCCAATAATGTAGAACCGGTCCACCAAATTACAATATTTAACTCAAGAGAAGCCAGTAATGGAGAACCGGTCCACCAAATTACAACATTTAAAGGCCTCTTAATAGTATAGTGTATGTAACACCATACTCATAAACACCAAGTTTATGGGACCAAAATGTATAGAAATCCATGGCTAAAAGGATCTAAGTAAAATTTCATCAATATCAGAGCTTTTTACCTCAATGTAGTGCAAAATGATGGTGTGCTTCTGGATCTAGTTTGTCTCACTACCAGAAAAACAGCCTTTTACGACGCTCATTGCGCGTCGTAAAAGGCTTAGACGACCCGTAAATGAGCGTCAAGGAAGGCCCTGTCATAAAGAATGCGCGTCGTCTATAGACGATGCGCATTTACGACGCTCATTTACGATGCGCATTTACGACGCTCATTTACGACACGTGTTTACGACACGCAATGCGTATCAAGGAAGGCCCTGTCATAAAGGAAGACGACACGCACTCGCGTGTCGTAACCTTACGACGCGCGTGGTAATGACACGTAATGCGTATCAAGAAAGCCCCTGTCAAGAAAGGCCATGTCATAAATGAAGAGGACACACATTTTTGTGTATCATTATTTTAAATGTTTAAGAAAAATATTATTTATAGATTTACTTATTTTCAAATTAAACCCATTGCATAAATTTAATGTCATACAAATAAACGTTAACAAAAATTCATTTCAAAAAAAATCACATGTCAAATAAGTTACCTAACATTACATGTCAAACAACACTACATGTTAACACTAATAACACTTAACAACATGATTTTTCTTACATTTAGAGCACCCACTATTCCTATATCAGCAACCAAATTTAGGTCCAATTCCAACCACCTGTAAAAGAACAGTATTGTAAAAGAAAAGCGTTAGAAAAGTTAATTAATATATACCAGTACAACATGTATGAATGAGTTCCTTAGTTTATCCACTTTATATGTAATTTCTCATCAATAACTGGTCTTGTTGCTGAGTTATTCCCATGCTGCCCTTGGTTGAAGTTTTACATTTGATCCATGTAAGTCTAATCAATGGCAGGTCTTAGGAATGAACCATAAACAAACCTAAGAACAGAAACAATTGATTAAGGACTAGATTCCCTTACTAAACCTGTTTGTTGTAATAGAATAATTCCAGAAGCCAGCATAAGAAAACATCCAAAGTAAAAAATATTTGTTGTTGAAAGCGACTTCAACTTCCTGTCAAAACAATAAAAGGTTGGTTGTTTTCTAGATTATCAAACTATTTAGTGTTTATTTTAGCATGCATGCAATGAATAACATTGAAAACCAAACCAAACCAAAAAGAGCCCAAGTCAAAAAATGCATGACATCGACATGTAAGGACTGCTTACTATTTTCGTTCAGATACCTTCAACAAATTTAACCAATATTATCAAATTGTTCATTATTCTCTACTTTTGTTGAACCAATGTTATCAAGATTCAAATATATAGAGCACCCATGTCTTAGACATGCGAAGCGATCTAGCAAGCATGTACAAGTGGTTGCTAACATGTGCAAGTCATAAAAACGTAGATAACCTTCTTTTTCATTAGTTGTTTCAAAATCATCTTTTTTTGAAAATGAAAACTGGTTTAAAGGTTCTGGATCCTTTTTAGCTCCATTTCAACTCTCATTTGAAATTATTATATTAAAAGAACATTAGAAAACAACAAATAAATAAATAAATAAATAAAGTTTTTTTTTTACCTTGACAGCATTGGTGAGTATCCCATTCTTCCCACAAACATGTTTCCAATATAAATTCTCGCAAGTTTCTTTATTCAAAAATCAAGCTTCCCATAAAGCCCTAATCCCTTCTCTAGCTAATAACAACTTATGAGATATTGATGTTTTTCGTCTTTGCTGATTGTACACCTCGACTACACCTTGTCCATGTTCCAGCCAATCAACACGCCACATTGACAGCCTCCACACAGTTAAACCACAACCGAATCCCGCATGATATGCCCTTGGAAAAGTAACAATAAACTCTCCACAACACTAAGAAGCTCGATAAACCGGGACCCCTTCAGACTTCAAAATTTTAGGGCTCAATTGACTAACCTGTTAAGATTAAATCATTTAATCATTATCCAACACTATATCCAGACACTACTTATTGCGAAAAAAAATCTTACAAGTTGATGAGTAGATCTGTTTGTTCCTTAAAAAAAACACATAGATGCTTCCTCATTGCCTCTTCCAAGGCATTCACATGGCTTCCGGGGTAATCCATGCCACATAATCGGGTCGCGCCAATGCATATAGTTTACCGAATAAAGGTGGTGATCTTCAACATGCGTTTCCAAAAACAAATAAAAATATAAATACACATAAACAAAAAAAGAAAAAAGAAAAAAAAATTATAGCTGAAGTTATTGGTGGCCTACAACTTAAACATATAAGGGACTCAAAATTCTTACTTTCTATCTATGTAGGAGTAAAATTAAATTTTTTGTCCCTGTGTATAGTTGAGTTTTGTAATTTTTGTCCCAAAAAGTTTTTTCTTGACTTTTGGTCCTTATTTAAGGTTCGTGTAACGACTTTGGTCCCTGTTCTAAGTAAAATGACTATTTTTGGTCCCTAAGATAGCTGATTGTTTCAAATTTGGTCCAAAAAACAGTCATTCTACTTGAACAGGGACGAAAAACATTATAAAAACCTAAATAAGGAGCAGAATTACAAGAGAAAACTTTTTGGGACCAAAATTGATAAAATCAACAATAATCAGGGACCAATAATGTAATTTACTCAAAATGAAAATTAAAACTTTAGAGAGCTTCTGATAATAACAGATTTCAAAGTTTAAATACACATCAATATTCATTCTATGATTGATAGAGAGTATAATTTCTTGTAAACTAATAGATTTGATTGTGCCATATACCTTCTGTAAATTGCAAAGATGCTCACAGACCGTTGTTGGTCCTCCATTACATAACAGTTGGATAGAGATTGATGAAACACTGATAGCTGGAATACGTCCTGTAGTTTTCTCCTCAACCCACTGGTATCCAGATACAGTTAAAAATGTAAAATAGTGTACTTAAGACTTTAATAGTATTTAACGTCTAATGAGGATATTGGAAAAGGATAAGCCTGTGTAATACAAGACATTTACAGTGTCAGGTTGAAAGATTTACACATTGATTTATATTTTGTGGTAAAAAAAGAGGTTTTGAAGTATAGTTGGAGATGCAATTATCTTCTACAACCGACAAAAGAAAGCCTTTATAATTCATGGGGTGAGGGTTGATGAGTATCCATCAGCTAAAGAAGCACCAACTGACCCATCAGTTAAAAATTTAGATGCTCGTGATCTTGCGGTAACAGATGAATCATTTCTAGCATTTGAACCATGTTGTTGGTTTCTGATAGAGCAAGGGAATTGGTGTATGCTTGTTGAAATCAAAATACAGGAGGATTTGAACAACATTGGGAAGGGCATGCAAAAAGCATACATAGTGGTGGAGAACCACGATATCTCAAAGAGACACCACCAGGGTGATGTTGAATAATAAGTTTGGAATTCTCAAGCAGGTGGGTCCTTCACGAATACCCATGGCATTGATGAAACCCGTGGAAGAAACACAAAAATCACCCCTTCCTAAAGGGATACCAACTTGAGTATCTTGAGGAGCACAGTTTTGAGGAATTAATCAAGAAGCGATCTGATTTCATGAGTTACACAATATCCATAGGGATTGAGAAGATGATCAAGGAAGATATCTCTAACAGGGAGGATGGGATGGCTCATTATTTCCTACATGTTGTCTCTCTATTTTTCTCTTCATTCGAACTTGATACGAAGTCTGCTGCTGATATTAGAATTGGGGTGTTAGAGGAAAAGACTATAGCAATGCAAGCTTGTGGGTTATTTGTTCTGAATACAAAGAGTGTTTATGTCCCACATTTGGAAGAGTCTCGAGGATATCTGATATGGTCTACTGGTTATTTCGATGAAGATACATTAAGGGTTGTTGATACAGCTTATAAGATGAGTGTGTGGGTTGCAAAGCAAAGAGATGTGTGGGTTAATGAACATGGCAGTACAAAGAACACGATTAAAAGAACCAAAGATGGGTTAAAGGTGAAAGAGACGGATGATGGACAACAGCAGTAGGAGAAGTTTGAGGGATTTGTTGTCTCTTTTATCAGGCCACTGATCTTATACTTACACAATTGCTTGCATTACAATCTTACTACAAAAAAAAATTTCAAGATCAAGATCAAGACAAATAATTGGCAAATTCCCAAAACATTAGTAAGTGTCACCAAACCAAACCTAAATGACAAACACAAATAATAATGGATGAGAAGTAAATATGAGTAAAAAATACATGCATTTAGTCATCATAGCAACTATATTAAAAAGCTGAGATGATCTTAAGATTCAAAGTAAAAAGCTTAATAATGGAAGAGTAGTCACAAAAAAGCTAAGCCACCATAAATAAAGACGGTATAGAAACACTCAAACAGTTGAAAAACAAAACCCGTAGAATCGAAGAAAGAAATTCCTGATCACACTACTCAAACCAGAACATGATTTTCATATAAGCATTTAACTGGAAAGTAGTAAAAACTACAAGCGACACTGATATATGAGCAACACAAAACAAACAAGTTAGTGTAGATAACTTAAAAATAACTTAAAAAGATAGAAAGAGAAACCCCCCAAAAAAATCACTATGATTCTTCTTTGTTTGAAATGATTGACGAAGAAACTTAACTCAAACAACAAACTTAAAAAGAGCAAAGAGTAGGATCAATCGACTATTAAAAATAATTACAAATAAAAAGACCAAAAGATTATTTCTGTATAAAATGAAGAAGCGAATAACCAAAAAGCTAAATGGCCTTAATTTTGAAGTAGGATGGATATAAGGAACCTCTGCCATTCAAAAATTAAACTCCTTTAAAAGAAAATGAAAAACATAGACATGGGTTGGAGATACATTTCTTGGGCTTGCTTCCTAATGAACAAATCCAAAGGTTATCAAGAAAATAAAGATATATTAATATTATCATAGTTTGATTATCTGATACCAATTGATAGGCACTGATACATTCTTGAACAGATAATCAAACTATGATAATATTAAGATAATGATACCATTCATTCGAGAGGAATGGAGATCTCCAAGAAAGAACAAAGTTCTATTTAAATCAATTCTTAGCTACCGAATCTCTAAAAAAAGGACTATATATACTACCACTAGAGACAAGACACAAAGGAATAATATCAAATATAATCAGGTGTTGTTCCCACTAACCAAAACAACCAATAACAATCATAATTGGCTGCATACTTACTAACAGGAAAACAAATAAATAAAATACTGAAATACCCCTTGGACCATTCCATCCAAGCACAACCCAGCAAAAGTTCAACCAATTGCCCTTTTTACCCTCTTGCTATGAATCAGTAAAGTCAAGGGCTTATCAACTCCTAAAACAACTCAAAAACATTTAAAAAACGAAAATTTTCCAAAAATACCCATGGGACTCTTTTTGTCCCAGAATCTGAATGAAGCCAACACATACCAGGCAGAATAAGTGTTGCAACACCAACACATGCGGCCTAAATCCCAGTTTATGGAAAGTGTTGGTCAGCACAATAAATATTTCTTGCACAATCAGCACAAAATAAGACCGGTAGAATTGACTACAAAACTCCGAGTTCTACAATCAAAATCAAATCAAAAATATGAAATAAAACAAATTTAAAGAGCCTGGTTTTAATAATGAATTGTAGTAGTAGTACCTGAAAGTTTTTAAGCATGTCCAACTTGTGAAAAAATAATAGCTTACTAGCACAATAAAAACCTGCAATTAGATAACAACAAGTGTTATAATTGAGTAAACCTATTAGAAGCTTTTATGGCTAAGGAAAGTGACAACTCAGCTAATGAACATGAACTTGCAATCTCCATTGCCCCAAGAGTAACACCTGCATATCAACCATATCTCCATTTTAGTCAATATGTTTAAATAAAAGCACCATGTATATTCAGAAAAATGTAATATCCAACCACCATTTTTAAAAGTTGTGATAAAAACTCCCTCTACAAATGAAAAAACCATCCATCTGAAGCATTAATCTGACCATGAGCTGCTTCGAGTTTTAAAGAGAATTTTCCCATGATTTTATTAGTTTTTCCCCTAAAGGTCTTTTCCTTTTTACACCAGGCTTCTGCGTTCCAATTTTGACCACTGTACGAACACCCTTTTGTAAATCACTAAATAACATGTTCCAATTCTTGTCACTGACTGATTTTCTTAATATGGCAAGAAAATTCTCATTGTCCTGCATTTGTTCACCAAAAGACATCAGGGTTTAGTGTTTAAGTTTAGGATTTAGGGTTTAGATAGACTGTACCTTTAAGGAGAAGGTACTTCTAAAGAGACTTTCAAACTCCTAATAAAGGGGAAGGCATAGAAACTGTGCATTCATAGGTTTAAAACCTCCCAACAGATCTGCAACATCACTTTGCTGGCTCAAATTCTGCAGCATAAATTTGAGCAAAAATATATTATATGCTATTGATGTCATTGAAGAAAATTTAATCAGATAGACCATTTTACCGATATGTCCAATTACACTATAGGCTACAAATGTTACATAATTAGCTTAGTTACTAGACTAGATTATTAATTTCAGTTAATTCTCAGTTGGTGTTTTATTTTCACTCAATATCATATTATCTCACTATGAATATATTGGTCTTTCAGTTTAACAAAATTCATTAAACATTTCAAATAACGATTCAAGATTATCTGAATGAGAAGAGAAATACTATCCTAGTTGAGTTAATCAAGCATTGTGCCAAGAAACAGAAACACTAGATATAAAAATGAAGAAACCCTAGTCAACGTAACTCTTAAGATTAAGAGACACTAATTGATTTAGGCCCTAAAATTAACAAAGAAGTTGTGCTAGCATCCATGCTTGTACAAGGAGATTAGAGAACTAACCAGTGAGTGCATACTTAGGAGCTAATAAACTGATGGTGCCTGCTACGCGTGTATGCAAAGAATCAAGAAAAGAAACATAAAAAAAAGAATTTTATTAATCGACTAACAAGAAGACTTATTGGATCAGTGATTTTATCTATATCAAAATTGATTTATTTCAACCTTTTACAAAGTTAAAAGCCAAAACAAAATAAAACCCACCGATTTTAGAATATGAATGAATTAGGGCTCACCCGAATATGAGATCTATCCATTCATGTAAATGTGCAGAGACATGTTCACTCTCAAGAGCCATGCGATGCCTATGCACAAAATCAATAGGGTTTTTGGCCCAAGGAGGAAGCTTAACACAATCGGACGTCATCGATAGAGAAGTGCAGAGTCTCTCTCTCTCTCTCTCTCTCTCTCTCTCTCTCCGCCTTCATTCGCATCTACAGTCTTCCTGAGTTCTGAGTACACACAAATCGATCGAACATCGATGGTCGGCGTGAGCGACGATTGAACATCGATAAAGACTTACATAACAAATCATAGTTAGGGCTACGATTAGGGTTTCAATCTTTCAAGAATCTGATTCCAAAGGAGAGAGAGAGAGAGAGAGAGAGAGAGAGAGAGAGAGAGAGAGAGAGAGAGAGAGAGAGAGAGAGAGAGAGAGAGACGAACTGCTTAAAGGATTATTAGGGTTTTTAGGAGAGGATTTTAGAAGGAGAAGAAGGAGATGATTAGGCGAGGTGTTTAATTTTTTGGGATTTCATTTCCCCCATCGCAGGCAGAGAACGCGCCTTCCTAAAAAAAATATAAAATGATACAGTTACACGACACACTCTTTATTATTGGTGCCCTCCGTGTTTTTTTCTTCGACACTAATTTTAGGGCGCGCAAAAAATGCGTGCCCGCTATCCTTCAAATTTTAGAAAACTGACATTATTTTTTACCACACGCACAAATGCGTGTCTTCTATCAGCACATGTCATTGTTTGCGCGTCATTAAAGGGCTTTTTTCTAATAGTGTCCTAGAGTTCTCAATATAATTCCACTTCCTTCTTCCTCCTTCAAGATCCGCAAAATACACACTCAAGGTCAAAAATGCTCACACAAGAGATTAGAGTTAGCTAGGGTTGAAAATAGGGATGGAGGTTGATGAATGAAGGGGGTCTTATGAGTTAAGGATGGTTAAACAGGGGCAAAACCCTAAAAATTAGGGTTTGAGTCTTCAATATCTATGTCCAGTGTACATAGATTATGCCCTATATACGCATGCAACCTGTGTTTTTCTCAATTAAGAGCCAAGGGATCATTTTGTAAACAATTAACATAATAAGGGTCAAAAATTAAATTACCTAAATAATAGAATGTTAGAGTCTAGGAAAATGGATTTGTAATGGTGTATTTCCACACCACGGGTCTTTACAAAATCATTTGTCAATACCAGATCCATCAATAAGCTTGAAGATTTCATTACGGCCAGTCTTAAACTCGCCTTAATTGTTTATGACCTTGTTGATGTTACACCATACTCCATTTGATGATTTCCTAGCAATATATGAAATGGGTTTCTTTATGAGATTATGAATACTTATGATGAAATCCCTCCATAGATTATCTGTGACATCCCCATTTTCACGACCAGAAAAGACTGATCTTGTTTATGCTTTATAAAAATCAAAGTACCTCTTTTAATAAAAATATTGCAGAATTTGTTCCCAGTAAAACATGATAAATACATTCTCAAGGCATTTCCGAAGAAAAAAAGTATTTTTATTCATTTTAAAACATTTGGGATGTCATCGTTAATACAGAAACATAAGCATAAACAGAACTTAAATTCATTATCAATAGTGATTTATATCTCCTTAATCTCTCAATGTAATGTGACTTCATATCAACACCTATGATATAAATAAGCTGAGTGGGTCAGGTTGGGAAACCTTGTGAGTACATAGGGTTTTCAACCAACAATAATATAATTATTATGTTTAATCATCAAACAGTTAACCCAATTACCCATCCTCATGATCTTCTTTACTCTTAAGGATCTACCCTAAGAATAAGTTATTCCTCGTTCATTTATTCCTAAGAATTATCCTAAGGAATTGGCACGAAGTCCATCGTCACCGGGTTTAGGAACTAAGTCTGCATAGTCGCCGGGGTTTATACAACAGGCACTAAGTTTGCATAGTCGCCAGGGTTTAGGTGCTCAGTTTGTATAGTCACCAGGATTTATACATCAAGTCTGCATGACCGCCAAGGTTTAGGCACTAAGTCTGCATAGTCGCCAAGGTTTAGAGTACACCGGGTGAACACATCGTTCACAACGCGTACGGGTTGTGAGCCTGCTAGTGTACCACTGGACTCTCTAGAATAGTACGTGGTTGTCATCCATACCCTGTTAGATGACGGGTCCATCATTTGGGTAAAAGGCCTCTCTCATTGTTCAACTCTCACCCTTATCTCATGGTCTATATCACCTCTTATCTCATCATCTAACTCATATTTTATCTACCCATGTTTTACCTAACATATTATGTAGATATAAATACATATACAATTTAAATCATATAAAACTTGTATAAAATCGTTCATCCAACATAGATAGCAAGTATACAAATAATATGCACACATATCATGTAGTTTATATAAAATACTTCATATCTATGCGTAAGTTGAAAGGGACCATGCACTCACAGCACATAATTTATATTAAATACTTCATATCTATGTGTAAGATAAAAGGGACCATGCACTCACTTGAAAAGGTGGTGATTCTGATCTCAGACAGCGCTTCGTTACTCTTAAAACAATTTCGTTCGACAAAACAACGGGTTTTTATTAAAAAATCGGGCTTCGCTGGAGCAGCGTTTCCGAGCCGAAAGCTTTTCTTCTTGGAACCGTCGGGCGCTCCAGGGCTTCCTTCTCATGTTAGGGAGGTTCCCTAGACTTGGGAGGGGTTTAGGGAGGCTAGAGAGAAGTTAGAGAGAGAAAGAGAGGGTGAAAGGTGTGAGAAATATGAAGGATTCACCCTTTATTTATAGGGGTTTTATCGTAGAGTAGTCTCTAAGTTTCGTCCGTATCTTCCGCGTACGAGCTCCGTTTTCTACATTCTTTATATCCACGTATTGGTATTTACAAGTACTACAACTTTCATATAGACATCGTCGGCTAACTCTCATTCTATCTCAGATTTACAAAAATTGTATCGTATTTATCGCGCTCGAAGAGTAGAGACTAAACTTCGTCCATATCTTTCGCATACGAGCTCCGTTTTTGACGTTGTTTATATCCACGTGTTGGTATTTATGAGTACTACAACTTTCATTCAGACACCGTTGGCTAATTCTCATTCTATCTCAAATTTATAAATCTGCATCGAATTCGTCGCGCTTGAAGAGTAGATACTAAGCTTCATCCATATCTTTTGCATACGTGCTCCGTTTTCAACTTTCTTTTTATTGTTTAGCTTCTATTAAAGATATCTTCATTTCTCTTTTAGATTATTTTGGCTAAAAATCGACCGATCTAAAATTCGAATTTCCTGGCTGTGCACTGTTATCCTAAATCTTAGAAAAATCATGACTTCCTCATATGAAGTCAGATTTGGACGTTCTTTTTATGCACACTCTCGGTTTAACATATAATATGAATTTTGTTTAGATCGCTAAGGCTAGAAAGTATTTTATCGTAAATTCACTTTTTAGAATTGCCGGTGTCGTGCGGGATTTGCCTTAAAACTTCGACGGGTCATAACTTATTCGTTATAACTCGGATTTCGACGTTCTTTATATGTACGAAACCCTTGTGACATATACTATAACTTGGTTGAGATTATTTATTCTAAATAATCTTATATTAAAAAGTCATTTTTGATGCTTATTGTCTCTAAATTGACTAGCCCGAATCTGATGGTGTTACAATTATCTCCCCCTTAGGATGATTACGTCCCGGAATCATCAAGAAAATAGGGCTTGTATAATGACTCTATATGTTATCTCTTTATCCTAGGTAATAATCGTAACTCCGATGTCATTTCAAATAAGTATTTAACTCTTAGACTTCTTGACTGTTGGTGGTGCTTAATCTTGCATCCGCTCTTCATACGGTGTTGGACTTTCAACTGTAACCTTCAAGTTACAATCTTGATTCTTATTGGAAACTACTGATCCTTCGTAAACAAACTTTACTTTGAATATCATAATAGACCGATGGGTCATGTTCTAATGACCTCTCATCGTATGATGCAATGCTTAGACTTGGGTCTCTTAGAGTTAAATTCTAGAAAGGAATGTACCTTCCTTCATGTTTTAATGTGAGATGATCATATTCTAGCATACAATACTTCTAGATACAAGCCTCTTACTTTAACAACGATCACATAACTTCTATTGATTGCTTCGATTATCTTTCACTTCAATCTTCTGGCTTAGGTCAGAGCTACATCGAACTTGGTTCTCTAAACCAGGTAACATACTTATCTTTAGTCGGGCTCAATTTCACAAGACCACTAGGGTCAGAATAACAATCATCTTCTTAGTCATTACCAAAACAATGGTAACGACATACAAGAACAAAATGGAATCAATTACTAGCTTCTTGGTAACCTTGTGACTTTCCCTGGTCGAAGTGCGAGTCATGTGCTTCTGGTAGTATAGGCCTCTACTACCTAACACACCTACTCATACTCGTCCCAAGTATTGTCTCGCAGTTCACCCAAGTCACCATACAAGAAAATCACATAACAACTTGACACATCAGATAAAAAAATGAAGGTCTTATATTATTCCTTGAAACGATTACATAGTGGTTCAAGTTTAACCTATACTATGCCTCTAATAGGCTACACCACGTGGTACTATCTACACGATTACTTCATAGATCCTCATTCCTGATCCCTTTCATTTCCATCTTCTTCGTCAAGGATCTTATGGAACGCTCTTGCCTTCGGTTTCGGTGGAATGTTTAATCTTGCCGCCTCTTTCTTCTTCTGGAAATCCTTAGCAACGTGCCCTTCTTCACAACATTCATAACACACCCTTTTGCTGGTGGTGCACTCGTTGGCGTAATTTCCGGTCTTCCCGCACTTGCAGTAGGTCACTTCCTCGCTACATTTCCCGAAGTACTTCTTCTTGCACTTCTCACACCATTTCGCATCGTTTCCTCCTCCGCTAAACTCCTTTGAACTAGACTTGATCTTCTTATTGGGCCTCGTAGACTCCTCAAACTTCCTCTTTTCGCCAACCTCAATCTTGTTGGCAGCTCTTCCCTTAATCATATCATCCACAGACTTGGCAGCCCAGATAACTGCCTCTAGAGTAGGTGCCTAACGCACTGGCACCGTGTACTCCCATGGAAGTCCCTTTGCGTACTTGTTAATTTTTGTCAGCTCATCCGGAACAAGACGCAAGGCGAACTTCATCTTGTCTGTGAAGTTGTTGGTGTATTCATCAATTGACATGCTTCCTTTTTTCAAAGTCAGGAACTGGTTCTCTAGCTCGGGCAGTACTTTTGTTTGAACTGCACCAAAAACTATGCCCATGTTAGTTGCAGGGGCTCATTAGGGCTCAGAGTCTTCCCTAGGGTATTCCACCATAGCACAGCACCTCCTCGGAATTGACATACTGCAAAGGTGGTCTGTAACTTGCCTCTTCAACCATACGTCATGAAAGGTAACTCCATCTTCAAGATCTAATCCATGACTCCGATCGGATCTTCCTTTCTAGTGAAAGTCGATGGCTTTCAAGTTAGAAAATCCTTGTACTTGCACCTGTTCCTCTTGACTCCATCATCCTGGTTGTTTTGTCGAACTCTTGGTGGGTTGGCATCACTAATGGTCCCACTATAGTTCCCTCCTTCTGACTGCCCATCGTTCAATTTGGGCTGTTCAACTGGAATTGTAGGTTCGTCCCTATTTTCATGCAACATCTGCCTCATCTCTTCCCATTGTTCATGTGACAACCCGATATTTCGAGACAATATGATGGATCACAAGTCAAATTTAGGTCAAAATTGAACTTTCCTAAAATCTTATTTGGGTTAAATAAAGTAGTAGGAATCGTATCAATGTTTTCGTACATATAAAGAACCCTAGAATCCGAGTTATAACGAAGAAGTTATGACCAACCGAAGATTCTCGGCAAAACCGACAACACCGATTAAACGAAAAACACGAAGTTTCAATACAATAGTTTTTAGCCTTAAGTATCTAAATGAAAGTTTTAGATAACATTAAACTGTAAATGTACATAAAAAGAACGTCCAAATCTGACTTCGTATGAGGAAGTTATGATTTTTCTGTCACACCCCCAAACCGGAATGGCGAAAACATTCGGGTGTGGATGACTTCACGTAGTATCACAACAATTGAATATTGTAAAGAAAGTAACACAACCATCATATATATAATAAAAACGTATATTGTTGCGTTATACATATTTGCAAAAGAATATTACAATATGATGATATAAATGTTTAATGGTAAACGTCCTTAGCGTTCCTTCTTCAAAAGCTGGTGGTTACCTGTATTACTGATTCCCTGAGAAATACAAGTGGTTTCGAAAAAGTGTCAACAATTAAGTTGGTGAGTTCATAAGTGTTTTGCATTGAAAAGTATGTCCTTTTGGTAGTAAATCGATGAACGAGGTTTTCAGAAAATCCAATATTTTCTATAAATGGTTTGAAAAGTTTCCAGAGTTGGAGTGCATTAGTATGTTCCATACTTGAATAATAATGATAAACTTTGTGCTAAAAATAATGTGGAAAACTGAATGCATATATGAATCTCGTAAATCAAACTTGTTTTTATACTTTTATGTGAGTTTTATAACCATACTATTGACACTGACTGCCTGTAACAACATTCTTCAGGTGTTGTAGTGTTATGACATTTGTCACCCCAGACTTGCCGGTCTAACTATAGCTAATAGTTTAGGTGCGAGGTTGTCAATCCCGTATAGATCTATACACAAGTATCACGCTCTCCCTCCAAGAGATTATGGTATATAATACAGGACTTGAAATGCATACATACGAGTACGTTGAAGTTTGAATATCTCACATTACTTGGTATAAACAGATTTACGATAAGAAAGACTTTACTTCATTTGAAAGTATTTTGTTTGTCAAGATGTATATGTAAAATGTATGAATAACTTTTTAACTATACTCATTATAGTTTCTCAAAAAGTATATTTCCATTTAGTAAGAATAACTTGGTAATATAATAGCCCTTTAAACATAAAGATGTTTGTATCAATACTCTATAAGATAGATATTATACTTATGTTTATAAAACGATACTTTGACTGGTAATGTACTTGTATTTCCCCCCTAAAACATGAGAGGAATTGAAAGGTAGGGGTATGAACTCACTCGTTTGGTTTGAAGAGAGAGAGGCTAGAGTCGAGCAGAACTTTGACCGCGGAAAGTTGCGTCTTCGGGCTCTTCGGGGATCTCGGTAGCGTAGATCTTTCGTCGGGGGCTCGGGTACGGAAACTGAGGGCGTCGGGACAGCTTCTGGCGCTTGAAAGTATGAGAGAGTATGTGGGAGTTTGAGATGGTGTGCCAAAACCCATAGCTCATGCCCTCTATTTATAGTGCTGGAAAGTTACGTACGCGGGGCGTACCACCGGAGTACGCTGGGCGTACGCAGTATGCGGGGCGTACTTAGGTTACGCAAGGCATAAAAATGCGTCACGGCTTACGACTCCGGTCTAGCTAAGCGTAGAGTTGCAGCCGATGGGACTCGACTCTGGGTCTAGTACGCTGGGCGTAATCTGGGATTACGCTGGGCGTACTCCAGTCTCCCATCTTCTAAATTCCGTAACTTTCATGTACGGGCTCCATTTTTCGCGTTCTTTATATCCACGCGTAGGTGAGATTATGCTCTACAACTTTCATTTAGACTCCGTCGGCTAGTTTTGACTTTATTTTTAATGATATATTTTAATAGGCCGGGACTCCTAAAGTCCGTTAAAAATTTATAGTTTCTTTATTCGACGTCGGTTTTCGTTTGTCTTTTTATTATTTTACTCCTATTGTGGAGATCTTCAACTCTCATTTAGGTTGCGTTAGCTAAATAACACTCGATCTTCAATTCGAGTTTTTAGCCCTCTACTACTGTTACGAAACTTTGGAAGTTCGTAACTTCTTCATACGAGGTCCAAATTGGGCGATCTTTTTATGTATGTTTATAGTTTAACGAACTCTACATCTTTTGCTTAGATACTTAAGGCAAAAATGCGTTTTATTGAAATTTCACTTTTTACGTTAAATAGCGTTTTAACGGTATGTCGTAAATATACGAGTGGTTATAATTTATTCAATATAACCCGGTTTTGAACGTTCTTTACGTTTTTGGAAACCTTGGCACGATATCTAATATTTGATGCATCCCAACTTAGATATTTGAACACTTTATTTTTGAGGTTAATTTAGTTGATTCCAAATAGTTTTCGTTGTATTTGACATTTGAGCGTTACACTGCTTTTGGAAAAATATAGGGTTGTCACATCATCCCCCTGTTAAGGGAATTTCGTCCCGAAATTTAATCTAAGATATAGTTTACAGGTTATGAAAAAGATGCGGGTACTTTTGTTTCATCTGATCCTCGCGTTCCCAGGTGTATTCAAGTCCTCGCTTGGCGCTCCAGCCGACCTTTACAATAGGTATGCGGCTTTGTTTAGTCCTTTTTATTTCCCGATCCATGATCTCTACTGGTTCCTCTACAAATTGGAGATTCTCATTTATTGCAATTTCATCTAGAGGGATGACAAGGGTCTCATCGGACAAGCACTTCTTTAGGTTTGATACGTGAAAGGTAGGGTGTACGTTGTGGAGCTCCTGAGGTGATCTAAGTTTGTAAGCCACTGGGCCGATCCTGGCAAGGATCTCGAATGGTCCGATGTATCTTGGGTTCAGTTTTCCGTGCTTCCCGAAGCGTATTAATCCCTTCCAGGGCGAGACCTTTAGTAGGACTCGATCTCCGACCTGGAATTCCAAGGGTTTCCGTCTTTTATCCGCGTAACTCTTTTGTCTGTCCCTTGATGCTTTTAGACGTTCCCAGATCTGAACAATCTTCTCCGTAGTTTCCCTTATGATTTATGGTCCAGTGAGCGTGTTGTCTGTTGCTTGTCCTTTTGCTAGCTGTGTGTCCCCCACTTCGGCCCAACACAGAGGCGACCTGCATTTGCGGTCATAGAGGGCTTCGAACGGGGCAGCTTTGATACTGGTGTGGTAGCTATTGTTGTACGAGAACTCGACCAAAGGTAGATGTGTGTCCCATGCCTTACCAAAATCAATTACGCAAGACCTCAACATATCTTCTAGGGTTTGTATGGTTCTCTCACTCTGGCCGTCGGTTTGTGGGTGATAAGCAGTACTCATGTCCAATCTTGTCCCTAGAGATTTTTGTAGTGCCTGCCAGAACCTTGAGGTGAACCTACTATCTCATTCCGAGATAATGGATATGGGCACACCATGTAGTCGCACAATTTCTCTGAGGTATGTCCTAGTTAGCTTCTCCAATTTATCCGTCTCTTTGATCGGTAGGAAGTGCGCTGATTTAATTAACTTGTCGACAATCACCCAGATAGTGTCGAGTCTGCTTGCCGTTTTGGGTAGTTTGGTTATGAAATCCATGGTTATACGTTCCCACTTCCATTCTGGTATTTCTGGTTGTTGCAACAATCCTGAGGGCTTTTGGTATTCTACCTTGACCTTGGCGCACGTCAGACATTTACTCACGTAGGTAGCAATTTCAGCTTTCATGTTTGGCCACCAGTACAATTTCTTGAGGTCGAGATACATCTTATCGGAGCCGGGGTGTATGGAGTATCGTGTTTTATGGGCTTCGTTCATGACTACTTCTCTGAATCCGCCAAACTTCGGCGTCCAGATCCGATCCATGAAGTAATGAACTCCATCATTCTTGACCTCAAACTTCTTATCCATTCCCCTTAAGGCTTCCCCTGCCACATTTCCAGATGTTAAGGCTTCTATCTGGGCTTCCCTGATTTGTGTGGATAGGTGTGAATGGATTATCATGGTTAAAGACTTCACTCTGCGGCCTGAGTATTCCTTCCGGCTGAGTGCATCGGCCACCACGTTAGCCTTTCCGGGATGATATCGAATCTCGTATTCATAATCATTTAGTAGTTCTACCCACCATCTTTGTCTCATGTTGAGTTCTTTCTGGTTGAGAATATGTTGGAGGCTTTTATGGTCGGTGAAGATCGTACATTTCGTGCCGTAGAGATAATGTCTCCATATCTTTAGAGCGAAGATGACTGCTCCTAGCTCAAGATCGTGCGTTGTGTAGTTCACTTCGTGCGTCTTTAGTTGTCTTGAGGCGTAGGCGATGACCTTCCCTCGTTGCTTCAGGACACACCCAAGTCCTTGGTTTGATGCATCGCAATAGACCACGAAGTCCTCCGTTCCTTCTGGCAAGGTTAGGATGGGCGCACTACATAAGGCTCGCTTTAGCGTTTGAAACCCGGCGTCTTGTTTTTCTCCCCAGTCGAAGGTCACACTCTTCTGAGTTAGGGTGGTAAGTGGTTTGGCAATCTTCGAAAAGTTCTGTATGAACCTTCGGTAATATCCGACGAGTCCCAAAAATTGTCGGATTTCTGTAGGGGTCCTTGGTGTCGTCCAACTTTCTATTGCCTTGATCTTAGAAGGATCCACGTGTATCACCTCCTTGCGTACTACATGTCCTAGGAAATACACTTTCCAAATCCAAAATTCGCACTTGGAAAATTTTGCGTAAAGCTTCTCTGCCCTCAACGTTTCCAAAACTTGGCGAAGGTGTTGGCTGTGTTCTTCCTGGCTTCTAGAATAGATGAGTATATCATCTATGAACACGATCATGAATTTATCCAGGAAGGGACGACATACTCGGTTCATCAAGTCCATGAACACCGCTGGAGCATTTGTCAATCCGCAGGGCATTACTACAAACTCGTAGTGACCATAACGTGTTCGGAAAGCCGTTTTGGGGATGTCTCCTTCCAGCACTCGCAGTTGGTGATAACCAGATCTTAGATCGATCTTTGAGAAGTAGCTTGCTCCCTACAGTTGGTCGAACAGATCGTCTATGCACGGTAGGGGATATCGGTTCTTGATCGTGAGTTTGTTCAGCTCCCGATAATTGATGCACATGCGAAAGGATCCGTCCTTCTTTTTCACAAATATGACCGGTGCTCCCCATGGTGAGAAGCTCGGTCTGATGAAGCCTTTGCTCAGCAGCTCGTTTAATTGACTGGACAGTTCCTGCATCTAGGCTGGGGCTAAATGGTAAGGCGACTTTGCTACTGGGGTAGCTCCGGGGATTAAGTCGATTCTGAACTCAACTTGGCTCTCTGGTGGAATTCCTGGAAGATCTTCTGGGAAAATATCTGGGAAGTTGCAGACTTCCGGAATGTATTTAATGTTCTTTGGTTCTTGTTTCTGGTCCATTACGTGGGCTAGAAAGGCATGGTATTCCTTGCGAAGATATTTTTGTGCCTTAACACAGGAGATGATTTGTAAACTTGAACTAGGTTTGTCACCATAAATAACAAGAGTTTCGCCGTTTGGCAGATTGAGGCGAACGAACCTTTCGTGACAAAGTATATCGGCATGGTGAAGGCTCAACCAGTCCATACCGATGATGACATCGAAACTTCTTATCGAAATGGGCATTAGGTCGATTTGAAATAAGTGTTCGTTTAAATTTAATGTGCACCCTACGTACATATCGCTTGTGCTTTCCGTTTTACCGTTAGCCATTTCTACAGTGAATATTTTATTGAGTGGTTGGGGTCTTTAAATAAGTAAGTGTTTGAATTTATGACTCACAAAACTTCTCTCCGCACCGCAGTCAAAGAGTATGCATGCATAAATGTTATTGAGCAGAAACGTACTCGTAACCACTGTTGGGTTGGCTATTGCTTCATTTTGGCCTATTGCCAGCACTCTCCCAACACCGCCAACATTCCTCGTCTTGGGGCAGTCCCTCTTGAAGTGCCCAGTTTCTCCACACCCATAACATGCCTGGCTTATCCCAGTACCAGGAACTTGAGTGACTGGTCGCGCCGATGCCTTACAGAAACGGTCTGTGTGCCCTTTCCTGTCGCAGTTCTTACAGTGCATCTCGTGGCAAATACCGTGGTGATGGTAGTTGCATTTGCTGCACTTGGGCAGGTTCCCTGCATATGGTTTTGTTGGCGCAGGGGTAGCAGGAGTTGTGGTGGGAGCAGTAGTAGCATGAACCGCAACCATTTGTTTCTTTGAAGGATCTTGCGAAGTTTGCCCCTTTCTCTTGTTCCAGAATTTCTTCTTGCTGTTGTTGTTGGCATTGATCTCGTTGTTGCTGTTCCCTTTGGTTGGTTTAGCCATAACAGTCGTGACTCCTTGACAGACACCATGATCAACGAGAGATTGCGCCAGTTCCTTGGCACTGTCGAAGGTCATGGGTTTGGAAGCTAACACACTTCCTCGAAGTTGGGGTGATAGTCCCCAGATGTATCTCTCGACCTTTTGGCTTTCCAGGATCAACATTCCTGGGCAAAGTGTTATTAAATCACTGAACTTGTTGGTATAACTTGCGATGTCCGAGCCTACCATCGAAAGGCCCCACAGTTCCTGTTCAAGCTTCTGAATCTCGCCTCTTGGGCAGTATTCTCGAAGGAGCATTCGTTTCAAGTTTTCCCAACCCATGGAGTTCGCCACCACTAGGGTTAGTGTCTTGACGTGGCCGTTCCACCATGTCAGGGCGCGTTCAAAGAAAGTAAAAGCAGCAAACTTTACCTTGCTTTCTTCAGGGCATGCGGAAATTTCGAATACAACTTCCGTTTTCTCTATCCATTGAGATAGAGCCAATATGAAACAACCCAAAAATATGACCCGAAAATTTCATTTTTTTAATATAACCAAAAGTCATAAAACTGAGTATCATATAATAAAACCATACGCTACGTATCTCAACCATACTAAAATACTGTGAGGAAGCTGTGTCACAACTGTATCAAAACAAATCTAAGAAAACTGTATCAACTCCCAGGATAAAAACTGAAGCTGTGGTGTGTGCGATGCCATCATCCCGAGCTCTTCCCTTTACTTGCGGAAGTACTTGAAACCAAAAACTGAAACCGTAAGCACGAAGCTTAGTGAGCTCCCCCAAACTACCACGTACCACACAATGACAAATAAGGCGCATACTGGGCCTTTCCCACTGCATCGGACTGAAGTCCGGAACTAACTGCATCGGACCGAAGTCCGGAACTGACTGCATCGGACCGAAGTCCGGAACTAACTGCATCGGACCGAAGTCCGGAACTAGCTGCATCGGACCGAAGTCCGGAACTTACTGGGACCTTGTCCCCTGCATCGAACCGAAGTCCAGAACTAACTGCATCGGACCAAAGTCCGGAACTGTCTGAACATAGCATAACATAAACACGTATTTGCTAACATAACACATATACTGCATCGGACCGAAGTCCGGAACACATAACACAAAACATGCTTGATTCACAAAGACATCAAGCACTCTAACTACTGCATCTGACTAAAATCCGGGACTACTGCTAACTAAATGGGCCGGCATTATGGCCGTAGAACCGTTCCTACTGGAAGGAAACTCACCTCGTGAACTGGCTGCTGTGTGTATGGCTCTGGAAGCTATCTGCTGCTGCTCCGGTATCTCCCCGGCTACAATTCCATAAACACACCCAATCAAATACTAATCACTGCATTGGGGTAAAATGACTCTTTTACCCCTGGTCAAAGTCAACTCTCCCGGTCAAAGTCAACCTACAGTTGACCTGACTCGCCGAGTTGGGCCGCCAACTCGCCGAGTCTCTATTCTCATTTCTCAACCCTACTCGTGACTACTCGTCGAGTATGGCATCAACTCGACGAGTTCCCTTTTGATTCAAAAACTTAGGCAATCTGCATCCAACTTGCCGAGTCGTATGAACAACTCGACGAGTTGTTCTTCGAGCTAAGAAGATTGCCTTGGACTCGCCGAGTTGTATGAACAACTCGTCGAGTTCCTCCATTACTGAGTCTGACCTCCAACTCACTGAGTCCACTCTACTACTCACTGGTCCCCACTCAGCATCACTCAAAAAGGGAAAAATCGGGGACTCGCGACTCGACTCGCCAAGTCGCTTGCATGCAGCTACTCTAGACTCGATTCTGCTTGCATCCAGCGTATAAAACATATCGATCTGGGCTCCCTTAGCTCGATTAGCACGTAAAGATTCTATCTTTATGTGCCCATAAGCATCCATGAAGATAATAAGGCTCAAAAAGCATAATAAAGGCTAGATCTAGGGTTCTCATGCAAAGCATCCTCAAAAAGGCAATAGATCCGGGCTCTACAACTCCTAAATGAACAGATCTAGGGATATCTCGACCTATTAAGGCATCCATACAACTATAAGGTTTGGAAATTACATCAAACTAGCCCTAGAAGTGTTCTAATGGAGGTTTAAAGCATAAAACAGAAGGAATCCGAGAAATACCTTAATGAACTCTGATTTTGACCTTGGATCTTTGCTCTACACCTCTTCCCTTTGGTCCTTTCTTCTTTCTCTTCTTCAAACCTTCAAGGATTCACACAAAACACTTTAATCAATCAATGAATGGCTAAGGGTTTTCTCACAGGCTCTCTGAGGGTGAAGGAGGTGAGTTTGGGGCACATAACATTACTTAAATAATGAGTAACCCGGGGATTTAGGGTTTCTTCCTGGCAGGCAGACTCGCCGAGTCCCGAATATGGACTCGCCGAGTCGCCGACTTACACGTGCTCGAAATCCCGTCCCCACTCGACGAGTCGGGCTATAGACTCGCCGAGTCCCTCTTGAAAACTTCTAAATAAAAAATCATGGAAGCAACTTACCAGAGACGGGTCGTTACAATTCTCCCCCACTTGACTCAGACTTCGTCCTCGAAGTCTGCTACGGCTGAATCTGCAAATAAGTCCGGGTAGTGCTCTCTCATCTCCTCCTCAGCCTCCCACGTCCACTCAGACCCCTTTCGGTGCTGCCACTGCACCTTCACTAACAGAATTACCTTGTTCCTCAAGGTCTTTGTCTTTCGATCCAGAATCGCGACCGGCCTCTCAATATAATTCAGGCTGCTATCAACCTGAATATCTTCTAAGGGAACAACTGCTGACTCATCCACCAAACACTTCCTCAACTGAGACACATGGAAAGTGTTGTGGATCTGGCTAAGCTCTGCTGGAAGATCCAACCGATTAGCAACCCGACCCACTCGGGCCAAAACCCTGAAAGGACCAATGAGCCTGGGACCCAGCTTGCCCCTCTTCCGAAACCTGATGACACCCTTCCAAGTTGAGACTTTCAGAAGGACCATATCTCCCACCCGGAACTCCAAGTCTGAACGCCTCCTGTCGGCATAGCTCTTCTGCCGACTCTGAGCAGTCTGCAGTCTACTACGAACCTGCTAAATCAACTCGGTCGTCTTGAGCACCACCTCTGTGCTCCCGATGACCCGCTGACCGTCCTCGCCCCAACAAATCGGGGTCCTACACTTCCTCCCATAAAGCATCTCAAAGGGAGGTCGATCAATGCTCGCATGATAACTGTTGTTATACGAAAATTCCACTAACGGAAGATATGTATCCCAACTACCATTGAAGTCTAGGACACATACCCGGAGCATGTCCTAGAGAGTCTGAATCGTCCTCTTGCTCTGCCCGTCTGTCTGAGGGTGGAAAGCGGTACTGAAATGGAGACGAGTACCCATCTCGTCATGAAACCGCTTCCAGAATCTGGATGTAAAACGGACGTCTCGGTCTGACACCACCGATACCGGCACTCCATGACGTGCTACTACCTCCCGCACATAGATATCGGCTAACTTTTCTGCCGATATGCTCTCCTGGATTGGTATGAAATGAGCACTCTTCGTCAACCGATCCACTATTACCCAAATCGAATCTACCCCACGTGCGGTCTTGGGTAGCTTGGTGATAAAATCCATGGTGATGTCCTCCCATTTCCACACGGGAATGTCTAACGGCTGCATTTTGCCGTGAGGCCTCTGGTGTTCTGCCTTGACCTTCCTGCAGGTCAGGCACCTCTCTACATACCAAGCGACATCCCGCTTCATGCAGGGCCACCAATAATCGGGTCGAAGATCTCTATACATCTTCGTCGCCCCTAGGTGGATAGAAAATCGAGACTTATGAGCCTCGTCCATCAACACCTGCCGTACTCTGCCCCAGTACGGTACCCATACTCTCCCATGAAGGGTCAACAACCCTCGACTATCATAATCAAACGAAGCTACTCGGCCCACTATCCTTTCACACTTCTGTCTCTCCTCCTTGAGGCCCTCAACCTGAGCTTCCCTGATCTGATCCAACAATGGAGTAATCACTGTCATCCTCAGACATAAGTCTCTGATAGGGGCTGCTGACGCCTTGCGGCTTAGGGCGTCGGCCACTACGTTGGCCTTCCCTGGATGGTAAAGGATTTCACAATCATAATCCTTCAGCACATCCAACCACCTCCTCTGTCTCATGTTCAGATTCGGCTGATCCATAAGGTACCTCAAACTCTTGTGATCCGTGTAGATGGTACAACGGACCCCATAAAGGTAATGTCTCCAAATCTTGAGGGCAAACACCACCGCCCCCAACTCTAAATCATGGGTAGGATAGTTAGCCTCGTGAGGCTTCAACTGTCTCGAGGCGTAAGCTATCACATGGCCTCGCTGCATCAATACTGCTCCCATACCTGTGATCGAGGCATCACAGTAGACTACAAAATCCTCTACTCCCTCTGGCAGGGTAAGGATCAGAGTCTCGCACAACCTCCGCCTGAGGGTCTCAAATGATGCCTGCTGCTCAGGCCCCCAACGAAACACCACCGACTTCTTGGTCAGTCGGGTGAGTGGCACCGCTATCTTGGAGAAATCCTGAATGAATCTCCGGTAATACCCTGCCAACCCTAGGAAGCTATGAATCTTGGATGGAGACTTCGGGACCTCTCACTGCATCACGGCCTCTATCTTGGCCTGATCTACTAAAATGCCTCTCTGGTTGACGAGGTGTCCAAGGAACTGCACCTCGCGCAACCAGAACTCGCACTTGGAGAACTTTGCGAAAAGTCTCTCCTTCCTCAGAACCTCTAGCACCTCTCTCAGGTGCTCCTCATGCTGCTCCTGCATCTTGGAATACACCAAGATATCATCTATGAATACTATCACAGACCGGTCCAGCATCGGCCTGCACGCATGGTTCATGAGGTCCATGAACGCGGCTGGAGCGTTGGTGAGCCCAAATGGCATCACCACAAACTCATAATGACCATACCTGGTCCTGAAAGCAGTCTTCTGCACATCCTCATCTCTGACTCGCATCTGATGATACCCGGAATGTAAAGTGATCTTGGAAAACCAAGACGCTCCCTGAAGTTGGTCAAACAAATCATCTATCCTTGGGAGTGGGTAACGGTTCTTCACCGTTACCTTATTCAACTCCCGGTAATCTATACACATACGGTGCGACCCGTCCTTTTTCTTCACAAAAAAAATCGGAGCTCCCCAAGGCGAACTACTCGGTCTGATGAAACCCTTGTCTAGCAGCTCCTGCAACTGCGTAGACAACTCCGGTATCTCAGGGGGAGCTAACCGATACGGGGCCTTAGCTATCGGCGCGGCACCCGGAATCAGATCAATCCCGAACTCTACCTGTCTCTCTGGAGGTATCCCAGGAAAATCCTATGGGAATACATCAGGGTAGTCTCGCACTACCGGAACATCATCTACTGCCATCTTACCCTTCTCCCGGGCATCCAAAACATAAGCTACATATCCAGCGCAACCCTGCTGAAAATAGCGCCTCGCTCTTGCGGCTGAACAAAAAGCTGGTCCGCGTTGTGGCCTCTCGCCCTGAATCACAAACTCTCCCCCTATGGGAGTGCGAACCCTCACTAGCTGCAGCTCACAATCAATCACTGCCCCATTGGGACTCAACCAATCCATGCCTACTATAACCTTATTCCCTCGCAGGGGAATAGGGACCAAGTCCACCGTAAAATGCTCATCGAACAACTGAAGAGAACATCCTCTATGCACTCTGGCGACCCTCACGGTCCTTTCATCTACTATCTCGACCTCTAGTGGACAATCCAGCTCCCCTGGAGCTCTACTAAATCTCTTGCTAAGCGCTAGCGATACAAATGATCGGGTAGCCCCCGAATCAAATAATACTGTAGCAGAAATGCCGTTCACAGAGAGCGACCCCGTCACCACATCAGGAGTCGCTCGTGCCTCCTCTGCTGTCATCTGAAAAGCTCTACTCTTCGCCACTGGCGCCTCAGCTCGGCCCTACCGGCCATCTGTAATCCTCAAAGTAGCAGGGGCAGGTGCAGCCACCTTCCCTGCTGCAGCTAAACTCGGACACTGGGACTTTTTATGTCCCCTCTGATTGTACTGAAAGCAAATCAGATCAGATGCTGCAATGGCGGTAGCAGGGGCCGTACAATCCCTGCTTAAATGCCCAGTTCGACCGCACTTGTAGCAGCCGGAACTCCCTGCCTTGCACACCCCATCGTGCAATCTCCCACACTTGCCACATCGGCCGTGGCTCTGCCGACTCCTGGATCTGTGATCTGAAATGTTGGGCTTTTTTCCCGAGCTACCTGTACCAGAAACCGCCTCCGGTTTCCTCTTCTTCTCCATCTCGAGGTCAATCTCCCTCTCCCGAGCCCTAGCAATCATGTCATCCAGCGTTTTACAGCTGGACCGGCTCACAAACTAGCGGATATTGCTTCGCAACATCTCATGATAACGGGCCTTCTTCATCTCCTCATCAGCTGCATACTGAGGAACGAGAAGAGCCCTCTCCCTGAACTTGGCGGTGATCTCCGCCACGGTCTCTGTAGTCTGGGTGAGGTCCTGAAACTCTCTAGCTAACTGCTGCACCTCAATAACCGGTGCAAACTCCGCCCTGAACCTGGTAGAGAAATCAGCCCAGTTCATGGCATCTAGCGCTGCATCATCTCCAATGGTATGTCCGACCTCTTCCCACCAATTCCGTGCCCTATCCTTCAGAAGACAGGACACTAATCTAACCTTGTCCCCCTCGGGACACTTGCTCGTGCGGAAAGCGTTGGCCACATCCGCCAACCATCTAGTACTCGCTATGGGGTCTCACGCCCCGTGATAATCTGGAGCTCCACATGCCCTGAACTCCCTGAAAGTAAGCGTGCGCGACCCCATCATGGCCGCCACCTCGGCACGGAAGGTGCCCAACCTCTCATCTATCAGCTCTAGGATACCCTCCTTGATCGAACTGAAGATCACAGGACTCTGCTCCAGTATGATACGAGTAATCTCTGAAGAAAGAAACTCTCTGGTCTGCTCATCCATACGCTTGGCGCCCGAGCCTGATCCTGATCCCTCCCCGACACCGGTACTGCCGTCTGCTAGCCTCGGACGCAAAACCACCATTCTGAAACACATCAAGGCAACATCAGAAAACTGAAATATCTCAAGGGATCATTGATACTACTACTAGCTTCCTGGTCTTGCCTCAACCTTCCTTGATTCGAGTACGGATCCTCTGCTTTCAGTGGTACGGGCCCATACTACCTTCCACATCTATCCGTACTTTCCTCAAGAACTGTCTTGACTCCACCAAGTCACTACTACTACTATTGATCTCTACTACTCTCATCCTAGGCTTGACCTAGGGAAATCTCTGACTCCACTCAAACCAGTCCTCAGCTGCTGGAGGCCTCCTTATAATGCTAATTAGCCATCACCTGAATACCATCACATGTGATGAGGCTCAGATAATCCTTCGAGTAAAAGCTCGTCCCTACAACGGTTGGACTCAAACAAGAGCTGCGCAATAGGGCCAAATCCAATACTCTGAGATTATTCAACCCTGATCACATGTGACGTGGCGTATTCACCTAATGGCTAACTCCCATCACTCAGAGTCCCACAAAGCACATAACAAGCAGCATTCGGACACAAGAAACTACTCAAGCAATTCTATCCTCGTAACGAGAAAACTGTACTAGCATACAATGCTAAACTCATATTATCAGGCATAACCTAAACAGGCTATCCTACCGCTGTCTACTCAATACTAGCATGTAATTCTCATAAAGCTGAAACACATATAGCAGGCACATAAGGAATCCTCCTAGATCGTCAGTCCTATACTAGCATGCTGTTCTACTGAAACTGAAACTAAAACTTGAACTAAAACTGAAACTGAACTAATATACTTGTATGGTAATTTGGGAGTACTTACTTGAGCTCGGCTGATCGCATGCACCACACCCTTATCTCGTTTTAAAATTCTTTACTTTCTAAGTGCCTTTTAAAATTCTTTCGAAAACATTTTCCTTTTGAAAATCTTTTTAGTTTTCCCTTAGTTTGAGTTCAGATACACCCGGAAGTGCATCTGAATCTCTCAAACCAAGGCTCTGATACCAACTTGAAACAACCCAAAAATACGACCCGAAAATTTCATTTTATTTAATATAACCAAAAGTCATAAAACTGAGTATCATATAATAAAACCATACGCTACGTATCTCAACCATACTAAAATACTATGAGGAAGTTGTGTCACAACTGTATCAAAACAAATCTAAGAAAACTGTATCAACTCCCAGGATAAAAACTGAAGCTGTGGTGTGTGCGATGCCATCATCCCGAGCTCTTCCCTTTACTTGCGGAAGTACCTGAAACCAAAAACTGAAACCGTAAGCACGAAGCTTAGTGAGCTCCCCCAAACTACCACGTACCACACAATGACAAATAAGGCACATACTGGGCCTTGCCCACTGCATCGGACTGAAGTCCAGAACTGACTGCATCAGACCGAAGTCCGGAACTGACTGCATCGGACCGAAGTCCGGAACTAGCTGGATCGGAACGAAGTCCGGAACTGACTGGGACCTTGTCCCCTGCATTGTACCGGAGTCCGGAACTAACTGCATCAGACCGAAGTCCGGAACTGTCTGAACATAGCATAACATAAACACGTATTTGCTAACATAACACATATACTGCATCGGACCGAAGTCCGGAACACATAACACAAAACATGCTTGATTCACAAAGACATCAAGCACTCTAACTACTGCATCTGACTGAAATCCGGGACTACTGCTAACTAAACGGGCCGACATTGTGGCCGTAGACCCGTTCCTACTGGAAGGAAACTCACCTCGTGAACTGGCTGCTGTGTGTATGGCTCTGGAAGCTATCTGCTGCTGCTCCGGTATCTCCCCGGCTACAATTCCATAAACACACCCAATCAAATACTAATCACTGCATTGGGGTAAAATGACTCTTTTACCCCTGGTCAAAGTCAACTCTCCCGGTCAAAGTCAACCTACAGTTGACCTGACTCGCCGAGTTGGGCCGCCAACTCGCCGAGTCTCTATTCTCATTTCTCAACCCTACTCATGGCTACTCATCGAGTATGGCATCAACTCGACGAGTTCCCTTTTGATTCAAAAACTCAGGCAATCTGCATCCGACTCGCCGAGTCGTATGAACAACTCGACGAGTTGTTCTTCGAGCTAAGAAGATTGCCTTGGACTCGCCGAGTTGTATGAACAACTCGTCGAGTTCCTCCATTACTGAGTCTGACCTCCAACTCACTGAGTCCACTCTACTACTCACTGGTCCCCACTCAGCATCACTCAAAAGGGGAAAAATCGGGGACTCGCGACTCGACTCGCCAAGTCGCTTGCATGCAGCTACTCTAGACTCGATTCTGCTTGCATCCAGCGTATAAAACATATCGATCTGGGCTCCCTTAGCTCGATTAGCACGTAAAGATTCTATCTTTACGTGCCTATAAGCATCCATGAAGATAATAAGGCTCAAAAAGCATAATAAAGGCTAGATCTAGGGTTCTCATGCAAAGCATCCTCAAAAAGGCAATAGATCCGGGCTCTACAACTCCTAAATGAACAGATCTAGGGATATCTCGACCTATTAAGGCATCCATACAACTATAAGTTTTGGAAATTACATCAAACTAGCCCTAGAAGTGTTCTAATGGAGGTTTAAAGCATAAAACAGAAGGAATCCGAGAAATACCTCAATGAACTCTGATTTTGACCTTGGATCTTTGCTCTACACCTCTTCCCTTTGGTCCTTTCTTCTTTCTCTTCTTCAAACCTTCAAGCATTCACACAAAACACTTTAATCAATCAATGAATGGCTAAGGGTTTTCTCACAGACTCTCTGAGGGTGAAGGAGGCGAGTTTGGGGAACATAACATTGCTTAAATAGTGAGCAACCCGGGGATTTAGGGTTTCTTCCTAGCAGACAGACTCGCCGAGTCCCGAATATGGACTCGCCGATTCGCCGACTTACACGTGCTCGAAATCCCGTCCCCAATCGACGAGTCGGGCTATAGACTTGCTGAGTCCCTCTTGAAAACTTCTAAATAAAAAATCATGGAAGCAACTTACCAGAGACGGGTCGTTACACAATACTCCCCCAGTTCCATTAAAGGGAATACGTTTTCCGTTGGTGAAGTCTTTGTAAGTGCATACCCCTGAACGGCCTTGACCTTGGCCATTTGTAAAGCTGTTTGTTCCTCCTCCCGACCCGTTGTTGCTCATTTGAGCCATCGCTGCGGTTACGGCAGCGTTACAGTAGTTTGGAACATAACGACATCCATAATTGGAGGAGGTGGTGGAGGTGGTGTTGAAGTTGAGTTTCTGCGTGTTGATCTACGAGGAGGCATGTTCTGGTAGAGAAAATAAGAATGAATACTATAAGTTTCTAATGTTTTGACAATCGTGTGTTAGTTGTATCTTGTATTTTGTTTTGACTTTAGTTTATGGTTTCAAGGTAGGTATAGAAATTTTTAGTTAATCCCATAAGTTCCGAGAGGTATAAAAGAAGTACTTCATATTTATATATATAGGTCACACCTGAGGTGTGTTACATTACGCTTCTTTTTTGGAAAATTTGACCTACCTAGAGGTCTTCGATTACAGATACAAAAGGAAATAAGGGAAAAACTTTTATCCAAGTCCTATTTTATAACAAAATTATCGGGGTTTGAGCAAGCTCTACTTGCGGCGTGTTGCACGTTTGGAGCTAGATTCGGCATCCGACTGTTTGACTCCCATCAGGCGCCTCTCGAGATCTGCTTGTTGTTCCTTCATCTCTCTTATTTCTGCTAGTGCCATTATCATTTGATTCTGAAGCGTCCCTATGTCAATTTGGGTATTCTGATGTAGTCCTTCCAGACGACGGATGTCTGCGGCATTACCCTGAGTAGCAGCATTGATCTCACGAACTCTGGATGCTTGCTTGTCCGTCTGGTAGTTCTGGGTACCTATGGCGTTCACAATGACAGGAAGTGCTCGAACAGCTGAGCCTCCTCCACTGACATTGTAAAAATCTCGACACATGCCGAAGGGAGGGTGTACACCTTGCTGATGGCTCCAGTAGTAGAGGTGGCTTCCCCACATGGGAATGGGTCCCGGTTGATATGGCCTGATTTCGGGAGGATGAGGGATGGGAGGGTCCATTACTTCCGGCTCGGAGTCTGTTCTGCTAGTAATTTCCACGATCTCCTCGTCGACTTCGAATTCCTCTCTGACTTCGACTTCTAATTCTTCTTCGACTCCCTCTTCGAGTTCTTCCTCGACCTCCTCTTCGATTTCCTTTGGGTCTTCTTCCGGGTCTTCTTCTATCCAGCTGCCGTTGCCTTGGTTTGGGTAGTAGGGATCTCCCGGTAAATGGAATCCGGCCATTTATCTGTACTAGGATAGAGGTATGAGAATTTTATAAGAAAAGAAATTTCTATTTAATGACTCCCTACGTTTAACTATATTCTTACGGGGCGCAAGTGTTTCATTGTATAATTATTTTTAATAATACTCCTATAGTATTTCAAATTGGCGACTCTAAAATAATTTGTATTTGGTAAGTTTTTGGCTTGTTGTCCACTATGACCATTCCTCGACGTACGTTGGTCAAATCTAGGATAAATATAGTTGATCAGGCTATATTTATTCTCGACCTGATTACATACCCCGAGGCCCAATCGTAGTGTCGCAACTTCCCTTAATACTTTTTAGAAAACTTGTCATGATACGAGACTAATACATGCGAGTAAAGATGTATATTTTTAAAAGAAAATATATTGTTCATGAAAACGTTTTGTCAGAGGGTTTTTGGTCCCCTTTGCATTTATAGTTGGTATATCTTATGTGGTTCGATATACTTAGTTCACTATAAACAATGCTCTGATACCAATCTGTCACACCCCCAAACCGGAATGGCGGAAACATTTGGGTGTGGATGATTTCACGTAGTATCACAACAATTGAATATTGTAAAGAAAGTAACACAACCATCATATATATAATAAAAACGTATATTGTTGCGTTATACATATTTGCAAAAGAATATTACAATATGATGATATAAATGTTTAATGATAAACGTCCTTAGCGTTCCTTCTTCAAAAGCTGGTGGTTACCTGTATTACTGATTCCCTGAGAAATACAAGTGGTTTCGAAAAAGTGTCAACAATTAAGTTGGTGAGTTCATAAGTGTTTTGCATTGAAAAGTATGTCCTTTTGGTAGTAAATCGATGAACGAGGTTTTCAGAAAATCCAATATTTTCTATAAATGGTTTGAAAAGTTTCCAGAGTTGGAGTGCATTAGTATGTTCCATACTTGAATAATAATGATAAACTTTGTGTTAAAAATAATGTGGAAAACTGAATGCATATATGAATCTCGTAAATCAAACTTGTTTTTATACTTTTATGTGAGTTTTATAACCATACTATTGACACTGACTGCCTGTAACAACATTCTTCAGGTGTTGTAGTGTCATGACATTTGTCACCCCAGACCTGCCGGTCTAACTATAGCTAATAGTTTAGGTGCGGGGTTGTCAATCCCGTATAGATCTATATACAAGTATCACGCTCTCTCTCCAAGAGATTATGGTATATAATACAGGACTTGAAATGCATACATACGAGTAGGTTGAAGTTTGAATATCTCACATTACTTGGTATAAACAGATTTACGATAAGAAAGACTTTACTTCATTTGAAAGTATTTTGTTTGTCAAGATGTATATGTAAAATGTATGAATAACTTGTTAACTATACTCATTATAGTTTCTCAAAAAGTATGTTTCCATTTAGTAAGAATAACTTGGTAATATAATAGCCCTTTAAACATAAAGATGTTTGTATCAATACTCTCTAAGATATATATTATACTTATGTTTATAAAACGATACTTTGACTTGTAATGTACTTGTATTTCCCCCCAAAAACATGAAAAGAATTGAAAGGTAGGGGTATGAACTCACTCGTTTGGTTTGAAGAGAGAGAGGCTAGAGTCGAGCAGAACTTCGATCACGGAAAGATGCGTCTTCGGGCTCTTCGGGGATCTCGGTAGCGTAGATCTTTCGTCGGGGGCTCGGGTATGGAAACCGAGGGCGTCGGGACAGCTTCTGATGTGGGAGTTTGAGATGGTGTGCAAAAACCCGTAGCTCATGCCCTCTATTTATAGTGCTGGAAAGTTACGTACGCGGGACGTACCACCGAAGTACGCTGGGCGTACGCGGTTCGCGGGGCGTAAAAAGGCGTCACGGCTTACGACTCCGGTCTAGCTAAGCGTAGAGTTGCAGCTGATGGGACTCGACTCTGGGTCTAGTACGTTGGGCGTAATCTGGGATTACGCTGGGCTTACTCCAGTCTCCCATCTTCTAAATTCCGTAACTTTCGCATACGGGTTCCATTTTTTGCGTTCTTTATATCCAATCGTAGGTGAGATTATGCTCTACAACTTTCATTTAGACTCCGTCGGCTAGTTTTGACTTTATTTTTAATGATATATTTTTAATAGGCCGGGACTCCTAAAGTCTGTTAAAAATTTATAGTTTCTTTATTCGACGTCGGTTTTCGTTTGTCTTTTTTATCATTTTACTCCTATTGTGGAGATCTTCAACTCTCATTTAGGTTGCGTTAGCTAAATAACACTCGATCTTCAATTCGAGTGTTTATCCCTCTACTACTGTTACGAAACTTTGGAAATTCGTAACTTCTTCATACGAGGTCCAAATTGGGCGATCTTTTTATGTATGTTTACAGTTTAACGAACTCTACATCTTTTGTTTAGATACTTAAGGCAAAAATGCATTTTATTGAAATTTCACTTTTTACGTTAAATAGCGTTTTAACGGTGTGTCGTAAATATACGAGTGGTTATAATTTCTTCAATATAACCCAGTTTTGAATGTTCTTTACGTTTTTGGAAACCTTGGCACGATATCTAATATTTGATGCATCCCAACTTAGATATTTGAACACTTTATTTTTGAGGTTAATTTAATTGATTCCAAATAGTTTTCGTTGTATTTGACATTTGAGCATTACACTGCTTTTGGAAAAATATAGGGTTGTCACATTTTCTAAGTTACAGATATAGCAGTAGACAGCTAAAAACTCCAAATAGAGATCGAGAGACTTTTTGCCGACACAAACTAAATGAGAATCGAAGGTCTCAAGAATAGTAGTGCAACGGTAAAAAGTCTGACGAAAACGGACGTCGGATGAAGAAGTTATGGATTTATGACGGAGTTTTCGTGTCCTGGCGTACTAAAAATAATATAAAGATAATATATCAATAACATACTAAAAATAAAGTCAAAACTAGCCAACGGAGTCTAAACGAGAGTTGTAGAGCATAATCTCACCTACGCGTGCATATAAAGAACGTCGAAAACGGAGCTCGGATGCGAAAGTTGTAAATTTATGAAGTTCGGGCACGAATCCCGAATCTATGTCAGAACTCACGACGTGAGTTTTGTAAAACTCACGACGTGAGCCCCTTGAATGACCCTTCCAGAGCCACTTGACATGTGACGCATGCCATGACGATTTGGGACGAAACTCACGACGTGAATTATGAAAAACGCACGATATCGTCAAGCCCTAAAGGAGCGCAAGAGATCCCAAAGACTTTCCATGCCACAGCAACAAGTGGCAACTCCTGCAGAACGCTTTAGGAAGCAATTTCCAAGGTGGTGTAATGAGGAAGGCACTCGTGTCCACATAACACTGGCTAAACACCTCACTCCCGCCACCAAGGCTAGCACTAGCCAGTCATGCCACCAATGTGGGGAGATAGGGAACCTCAAGAAGGATTGCCCTATAACAAAGAACTCTGGCGTAGACGGTAGGATTCTCAGGATCACAGTTGCAGGAGAACCTACTCCGAACCCACGTTAATGTAATTTAGGCGTTTCGTTGTAACAGACTTATAAACCATCCAAAACTAGTGCAACCAGAGTCTTATCTTTTGCGGGATCCCGTCGGTATAGGGATGCTCGTGCTGCGTATACTTGTCTTTTGTAGTATACCTTATTCACAACAATAGTCTTGTTGTAGTCTAAAGTGATGGGTTTTGGTCATAAGACATCCTATGTGCTTATACAAACCCTAATGCTTGGATCTAGGTTTCTCTATTGTACATGATTTGAATCCAAGACTATAAACCCTAATTCTAGCATATGGAAATCAATATTAACATATAATTAGGTTTAAGATAGTACCTTGATTGTTATGTAGCAATAACAATCCCAATTCCTCCTTGAATTGACTTTGGAAGGCTTAGAGTCACACCTCTAATGGCTCACAAACACCATAAGCAAGAGGATGAAGAGGAGAGAGGTTAGAGGCTGCCCAAAACATGTTCTAACCCTAGAAAAGAAGCTTGTCCGCGTTTTTGTTCCTTAAGGGATCTATATATATAGTGAGGCAATTAGGGTTATCTAACAAGAAAACCCTAATTTGGTTGCTTAAGCCCTAAGCAACCCATAGACTCCTTTAATCAAGCCCTTGGACGATTTCCTTATGGGATTCCCATAAGAATTCGTCCAACCCTTGATACAAGGCAATCCATGGCCCAAATTGCAATTATCCTATAATTACAATTCCAGTCCCTTAAGTTTGATTAATCTCTTTTAGTCACAAAACTAATTACCAATTAATTATTGACTAATATTAATTAAACAATATGATTTCTCCTTTAATATATTATTCCCATAATATATTAATAAATCATATTTAATCATTTCTCTCCATAATTCATCCTATCAAGTTGCTTTGGTGAAGGCAACCCAAAAGGACCATGCACCATCGGGTCAAGTACATACCAAAATAGTTATGGACTTAGACACTAATCCAACAGTCTCCCACTTGGATAAGTCTAATAACTATTCTACGTATGAGTTTAGATCCTGATCTGCAATCATAGCTTTCCAAAGCCGCTGTCAACTCTGATCCTATCAGATACGCGTGTCCTTAAGATAAGGGATCATATATTCCTCCATTCTAGATATCATATGAGATATGATTTCAAATCATTCTCTTTGTACTATATCTCGATTTCCGATTTATGACGACTGACTAATTGAACAAATCAAATTAGTCCTAGCCCGGCCGAGCATTTACGTTTGTCATCACAAAATCATCGAGGGGCCCAAAGATATCACTTTTTATCCTACTTTGGATAAAAGGAACGGATAAACCTTGATACAATGCTTGCTTGCACTCACTCACCGAATCACACACAACAATATGTTTTATAACACCAACTTACTAGTGCGTTTACATATTATCAATGTGCAACCGATTCGCAAGATACAACTCACACATCTCGGTTTCAAGAATATAAGATGTTATCGTCTCACCAATCACTCGTGATACAATTCATGGAGTGATCCAAGTGAGCGTGGGTTTGATCCAATGCTCAAATCCATATTCATAAGCACTCATGAACGTTGCAGCAAACATTTGCTTATGTCTAATGCTCTTTAGACAATCCACACACCAATTCACGACAGTCTTTATTCATACCTACTTCCAACATATGAACGACTGTGGCCCGTTTGAATAATTCGATTATTCTTAATAAACTCAATTATTTTGGAAGTCAAAACATGCAAATGTGAAACACAAGAATAATACTAATCCCATATGGCCTCAACCCTTTGAGCATAAATAAAACACCTTTTATTTATCACCATATTGATTACTCATTATTTGTCGTTTCGGGTAATCAACTTCTTACTTAAATTATTACACTTGTCCCATGCTCCTAGCATGCACACAATGTTTACCTATGATTCTTACTTTGTGAAATAGACCAAATTGAGCACATTTCCAATCATTCTCATTTCACAACTCCAAATCCTTTTTTTTATAAGTGAAAGAATATCAAATTCTTGCTACTTATAGGATATGCTAGATTCTAACATTCTATGCAATGGTCCTTTTGTAATGTCACTGCACCAAAGTCACAAAGACTATTGCCAATGATATTACAAAGTCCTCTATCGAAGATTGTTACAAGACAATTCCTTAGATATGATGTCTCTCACTCAAGGTACTTTCCTTTGAACATCCTTTTGCATAAAAGTTTCTAATCTTAGACATAGATTTTTCAATATTCATTCCCAATATGGACACGTTTCCATATTTTCCATATGACAACTCATTCTTAATAGAATCTTATCTATTTGTAATGATGTCGATATGGTCCATCCAATATGGAAACATTTCCGTAATTTCCATATGACAATTCATTCTTAATAGAATCTTTTCTATTCATAAAAATGTTGATATGCTCCATCCAATACCATGCTTCCAACTACTCACAAGCGACCAATCCTCGTCAAACTTTGGATTGTCCTTTGATAGTTGTTTAATTATTTTAGTCAAAACCAATTCTAGTCCCTTTTCCCTCTAAATGCGCTCGACATTTGGAAAATTTTAGAATGGTCAAACATTAAAGCATTTGCAAACGATCATATACCTGAAGCGTATGGGACACGACGCATAATGTTTTATTTGCTATGTTCTCAAAATTCGAATTGTGAAGAGGGATGCCGTAATCATAATCGAAATTTTAAGAACACACTATGTACCTTTGACTAAATTTTATTAACATTCCACAACCTAAGCCTTTAGATTTGAAATGAAGCATAATATTCTCTCCCTTAATTATAGCAAAACAACTTTACAACCCTTATGACTTTGCAAGGTATAACACTCTTATTTTCTATAATTAATATTGCCAATTTGCAATACGTGCCTTAATAATCATATAATCATAACATTTATGCTCCCACTATCATGATGATTTTTATAAAACATAACACTTATGCTCCCACTAGCTTCGACATGTATTCAGAAACAGCTTAACAATACTTATTGAATTTCTTAAGTTCATGTTTCTAATACTTAGTTCTTTGATAATCTTTTATCAATGCTTCTTGACCTTATACACATTTGCCTTAGATGGTTTATATGTGTGTGTAAACAATTGCCAAACCTCACAATTCAAATTATGGAAAGGGATACCGTAACCATAATCGAATTCGAGAATGCAATTTTACAATCACTATCTTCTTAAAATCTTTCTTAGTGAAAGCATTTCCTCACAATCATTTTCATGAAGGAGGAAACCTTATGACACTTAGATTTAATGGTGTATTTGTTCCTATCCATGTGAATTTGTCAAAACCAAAGTTTACGACAAATTCAAACTCATATGGATCGAACTTTCTTGATCTCGATTTCTTGCCTTATGGTAGCACAACTGCCCACCATGTCTTCCAAGTAGTTAAGAAGCTAACCTTTTCCTATCAATGTACCTTTCATTGATTAAGGTGCCTTGCCTTTTATGCGTTCAAAATGAGAATTGATAGAACTCACATGCATAATTAACTCAATTGGAACAGCACAGAAACCAAATAATGTCAACACGATAGGTTGCAAACCTCAACTCATGCGCTAGTGATGATTGATAAGGTCTATTTGATTTGTTCTTGAAGCCTTTCAAGACCAATAAGACTCCCACTGACTCCTTGACATATAAGATTCTCTTGTCAATAATCATTTCTTGACAAACAAATATTCAAGAGTTAGTGTATCTTTTATTAAAACAAAACACTTCATAACTTTGGTCCTAGTTGGTCTATGTCTTATCCAAGACATCACAACTTTCCACAATTGATGAATGTTATAAACCTTACTTTTTCACTCGATGTCACAATCTTAACTTTAAGACTTGTTATTGGAACGAAGTATGATTGACATATTGATTTAACCATTTCTTCAATTCTTGATTCCTCTTCTTAGACATACAATTGTACTAAGACTCATTTAGAGGATCAATTAAGATATGGTTCTTTATCATTAAGACCTATTATAAAGCATAAAAGGTACTCTCCCTTGTTCTTAGAATGGAGAAACTTTTATCTTTCTGCCTACTTGATTCTTCTTATTCGTTCTGCTATTGATTTAAACTTTTTCAATCAATTCAGAATTACACTTAATCCTATACGTATAATCATATTTACTAAACCTTTAGTAAATCATGACGAATATCTTTGTTACTCTTATGGTGGACTTTGATCAACACGCAACTTTGTGTATTCGATCTCCAAGTCCTTTACTTGACACTTTGTCAATGAATTAGTCTAATTTCCAAATATGAAATTTCTCATTCATCGTGCAACCAAGTTGCATGATTCCAAATTTCCGTCCAATGGAAACTTGGGCGATGAGAAACTCTCCCTATTTGGTAAATTCTCGACTTTTCCATAAACACCATAAATAAGAATCATATCCATTTGTTGTAGAAATATGCAAACACCAATTCTCATAACGATTTTATTGCAAGGAAATAAACAAATAAATAAATAAGTGAAACGAAAATTTATTTTATTTATCAAAAGCAGCGGAAAACATTTGTCCTTACAATGCAAAATCCATTGAAAACTATGTATTTCAAAAGAAAAATTTCTAACAACTCTATCATAACTATCTAAGCTCAAAATCTAATCTTCAAGTCCATGCGATCAAGATCCATTCCTTGTGATTAGATTCATCTTGCTCTTTCACCAAGCTTCCTTTCTTTTCACCGATCCTGTAAAACATTCAAATGCAATCTTATTACATTATGTATTAAGAATTAATGAATAGGAACTTAATGGAGTTAGTAGATTTTACCTGAAGTGCAGCCATACTCTTTGACTCTCCCATCTTCTGGACTCTTCAGGCTCTTTGCGCAGACTTGTATCCAACGCCCTTTCTTTTGGCAGTAAACGCAGGTCGGTTCTCCTAGAACGTCCTCGGAAGCATGGTCGGTTGACTTTTCCAACAAATACGCTCCATTGCTTCGCCAAATCATTTCTGATTCAGCAGCAATGAGCATGTAAGTTAGGTCAATGAGGTTGTCGTCATGATCCATCATATAATACTTTCTTTTGAACTCATTATATGATTTAGGAAGTGACTGCAAAACCCAATTCACAGCCAACTCATCTGGGAATGACACACCCAACATTATCAACATATCAATGTGTGATTTCATTCCTAGAACGTGGGCACACACGGGTTTACCATCTTCATGTTTCATTTCCAATAGGGCTTTAGTGATATTGAACCTTTCAATTCTTCGATCTTGTGGGTTGGGGAGAACAATATGAGGAGGAGGAGGAAGTGAAGCATGATTTCTCATTCCTCGATTGAATCGTGGAATACCATCTTCATGTGGAAAGCTTGTTCCACGGGATTTGGGAAAACCATAGTTGTCGAACTTTGACATCTACAAAACGGGAGAAAAACAAATTCAAGTTAGTTGATAGATTGAGTCCTTAGTAAATCACCCAAATGAGATATTAAGGCTAGGACCCAACACAATATTCTACAAGTCGGGAGAGGGATGCCGTAACCCTAATTGCAGAATATTTGAAGGTAAGTGAATGACGATTCACTAATTTCCACCACGAAAATCGAAAAAAGAAATTTAAGTTTTAAATCTATGAAAACTCCTAGATCCTTTGAGATTCATTGAACTTTCAATGGCATGTTTAAATCTCGATATGCCCCTCTCGTTTGTGACTAGGATGCCGAGGATCACAAAGCGGGTGTGAATAACCATTCAAACTTACATGGTGCCCTCACATGTTACAGTCACCTATTCGATGTGCCGGTAAACCACACACGCTCCACCGAACTATGACAAACATTGAGTCACCCTTTGCTACCTTTGCTTAGAACCATTTAGTGTGCCCGTAAACCACACACGCTCCACTAACGTCTTCGCAAGGGCACAAAGTGTAATTTCATGGAGTTGCATCAATTCACTTTTGCCTATGTAACTAAGATTGGGAATTTTATAAAAACATTTAGTTACTTTGATAATTCATTATACTTATAATGGAAGGTTCCGTCCTATCCTACCCGTTCGGCTAACGACCCTCCACTAGTCAAGAGTGCGGTGGGTAAGAGTGGATACCCATTCAATCGCCATTTTATAGGCAATTTCGTTAAACACCCCTCATAGACCAGCTTCGTGAATGAGGCCTACTAACGGTAAGACTGACTTTTACTCATACATATATATAATGTTAGACTTTTAATGTTATATATAATATAGGGTGTATTTTATACTTTTAAAATATTAGGTGGTCAAATTTAACAATTATACCTTTAATTAAATTAAATTGTAAACCAAAACTTTTATGGACTTATTAAACCTCTTTTAATTATACACCTTAATTAATTAATAAAATCATAAGGGTGTGATTTGATCTTTTTCAAAACAATACTAGGGTTTTAGAATTTAACATTCCTAATTAAACTTTTAATCAACTTTTAAATTCCAAAACTTGAGGGCAAGTTTTGAAACATTTCAACACATTAGGGTTTAGAATTTAAATATACATCAAAATTAAACCATTTAATCAAAATTTAAATTCCAAAACTTGAGGGCAAGTTTTGAAACCTTTTTCAAAACATAAGGGTTTCAACTATTTAAATTTCAAAACTTTTGGGTTCAAATTTAAACTATAAAACCTAAAGGGAAAAATATGAAACTTTTCATAACAACAAGGATCAAATAACAAATAATTTAAATTAACATTTAATCACATAATTATCCATATTTGATTTGTTTAATGATTTCTTGCAAAACAATTTATCAATTTAGTCAAAATAATTAATCAATTATCTTATAAGGAAACAATTATCTTATTAATTGATAAATATCTTCAATTAGATCAAAATTATAGTCAAATATATCATATAATCAGATTAATATTGATCTAACATGATAAGGTAACTATCCCAATGCAAAAACAGCAAGAAATCCCGAGATAACCTCCATCTGACGATTTGACTCGTCGAGTCAAGCCTGGACTCGTCGAGTCACCTTGGACTCGGCGAGTTCAGCTATGGACTCGGCGAGTCCAGCCTCCAGAAACCCCAAAAAACGAATTTTCCAGATATGCAATGCATCAATACAATTGAAACCAAGCTAGGCTCTGATACCACTGATGGGTTTTGGTCATAAGACATCCTATGTGCTCATACAAACCCTAATGCTTGGATCTAGGTTTCTCTATTGTACATGCTTTGAATCCAAGACTATAAACCCTAATTCTAGCATATGGAAATCAATATTAACATATAATTAGGTTTAAGATAGTACCTTGATTGTTATGCAGCAATAACAATCCCAATTCCTCCTTGAATTGACTTTGGAAGGCTTAGAGTCACAAGTGTCACTCCTCTAATGGCTCACAAACACCATAAGCAAGAGGTTGAAGAGGAGAGAGGTTAGAGGCTGCCCAAAACATGTTCTAATCCTAGAAAAGAAGCTTGTCCACATTTTTGGTCCTTAAGGGATTAGGGTTATCTAACAAGGAAACCCTAATTTGGTTGCTTAAGCCCTAAGCAACCCATAGACTCCTTTAATCAAGCCCTTGGATGATTTCCTTATGGGCTTCCCATAAGAATTCGTCCAACCCTTGATACAAGGCAATCCATGGCCCAAATTGAAATTATCCTATAATTACAATTCCAGTCCCTTAAGTTTAATTAATCTCTTTTAGTCACAAAACTAATTACCAATTAATTATTGACTAATATTAATTAAACAACATGATTTATCCTTTAATATATTATTCCCATAATATATTAATAAATCATATTTAATCCTTTCTCTCCATAGTTCATCCTATCAAGTTGCTTTGGTGAAGGCAACCTAAAGGGACCATGCACCATCGGGTCAAGTACATTCCAAAATAGTTATGGACTTAGATACTAATCCAACATAAAGTACTGTAACTCTGTTGACGGTGCATGGTTGTGTTTTGTATGTAAACATCTTATGTTCAAATCTAATGTATTTAAGTTTCCTTATGATTCCGACATTATCATACGACTTGATTCAATTTGATCCTCACAAAAACAGCTTCATACGTACATCTCTTTCTTCGAAATCGCCTATCCAACGAATCCGTCATATCAGAACACCAAGTACTCATGAATGGAGTACCTCATAGTTCTTTTCCTTTCCGAAGAAATCCCCGAAGTACCACTCGTACAGTACGTCAAGTTCAAATCCAAAGATCCATACGGTTGATCTGTTGCTGATGAATGTATACATAGGGGTGATATATAATCAAGGTTCTACAGGTTTAGAATTGACGATTCCACTTTAAATCCTTTTTCCTCGATGGGATGTGAGCTTAAAGAAGAATCGGTTATTCGACTACCTTTTCAATCGTAATTATATACAACTCGTATACACAAGATTGTGATCGTTGAACCATGTATGAATTCTAATTTGAACTTCAGGATGGAGACTGCCCAAGACTACGAGTGATCGTGCTTCCATGCGAATAAACTTAGAAGCCCAACACATGCCCTTTTTGTCGATTGGGACAAGAACGACAGATAGAACAAAAGTACCTATCCTTTTTCCTTAATTCATGAGTAATCATACTTTCTTTTAGATCTTCACGACATCTAATCAACCACAAGGTTCTGACTTCATAATAAGTATGAATTGGTTTTGTTCTTATGCAAGAGGAAAGGTCACTGCCTATACCTCAAGACAGCTTAAGACACAGGAAGTTAACTATACAACACATGATCTTGAGTCGGGAGCAGCGGTAATTGCTTTGAAGATCTGGAGACACTACTTGTAGGGTACAAGATGTACTATTCTCACAGTCCACAAAAACATTCAACATACGTTCGACCAAGAAGAGTTATCATGCCAGTGAAGTCAAACGAAAGAAGCAAAGTCGTATCCTGATAGTGAAAGGTTCGCTAGAATGCCAAGCGAGCAACCGAGTTCACATGAGAACACTAGAAGCAAATAAAAATTCTAACGGTAGCATGATTATCAATTCTATTTAAACTCAAATTTCGGGACGAAATTACCTCTAACGGTGGGATGATGTGACAACCTAATATTTCGAGACAATATGATGGATCACAAGTCAAATTTAGGTCAAAATTTAACTTTCCTAAAATCTTTTTTGCATTAAATAAAGTAGTAGGAATCGTATCAAGGTTTTCGTACATATAAAGAACCCTAGAATCCGAGTTATAACGAAGAAGTTATGACCAACCGAAGATTCTCGGCAAAACCGACAACACCGATTAAACGAAAAACACAAAGTTTCAATACAATAGTTTTTAGCCTTAAGTATCTAAATGAAATTTGTAGATAACATTAAACCGTAAATGTACATAAAAAGAACGTCCAAATCTGACTTCGTATGAGGAAGTTATGATTTTTCTAAGTTACGGATATAGCAGTAGACAGCTAAAAACTCGAAATAGAGATCGAGAGACTTTTTGCCGATACAAACTAAATGAGAATCAAAGGTCCCAAGAATAGTAGCACAACGGTAAAAAGTCTGACGAAAACGGACGTCGGATGAAGAAGTTATGGATTTATGACGGAGTTTTCGTGTCTCGGCCTACTAAAATTAATATAAAGATAATATATCAATAACAAACTAAAAATAAAGTCAAAACTAGCCAACGGAGTCTAAACGAGAGTTGTAGGGCATAATCTCACCTACGCGTGCATATAAAGAACGTTGAAAACGGAGCTCGGATGCGAAAGTTATGAATTTCTGAAGTTCGGGCATGAATCCTGAATCTGTGTCAGAACTCACGACGTGAGTTTTGTAAAACTCACGACGTGAGCCCCTTGAATGAACCTTCCAGAGCCACTTGACATGTGACGCATGCCATGACGATTTGGGACGAAACTCACGACATGAATTATGAAAAACTCACGACGTGAGACCCAAAATTCACCCTATAAATAGGAATCGAGGGCAGTCGGCTTTGGTTGTTCATCTCTATCATTTCTCTTACTTCTACACCCTATTAAGCCCCTCTAAACTACCCCGAAGCCCCGGGTAACACGTCCAAGACACGACACAAGTCCCGAAGTCCCGAGATTTCCGAGAAATCGACTTCTTTCTAGTCGAAGTTCTGCTCGACTTTCGTCTCACCTTCTTCAATCTATCAAGTGAGTTCATACCCCTATAATCTACACTTTCAAATGCGTTATAAATGCTTTTTATACACTTTTAAGGGGGGGGGGGGGAATACAAGTAAACACACGGTTATCCCCGTGTGAAAGACATAAATCTTTGTTATACTTTTTGGTTATGAAATCAATCACATGTGATTTATAACTAACATACAATTGGACTTACTACACTTTTAGCCTTTTCACCAAATAGAGTACTTCAAATAGCTTTCTCAAACGTTTTTACATGTTAAAACACTTTTAGAAACTGTCTTACAAACTGTATGTTTCCTGTTTGAATTTGTTATAGTTGTGCATCAAACAAAGGTTTTCTTACACTTAAACTATCTTGTCAACTGTTTTCGAATCGTTTTATAAACTGACATCAAGTCACCAATTCTTATTTATTAAACTTTTCAAAGGTTTTACAAAACTTCTTTTATGCTTTTATATTATAAATTGCATGCCTCTATATGTATAGTTATATAAGAAACGTTTAAAAGACTTAGGAAGGCTATCCACCTTGTTTCCTTTTCCTCGATTTGGATGTGGTCTGGTGGGATATCGGGTACCCGTCCAAAGGTCGTTTAAATATTAGTTATATATCATGTCTACATATATAGTCATAAATATTCCATCAGTTAATTCAGTTCTGACGCTCTTGGGTAGCAAGGGTGTATAAACCTACTTGGACACTCATCAATTACATTCTAGTAAACTATTATAGGAATAGTTTAGGGGATAGAAAACATTATCCCTATTACAAGAAATTACACCAGAGTCAGTTCATTCATGAGTCTAGACTACATGCTATATGAAGGGATACTCTTACAGAGATTCCTCTTACATGGACACACTTATATGGATACTCTTACAGAGATTCCGCTTACATGAATACGTTTACATAGATACGCCTACATGAATACGTTTACATAGATACGTTTACATGAATACGTTTACATAGATACGCTTAGATGAGTACGTTTACGTAGATAATATATGATGAGTTACTATTACATATTATATGTGTAGATACTGTTATATAGTTTTCCTTCTTATCTTTACCTTGTGATACAATCACATCATCGACGAGATAAATTGGACTTTATATCCTAGTACCAAAGGATACTTTGTGGGACTAACCATTCCTATCACCACTGTTAGCTACAGAGGTAAATGAACATCTACGGATGTTTTCGGTTGATACCATTACAGGTATACTTAAGGGAAACTATTCCTAAACCCGGCTGTTAGCAACAGAGGTAAATGCACATCTACGGATGTCTACGGTTGAACTATTTACCGCGAGTTTCCACGTCGTGTGTATCTTAGTACCAAAGGATACAACATATGTTATTATATTATTATTTTTTTAGTTTTATAATAATAGTTAAACAGGGAAAAACCGTCACATTTTCAAGTGATGCGTACTTTCAAAACAGTCAGGTATTGGTTAAAGACTACTTTCAAAACATTCGGGTCTTGGTAGAAGACTACTTTTTATACTAGTAGGAAATATGGGATTTTCTAGGGTTTTCATACTTTTACTAAATGTTTCATCAAACATTCACCGGTCTTTCATAACAACTTTTCAAAGCAATAACATTAAAATACTTATGAATTCACCAGCTTTATTGTTGATACTCGCTTTGAAAATAACTTGTATTCTCAGGTTACAAATAGACAGGTACCGATGCAAGGTTTAGAGAAGACGGAGCAGTCAAGACTCGTCTTTTAATTTAAGTATTCGTTATGTTGTTTTATACTATGAAAGAACACACTTGTAAGTAGAATTATTCTATTAATGCATTGGAGGATGTTGTTTCTTGTTTAATACTTTACATTGTTGTGATACATACATGACGTCCTCCACCCCAGAACGTTTGCGCCGTTCTCGGTTTTGGGGTGTGACAGTTCAGCCAACATAGCCCGTATCATGGCTTGTACTCCGTCCATTTTAATTGGCTCAAGAGCATCTTCTACAACATGTATTTGTTCAATCACTAGTGGTTGATTCCTGTTCCCATTTGCATTCCCAGCTCCACTACGGGTTCTCGCAATTTCGATCTATATACCAAATCAGAAGTTCAGTGTGCAATGACGAGAATTAAGATAGGAAAGATTTTATTTACGATCAACGTGTAAATCTCCCTATTTCTCCGAAAGGTTATATGCCAGTTCTAATACCGTAATTAAACATTTAAGAATCTGAACACATAAGGTTTCTAGATCCGGTCGGCAACAGACCATATATCCGATCATACAATGCATATCATAAATCATTTAGCAAATAAAAGCATGTTAGGCATTTTCCTTAAATTAGCTAGTGCTTGTGTCTATTCAGGTGCATTACCTAAATTTTATTAGACACACCCCTCACAATCATTGCTTAGCATTCTAAGTTTAAGTCTAGAAATAAATCCATATTCCTACTTCGCTTAAACTAATGCTCTGATACCAACTGTGACATCCCCATTTACACGACCAGAAAAGAACGATTTTGTTTATGCTTTATAAAAATTAGAGTACCTCTTTTAATAAAAATGTTGTGGAATTTGTTCCCAGTAAAACATGATAAATACGTTATCAAGGCATTTTCGAAGAAAAATATTTTTATTCATTTTAAAACATTTGCGATGTCATCGTTAGTACATAAACATAAGCATAAACAGAACTTCAATTCATTATCACTAGTGATTTATATCTCCTTAATCTCTCTATGTAATGTGACTTCATGTCAACACCTGTGATATAAATAAACTGAGTGGGTCAGGTTGGGAAACCTTGTGAGTACATAGGGTTTTCAACCAACAATAATATAATTATGATGTTTAATCATCAAACAGTTAACCCAATTACCCATCCCCGTGATCTTCTTTACTCTAAAGGATCTACCCTAAGAATAAGTTATTCCTCGTTCATTTATTCCTAAGGATTATCCAAAGGAATTGGCACGAAGTCCATCATCACCGGGTTTAGGCAGTAAGTCTGCATAGTCGTCAGGGTTTAGACAACAGGCACTAAGTCCGCATAGTTGCCTGGGTTTAGGTGCTCAGTTTGTATAGTCACCAGGATTTAGCCATCAAGTCTGCATGATCGCCAAGGTTTAGGCACTAAGTCTACATAAGTTAACCCAATTACCCATCCCCGTGATCTTCTTTACTCTAAAGGATCTACCCTAAGAATAAGTTATTCCTCGTTCATTTATTCCTAAGGATTATCCAAAGGAATTGGCACGAAGTCCATCATCACCGGGTTTAGGCAGTAAGTCTGCATAGTCGTCAGGGTTTAGACAACAGGCACTAAGTCCGCATAGTTGCCTGGGTTTAGGTGCTCAGTTTGTATAGTCACCAGGATTTAGCCATCAAGTCTGCATGATCGCCAAGGTTTAGGCACTAAGTCTACATAGTCGTCAAGGTTTAGAGTACACCGGGTGAACACATCGTTCACAATGCCTATGGGTTGTGAGCCTGCTAGTGTTCCACTGGACTCTCTAGAATAGTACGTGGTTGTCATCCATACTCTATTAGATGACGGGTCCATCATTTGGGTAAAAGGCTTCTCTCATTGTTCACCTCTCACCCTTATCTCATGGTCTATATCACCTCTTATCTCATCATCGAACTCATATTTCATCTACCCATGTTTTACCCAACATATTATGTAGATATAAATACATATATAGTTTAAATCATATAAAACTTGTAAAAAATCGTTCATCCAGCATAGATAGCAAGTATACAAATAATATGCTCACATAGCACATAGTTTATATATAATACATCATATCTATGCGTAAGATGAAAGGGACCATGCACTCACAGCACATAATTTATATTAAATACTTCATATTTATGTGTAAGATGAAAGGGACCATGCACTCACTTGAAAAGGTGGTGATTCCGAACTCAGACAATGCTTTGTTACTCTTAAAACAATTTCCTTCGACAAAACAGTGGGTTTTTATTAAAAAACCGGGCTTCGCTGGAGCAGCGTTTCCGAGTCGAAAACTTTTCTTCTCGGAGCCGTCGGGCGCTCCGGGGCTTACTTCTCGTGCTAAGGAGGTTCCCTAGACTTGGGAGGGGTTTAGGGAGGCTAGAGAGAAGTTAGAGAGTGAAAGAGAGGGTGAAAGGTGTGAGAAATATGAAGGATTTACTCTTTATTTATAGGGGTTTTATCGTAGAGTAGTCTCTAAGTTTCGTCCGTATCTTCCGCGTATGAGCTTCATTTTTTACGTTCTTTATATCCACACATTGGTATTTACAAGTACTACAACTTTCATTTAGACCTCGTCGGTAACTCTCATTCTCTCTCAGATTTACAAAAATTGTATCGTATTTATCTCGCTCGAAGAGTAGAGACAATGCTTCGTCCATATCTTTTGCATACGAGCTCCGTTTTCGACGTTATTTATATCCACGTGTTGTTATTTATAAGTACTACAGCTTTCATATAGACACCGTTGGCCAATTCTCATTCTATCTCGGATTTATAAATCTGCATCGATTTCGTCGCGCTTGAAGAGTAGATACTAAGCTTCGTCCGTATCTTTCGCATACAAGCTCCGTTTTCAACCGTCTTTTTATCGTTAAACTCCTATTAACGATATCTTCATTTCTCGTTTAGATTATTTTGGCTAAAAATCGACCGATCTAAAATTCGAATTTTCAGGTTGTGCACTGTTATGCTAAATCTTAGAAAAAACATAACTTCCTCATATGAAGTCAAATTTGGACGTTCTTTTTATGCAAAATCTCGGTTTAACATATGCTAAGAATTTTGTTTAGATCACTAAGGCTAGAAAGTAATTTATCGTAAATTCACTTTTTACGATTGCCGGTGTCGTGCCGGTTTTGCCGTAAAACTTCGACATGTCATAACTTCTTCGTTATAACTCGGATTTCGGCGTTCTTTATATGTGCGAAACCCTTGTGACATATAGTATAATTTGGTTAACATTATTTATTCTAAATAATCTTCTATTAAAAATTCATTTTTGATGTTTATTGTTTCTAAATTGACTAGCCCGAATCTGTGGGCGTTACATTATCCCTTTCGTTTAATAGTCTCCACCACCATTTAGTTAGAAGAGTGACATTTTGGGCTTTTAACTAACCAACACTAAGGCCACTATCTTTTTTATTTGCGACTACCTTGAGTCAATCACCCTAGTGAATTTTTCATTTTGAATCATCACCACCCAAAAGAAACTTACGTCATACCTTTTAAAGGAGACTAATAATGCATTGTGGGTTTTAAAAATTGACATGTAATAGGTTGGAAACTTTCGAGGACTTATTTGATTAAGGTGAGACGCCCGCCAAATGATAGATTTTTTGCTTTCCAATTTGAGAATTTGGAACGAAACTTATAGATGATGGGCTTCTAGTGCTTCTTCAATGCCATATTAGTGCCATGGGTACTCCCAGGTAGTTGAAGGGAAACAAGCCTTCAATACAACCCAAGACTTTAGCCATAAGGTGATCTTCTTGATCAGGAATTCCAATTCCAAATAATTAAGATTTGAGAAAATTGACCTTCGGCCCTAAGGATATATGAAAACATTTGAGAATCTGGAAGAGATTCTTGATACTTTCACCATTCCATTCACCAACGAAAATAGCATAGTCCACATAGAAGAGATGTAATATGGATGGTCCCGTGTTAGGTAATTTAATGGCATGAAATAAGGATCTAGGACATGTACTTTTGATAACCGCATTAGGGAGAGGGGATCACCCAATCAAACACCTCACATAATGCAGAATTCCTCGGTTGGTGATCTGTTGACTAATATTGAAGCCCTTGAAGATGATAGGCAACCATGAATCTAGTTTCTCCTTTTGACACCAAACCCATCTGGTTCATGATTTTGTCAAGATTGTCCCAATTTAAGGAATTGAATGCCTTGTTAAAGTCAACTTTTAAAAGAAAATTTTTATTATTTGTTTTCTTAGCCCATTTGAAAATTTCATTCATGATTAGAGGTCCATCGAGTATATTCCATTCTTCAATATAAGCGGTACACTTCAATGACCACAATGGAAATAATTGAATTTAATCTGATGGAAAGGACCTTTGCAAAAATCTTTTACGTATAACGAATTAAGCTGATAGGGAGATGATCGCCTAGTGTGAGCAGATCAAACACCTTAGTAATCAACGTGATAAACGACGAATTACATCCCCTCGCTAGTAAAACATGTTGCTCAAAATGTTTAACAAAGTTAACAATATCTCTCTTCATTGATTCTCATCTGTCTTTAATGATCTTGATTTTGAGACCCTATAGCCTCTGGTACTTTTCTCCTCCACAACACTAGATGGCATTTCTAGTTTCGTTAAGCGATATAGGGGATTCCAATAAACTTTGTTGAATTCGGGTTACTTTTTTGTAAACTAAGATTTATCAGCAAGGGGGGATTAGGCCATTTCTTACGGAATTTAGAGGCAAAAAAATTATATTCCTCCAGTTTAATCAATTTAGGTCAGGTGATCCAGGAGCCAGGTATGGTTAACCCATGAAGCGTATTTTTCTTGTTCTTAATTTTTAGCATTCCATGGAAGAATTCGGAATGTTCATCGCCATGAATCACCGATTTTATTTTTACCATCTATTTTAAATCCATTTTGATAGATATTTCCATCTTCATGATCTTGATTTTAGTTTCTCTCCATGTGATACGTTCAGAATCCGAGAGGATGTGAGATTTGGCAGCAATCTTCATTTCCGCCGCCTTGTTCCTTAATTGAGAGAATATACTTGATTCTCTTTTAGAATTCTCAATCATCCACTTGCGGATATTATCCTTCACATGTCTTAATTTTTCCAAAAGAAATATATTTGCAGTTCCAAAACCTCTTAATGAGTTCCACGTAGCCGTGAATGCCTCATTGAAATCATCATTATGTTACCATGAGCTGAAGAATCTAAAAGGCGAAGGCCCCAAGTCTGTAATGAATGATTTAACAATGAGAGTGGAATGGTTAAAGTGCTTAAAAGGGTTCTTATGGATGATAGCGGTTGGATTCTACTGAAATTTCAGTACACGAAAAAGTAATCTATCTTGCTAGCTTGTAACCATGATACCGTAAATAGGTAAATTTCAGTCTACTGATGTTGAACTCTTTCAAACCAGCCTTAGTTATAAACAAGTTGAAGTCAGTATCAGTGTATTTACAGAATACAAAATTAAATCTCTCCTCCTCATATACACAACATTAAAATCCCTAAAAAATATTCATATCCCATCGATACCTTTCTATAATTCAATTTGCTCATATATGGTATTTCCCCATAAAGCACCAGGGGAAACACCAGAATTGGTTTGCTACACCATCTTACATTGATTTCTTTTTATTACTTTATAAAAGCAATCCAAATATAGAAATATCATCCAAAAACCAAGCAGAAATCAGGTAAAAGATTATTATGACCTAAAAAAGGGAAAAATTGAAAGTTCAGTCATTTGATAGTATTAAACTTTTTGGGACCAAGTTTGCGAAGATAAGGTATACTCTAGGACAGAAAATGTAAGTTCATCATTATAATAAAATGGGTTATCTTGGATTAAGGTGATTCTGTATTAGGTAAAAGATTAATGAACTAAAAAAGGGAAAATTGAAAGTTCAATGATTTGGTAGCATTAAATGTTTTGGGACCAATTATTAAAAAATAAGTTATACTTTAGGACAAATAAATGTAATTTAGTCATTAAAGTAAAAGGGGTTAGCTTGGATTAAAGTGATTTTGTGGTAATCAATTTGGTTTATAATTTATTTTGATTTAGAAATTGGTTTGTGGTATGTGTGAATTGGGGCTAGATGTATGAGTTAGCTGTATGGGTTAGAGATGTGTAGGTTAGTGGTACGGGTGAAATGGCTGTGGATGTATGAGTTAGTTGTATGGGTTAGAGTTGGGTAGGTTAGTGGAACGAGTAAATAGGATGTGGATGTACGAGTTAGTTGTATGGGTTAGAGCTATGTAGGTTAGTGGTACGGTTGAATTGAGGTTGGATGTATGATTTAGCTGTACAGGTTAAAGTTGGGTAGGTTAGTGGTATGGTTGAATTGGTTTGGATGTATAAGTTTGCTGTATAGGTTAGAGCAGGGTAGGTTAGTGACGGGTGAATAGGGTGTGGATGTATGAGTTACCTGTATAGGTTACAGTTGGGTAGGTTAGTGGTGTGGGTGAATAGGGTGTGGATGTATGAGTTAGTTGTTTGGGTTACAACTGGGTAGGTTAGTGGTATGTATTAATTGGGGTTGGATGTATGAGTTACTTGTATGGATTAGATCTGGGTAGGTTAGTGGTACGGGTTAATAGGGTGTGGATGTATGAGTTATTTGTATGGGTTAGAGTTGATTTGGTTAGTGGATCGGGTGAATAAGGTGTGGATGTTTGAGTTAGTTGTATGGGTTAGAGTTGGGTAGGTTATTGGTACAGGGTGAATTGGGGTTCAATGTATGAGTTATTTGTATAGGTTAGAGCTAGGTAGGTTCGTGGTACATGTGAATAGGGTGTGGATGTATGAGTTAGTTGTAATGTTTAGAGCTGAGTTGGTTAGTGGTACGGGTGAATTGGGGTTGGATCTATGAGTTAGATGTATAGGTTAGAGCTAGGTAGGTTAGTGATACGGGTGAATAGGGTTTGGATGTATGAGTTAGTTGTATGTTAGAGTTGGGTAGGTTAGTGGTATGGGTGAACTTGGTATGTATGTATGAGTTAGTTGTACGGGTTAAAGTTGGGTAGGTTAGTGGTACGGGTGAATAGGGTGTGGATGTAAGAGTTAGCTATAAGGGTTAGAGCTGTGTAGGCTATTGGCACGAGTAAATTGTGGTTGGATGTATGAGCTAGTTGTATGGCTTAGAGCTGGGTAGGTTATTCGTACGGGTGAATTGGGGTTGGATGTATTAGTTGGTTGTATGGGTTAGAGTTGGGTAGGTTAGTGCTACACGTGAATAGGATGTGGATTTATGAGTTAGTTGTTTGGGTGAGTGTTGGGTAAGTTAGTTGTACATATGAATTAGGGTTGTATGTATGAGTTATCTGGATGGGTTAGAGTTAGGTAGGTTAGTGGTATTGGTCAATAGGGAGTGGATGTATGAGTTAGTTGTATGGGTTAGAGATGGGTAGGTTAGTTGTACTGATGGATGGGTTGTGGATGTTTGAGTTAGTTGTGTAAGTTAGAGTTGGGTAGGTTAGCGGTACTGGTGAATTAGGGTTGGATGTATGAGTTAGCTGAAGGGGTTAGAGCTGTGTAGGTTAGCGGTATAGGTGAATAGTGTGTGGATGTATGTGTTAGGTGAATACTTTAGAGCTGCGTAGGTTAGTGGTATGGGTGAATTGGGGTTGGATGAATGAGTTAGATGTATGGGTTAGAGCTGGGTAGGCTAGTAGTACCGGTGAATAGGGTGTGGATGTATGAGTTTATTGTATGGGTTAGAGTTGGGTAGGTTAGTGGTACGGGTGAATAGGGTTTGGATGTATGAGTTAGCTGTATAGGTTAGAGTTGGGCAGGTTAGTGGTACAGGTAAGTTAAGGTTGGATGTATGAGTTAGTTTCATGGGTTAGAGTTGGGTAAGTTGGTGGTACGGGTGAATAGGGTGTGGATGTATGAGTTACTTTTATGGTTTAGAGTTGGGTAGGTTAGTGGCATGGGTGAATTGGGGTTTGATGTAAGAGCTAGTTGTGTGGGTTAGAGTTAGGTAAGTTAGTGGTACAGGTGAATAGGGTGTGGATGTATGAGTTAGTTGTATGGGTTAGAGTTGGGTTGGTTAGTAGTACGTTTGAATTGGGGTTGGCTGTATGAGTTAGTTGTATAGGTTAGAGCTTGATAGGTGGCTGGTAAGGGTGAGTAGGGTCTGGATGTATGAGATAGCTATATAAGTTAGAGTTGGGTAGGCTAGTGGTATGGGTGAATTGGTGTTGGATGTATGAGTTTCATGTATGGGGTTAAAGTTAGGTAGGTTTATGGTACGGGTGAATAGGGTGTGGATGTAGTAGTTAGTTGTATGGGTTAGAGTTGCGTAGGTTAGTGGTATGCGTGACTAGGATGTGGATGTATGAGTTAGTTTTATGGGTTAGATCCGGGTAGGTTAGTGGTACGGGTGAATTGGGGTTGGATGTATGCGTTAGCTGTATGGGTTAGAGCTGGGTAGGTTAGTGGTATGAATGAATAGGGTGTGAATGTATGAGTTAGTTGTATGGGTTAGATCTGGATACGTTAGTGGTATGGGTGAACAGGGTGTGGATGTAAGAGTTGGCTATATGGTTTAGAGTTGGGTAGGTTAGTGGTACGGGTGAATTGGGGTGAGACGTATGAATTCGTTGTATGGGTTAGAGTTGGGTAGGTTAGTTGTACGAGTGAATTGGGGTTGGATGTATGAGTAAGTTGTATGGGTTAATCCTGATTTTTACACTACACTCGATTATTATTTTACACATCTGATTTTACACCAGTCTTTGTGAATCTCGACGTCATGCAGCACGAAGATCCTTATGGTCTTTCTTTCAATCTTTCCAGTAGTATCGAATCTACTATTAGGATCCCAATCCTCTTCCCACATGATTATAAAGTCTTGGTAGTACACTTCGAAGACTATGTGCTCAACATTGAAGATTATGGCACCATAATAAGGCAAGCCATGACACATGATACTTTCGCTCAGATGACTACCAGGAAGGTCATCAAGACTCAAGCCGAATATAGTACACTTCTTGTTCAAAATACTGCAATTCATCAAGTTAAAAAAGCTAAGTTGTTGAGAAACATTAAGGCTGTGAAAATAATAAGGTTTGCTCTTTCTCCGGTCAGTTTTCGTCTGGTGATTACATGTGTGACGGAAAAGGAGATATGGGACAGGTTAAAGGAGCTTTATTCAAGCGATGCTGATTTGGAACACTCTTTACAAACATTACTCTTGTAAGAGTTTGGAATTTTTGTTCAGACTCTGATGAAAAATTAGATAAAACATTCAATCATTTTAATCATCTGTTAAGCAGGATGATTAAACACAATCTCAGGCTAAAGTAATACGGCAAAAAGTTATGTTCATGAAGGGATTGAGGTCTGAATGGAAAGCGGTTGCGTCTACTGTGAAAGCTCACGAACAATTCAAGAGATACACTTTAGCCAAGCTTGTAGGAATTCTAAGATCCCACGAAGATGAAGTAATGAATGATGTGGATCTCGTCTCTAGCATGGTATCAATGGCGTTAGTTGCAAAAGGCAAGAAAATAGTTGAAGAAGATTTTGAATCCGACATCACGGATAGTTAACTGATGAAGGAAGAGTATGCTCTGTTGGTGTCTAATCCCAAAAAGTTTGTTAAAAAGAAATTTTGGACGATTCAAAAACAGGAACATACGGGGAAACTACAGTTTAGACAAGCCAAGAGATGAGAGCATCAAGAACTCATAAAAGGATGAGGAGAAGCAAGAAAAGAAGTTGTTGGGTGATTCAGGATATGATTGCAATTATTGTCAGGGAAAGAATCACTTTGCCAAGGAGTGTATGTTGAGGAGGATGAATGAGAAGAAAGAAACAGAGAAGGATGAAGCCTACTATCTGCAGAAGATAGAAGATCTTAGGAAGAGGAGTGTTGCGAATGCAAAGTCTGCCTTGATAGTTCAGGAAGGTAGTCATGAAGAGGGATGTGTTAAAGTGTGGTCTACAGATTCTGAAGATGATGAAGTCAGGAAAGCCACATATGGTGGGTGTTTTGTAGAAAATTCTGATTTGCAGGAGTATGAAGGGAGATGTTTAATGGTTTAAAACGAGGTTTCGAAACAAAAGGGCTATGCGACTGATGGCGGCCAGGCCTCTGAAAATTGTTTTGCTGTGAAACCTATTTCTAAACAGGTGAAAGAATGTGAGAAGGTCATCGACAAGGTACACTTTGTACTCCAATCTCTTAACATTCCTATGACCCATTATGTTTCTGAATTAAACGATTTAAAATACACTGTTTCTAAATTTAGCGACAATTTAAAAAGAACTCATCTTAGCAATTCTAATTTAACTTATCAAAACAGTAGGGTAACGTATAAGAGTGGAGAGAGAAGAATATGGATAGAGAAGTTGGAATTAGAGCTTACTAGGTCAAAGGATGATGTTATTTATCTTAAAAGAGACAATTTAGCACTTTTGAAACAAAGAAATATTTTGTGTTGGATAGCTTAGCGTTTATATTTCAATATTAATCAATTGCATCTTGATTGTGAAATAGGAAAGGGATTTCATAAAATGATTTTTCCCTTTCTTGAATTGAAAGAGGATGAAATCGATGCAGATTGCTATAAGTGGGAATCAATTGTGTCATCAAATGATGTCTCTGATTCTTATAGAATTTGACGTGAGAAAATCGAGGAATATGTTAAGACTAAAGATCACAAAAACATGTTGAAAGAATTATTATTTGAAAAGGATAAATAACAAATCATATCAAATACTATACAAAAAATTGATTCATTATCGTGAAATTAAATTCAGAAAATACTTTCAATTGTAAAAACATTTCGGAATTTCACGAAAGTGATATGAGTGAAATTTATGTAGAGGATGAGATAGATTATTCTACTTTTGTTCAAAATGCTGATGAGCCTAAGAAAAAGTTGATTTCTGAAAATTCAAGCGAATTCGTTCGTATTGTTGAAATTAAAGGCTCTAAAGTTTTAAATGAAAAAGCCACAATTTTTCAAATGGACAAACAGTTCCGAACCAAGTCTTCGTAAAAACCGGACTAAACGTAAATGATACTCCAGAATCAACATCCCTTGTTGATAATTATAACGTGAATGATTGTGACGAGTTCTTCTGGTCCAAGCCTATTGATAATGCAGATGAAACCAAAGGTCTTTCTGAATTGACCTCTTGGAAAATAAAGGGGAAATACGTTTTGGAACCACTGAATCGTGTGAATCATAGTTACGGTAAGTCAGGGCCAAGTGACACGAAGGATATTCTGAGTGAGATCTCTTTGGAGCAAAACGAAATGCCTTTTAGAAAAGAGAAACCTAAATCTAAGATTCACAAATATGCTGCTGAATTAAGTGAAAAGAAAAGACAAGAATGTCATATATAGGAAGAACTTAAAACAAAGAAAGTGTTTTTGGAAAAATAAGAATTCCAGTCAAAATTCTGTCAGTTTAGAAAGATCTTCAACTCAAAATACAAATTCTTCTCCAATTCCGAAACCTAAATCAAAATCCTTTTCACAGCCACAGTTTTCATCACCATAGGTTTCAAAATCGAAGAGTTCTACAAAACCATCACTTTCAACACCAATGAAACCTTTTGAAAAAACAAAAACTAATTGTCCTCCAAAAATATAATTTTCCGAACCTGTTAACATATCTAAAGCTATAAAGGGAAAAGATAAAGTTGTTTCATAACCTGAGATATCTCTCAAGCAATATGAAGCAAACTTGAAAATGAGGAAAAGGGTTTTGTGAAAAAGATGGCTTCAAAATACAAAGAATTATTCAACAAAAGGCTCGTTTTGTGGGAATTAATCTCTGTAATAATAAAATGGAAGTTTTCAAAATCTTAAAAAGGAAGAATTATGTTTTGAAAAAGAGATCATTTTTGGTTGACAAGTCTAAAACGTTTCCTGTTCTTAAGAAATCCTCACAAGGACCCAAGATGGTTTGGGTTCTTTAATCTCTCTGAATTTTGTAGGTAATGCGTGATGAACATTATGACTCTGAATGGGATATAAATAGTGGTTGTTCGCATCACATGACTGGAAGGAGAGAAGAACTTAGAGAATTTTGATCATTAAAAGATGGTGGCGGAGTAGAGTTTGGAAACAGCGCCATAGGAGAAATCAAAGGCTACGGGATGATTACGAATGGTAAATTTTCCATTTGGAAGGTAGCATATGTAGAAGACCTGCAACATAACCTAGTACGTGTTTCGCAATTGGTTGTAGGTATTGGGCAAAAAGTGTCATTCGATGATGAGGGTTCATAGATAATAGAGAAGAAATCAAAAACCAGTGCTTCTGAAATCCAAAAGAAAGGGAGAGATGTATCCTTTGAACTTAAAACTGATCAAAGGGAAGCCTTCCATTTGCCTTCTTACGAAAGCATCTTCGGATAATAGTTGGTTATGGCACCAAAGGCTCTCCCATATGAATTTCAAGGATATTAACAAACTTGTACTTGGCGATCTTGTATGAGGACTACCTCTTTTGAAGTTTGATAAGGAACATTTGTGTGCAACATGTGAGCTAGGAAAGCAAAGTAGGAAAAGTCATTAAACAATGATCAACACTAAAATCATTGAGCCACTAAAACTACTACATATAGATCTTTGTGGTCCTTCTTCCATCGAAAGTATTGGTGGTAACAGATATATTCTGGTTGTTGTTGATTATTTTTCAAGATTTACCTGGGTGTTCTTTCTTAGACAGAAATCATATGCCACTTCGAAGCTGAAGGATTTCATCAAGCAAATTGAGCTTCAATTACGAAAGCCCATTCGGAAAGTTTGCAATGTCAACTGTTCTGAATTCAAAAACCAAGCATTTGAAGAATTCTTAGCTGACAAAGGGATTACGCACAACTTCTCAACTCCTTACACTCCTCAGCAGAATGGTTTCATTGAAATATTAAACCGCTCTCTTTGCGAAGTTGCAAGGACTATACTATCATTTGCGAATCTTTTGCTTTACTTCTGGTCTGATGTAATCGGAACTGCTTGTTTCACTCAGAACCGCTCTCTGATCAATAAAAGATTCTTAATCACAACTTATGAGATTCTGGATAATAGAAAACCTAACTTTAAGTTCTTTTATGTCTTTGGTTCCAGGTATTTCATATTTAATTCCAAAGAGCATAGGAACAAATTCGATGTGAAAAAAGACAAAGGAATCCTTTTAGGGTACTCTCTTACTTCAAAGGCATATAGGGTTCTAAACAATAAATCCAAAAGGATTGAGGAAACATAATATGTCACTACTGACGAAAATTATCTGAAGAAGTATCAGAAAGTTGATTGTCCATCTGATGAGATTTTTCCGTTGACGAATCCTATGACAATTCCTCTTTCAAATCTTTATGAGGAATTTCTGAACTTGTTTGATGAGCCTGATAGATCCGTCTCCTCATAATCATAAGCTAAAGACAATTAAGAGGAAGAATCTAAAAAGATAGTAGATGATGTTGCTGATAACATTGAGTTCTCTCAAGAGCCTCTGATTCCTAACACTTCTGAATTCCCAACTCAGGAAGAACCTTCTGATTCTCCATTCCAGGGGAGAGCTCCTATTCAAGCTCTAATTCTGATCCTCGTTTCCAGGGGGAGAATCTTATACCGAATGAAGGACCAATTGCAAACTTCCAGGGGGAATGCAAATAATGATTCTAATGTACAATCGAAATTTGAGGAAGTTTATGCCGAAGTCAATATAACTTATGATCCACGTTTTGCTCCATTGACAAAATGGACTAAAGATCACCCAAGTGATTGGAGATTTATCCTAAGGAGTTCTAACAAGGGAACAACAAAAGCATAAAATACAACATTATTTTCAAAAATGGAATTTTGCATGTTTAATTCATTCATCTCCAAGATTAAGCCTAAAACGGTGAAGAACGCTCTTGATCATGTTGATTGGGTTCAAGCCATGTAGGAAGAACTCAATGAGTTTGATTGTAATAAAGTCTAGAGATTAGTCCCCATTCTGAAGGATGCTTTAGTCATCAGAATAAAATGGGTGTTTGGAAACAAGCAAGATAAGGAAGGAAATGTGATTCAGAATAAAGCACATCTAGTTGTGAAAGGATATTGCCAATGGGAAGGTATAGACTAAGAAGAGACGTTCTCACGATTTGCAAGAATTGAATCCGTTCGGATCTTTCTTGCATATGCCGCTCACAAAAAATTTGAAGTCTTTCAGATTGATGTGAAGTGTGCATTTTTAAATGGTGAGCTCGACGAAGAGGTCTATGTGGAACAACCACCAGGTTTCGTAAATGGGAAATTTCCAAATCATTATTATATTTTGGATAAGGTGGTGTATGGTCTGAACCAAGCACCTCATGCATGGTATGAAACTCTAACTCGATTTTTGAAACAATCTAAATTTAAAGAAGGTTCGGTTGACCCAACGTTCTTTTGCAAGAAAGATGGTGACCATCTAATGATCGTTCAAATTTATGTTGATGATATCATTTTTGGATCCACTAATTCTAAATTAACAACTAAATTCCAAAAACTGATGGTGACTAAATTCAAAATGAGCTCAGTGGGTCCTATTAACTTTTTCCTTGTTTAAACATAAGACAGAGTTCTGAGGGCATTTTTATTAATCAAGAACCCTACACGAAGACCTTTCTTGAGACATCTGGAATGGTGGGTGATTCTATGGTCAAGCTTCCAATGGCATTCGAAACAAAGCTTACTCCATCATTGGACTAGCCAATAACTGATATAACTCTATATCGACAAATGATTGGATATTTACTGTATCAAATGTCGATTCGTCCAGATATTATGTTTGTTGTTTGTTATTGTGCTAGGTTTTAGTCGAATCCTCGTTAACCACATATGATTGTAGTGAAAAACATCTTTTGATACCTCAAAAGAACAAGCTTTCTAAGAATTTGGTACCCTTCGAACTTAGGATTCTTTGTACCAGCATACTCCGATGTTGAACTTGGTGGATGTTGGTCCCGATTGTAAAAGTACATCTGGGGGATGTCAGTTTCAAGATGGAAAACTTGTTAGTTAGCACTCAAATAAGCAGATATATGTATCCCTATATATTGCAGAAGTTGAATACATCACAGTTGCATCATGCACTACTCAAGTTGTATGGATTCAGAATCAATTCATAGATTATGGGATTAATATGAAGAGAATCCCTCTGTATTGTGATTCAAAAAGTTCGATAAGGATATGTCATAATCCAGTGCAACACTCAAAGACCAAACATATAGCATTGTGATGTCATTTTAGAAAGGATCATGTAGAGGATGGAAACGTGGAAATTCACTTTGTTAGATTCTCTTATCATCTAGCTGATATATTCATTAAGGCCCTACCTGAAAGGACATTCAATCAAATTTTACAATGACTAGGAATGATTGATGCAGACTCAATTCCGAAATCCCCTTCGTAATCATAAATTATTGTTCACATTCTGAATGGTTCTGGGCTTCGAAACCGTTTAAAATTCATTTTCAAATTCTGATCGATTCCGAGCTTCGGAATTGTCTGGAATCTACTGTTCATAAAGGGTTTCGAAATAAGTTGTATCCTTTGTACATTAAGTGTCTTCCGATGGATTCCGATCTTCAAAATGTTTTGGAAGTCATTGTTCATTTCTATTTCTGAATTTATTTTTCTTTAATATTTTCTTTATTTTCTGTTTTTCATTTCTTTTTCAGAATATCCAAAAAATCAAAAAAATATAATATTTTTCTTTACTTTCTGTTTTTCTTTTATTTTTCAGAAAACCAAAACTTACAAACCTATTTTTCTTTTATTTTTTATGTGTTATTATCATAATACATTCTTGTCTCAGGTACACATTGTTATTATCTCTATTCAGAACGATGGGGCAGGTATAGAATTCTGAATCTATGTACTAGCTAAGTGTCCCTAGAAGCATGTTGATGCATGTTATCCCAAGCCTCTGAGACTCTATGTTTGAAGCCCTAATGAAATTTCTTTCCGATTGTTTTTTCCCAATCAGGCTGGATGTTCACATAGGTCATTCAGCGACCTTACTCTTCTCAAATTAGTTAAGAGTTGACTGCTTGGTCATTCTTTTATAGCAGAGGTACACTTTTCTCTTCAGAACCATCTCCAACATTTCTCCATCGATTTCACATTCATAAATGTAACCCTTGAAACTTTCAGTAATTACCACTGAGGTTTATGGTTACACAAAATCTGTTCATGATCTTAAAATCGTTAACACCATGACTTGAGTGAAACCCAAAATCCGAAACCTATTTCTGAATTAACGGTGAAAAATTAATATGTTCTAGATATTTTCACCAATGAATTGACAATTAAAACCTATATGGTTAGTACCTTTCACAGCTTGAAATCTCATTTTTTTTAGTGATCTTCATGAAAAGTTCTCATCCCAAGAATTTTCTTCCCAAAAGATCCAGTGTCACACCCCCAAACCAAGGATGGCGGAAACGTCCGGGGGTGGAGGACTTCATGTAGAGTATCACAACAACGTGTATAATAGTGCTCAAAGTAAATACAACCATCATAAATATAAATGAAAAAGTTACACCAAAGTATATGTTTACATGATTCAAATCAATTACATTATGATACAAAATGAACTGTTTAACGATTTCTCGTCCCATCCTCAAAACGCTGTTGAATTTCCTGTTACACTGAATTCCTGAGAATACAAGTAGTTTTAAAAAGTGTCAACACAAAGGTTGGTGAGTTCATAAGCTTTTGACAGTAAGAGTTTGAAAATCGATCTTTGTAAAGAGATGTATGTTACCAAAAGAAATCCAATATTTTCCTTATAAAAGTTATGTGGTCCTAATACCAAGACCGAAAATGAATAAGTATTTGTCATACTTAAAGATATAAAGGTGGTTTCAAATTGGCGTAAAAACCCTTTCTGATTTGAGAAAACTCTCGTAATGAATGGTGTGTAGTCTTAAATACCAAGACTGAAAATATACAATAATATTCGTAATTATTGATATAAAAAATGATTTTAAATCGACATAAAACCCCTTATGATTTATGAAAATTCCCCGTAAAATTTATGAGTTGTTAACTTCCTATGTGAGCCGCTATAACCATACTAATGACTGAATGAACCTGCCATGACGTTTCTCAGGCGTCGCGAAACTGAAATGACATTTGTCACCACATACCTGCCGGTCTAGCTGTTGCATGCAGCTCATGTGTGGGGTGTCTAACCCAATATAGATCTATACACAACTATCACGTTCTCCCTCCAGGAGACTCTGATTATAACTACCAGGAATTTCGATCCCGCGCTCGGACGTACGGAAAGAGATTGTCTCACAATTTAGGTTAACAAGTTTACGTGTGGTGTGCATGAGTGTAAAACCCTTTTCTGTGGGAGTAAAACCTTCCGAAATGTGTTTGTTGTGTTAATGGAAACGTAAACCATACCTATTATAGTTTATCCAAAACGTTTGTAATGTATAAGAACTCTTTTATGAAAACGCATTTGTGTTATGAATCCATAAACTATGCTTATTATAGCTTAATATACGTGTTCTAAATGAATGAATAATCTTATCATGAATGACTAGGTTTCAAATTATGATGATAAACTAACAAGGAAACACATTCAATATTTAGAACTTAATGTTATACACTTTGGTCAACATGATACAAAGTGTTAAGAAAGTTATATGCTGTTAACTAAATTTAACCTTTCTGCGCTGTTTTAGAAAAGTCATAGAAAAATCATACGAAGTCGAAAACTAAATCCATGAATTCTGAGGGTTCCCAAAATGTGTCTAGTTTACTCATAATTTTTATCATGATTTTTAATGACAACCAACTTGAGTGAAAAAGTCCATAATCACATACTGGTCCAGATGAGTGTTTGAATTGATAGGCAGTTTTGTAAAAATCACCATAAATTGTAGAAAAAACGTATGGAGATGTGAAAGTCATTTTAAAGCTAAGAACTTGAACTATTCTCTCATAATACAGTTTTGAAAACTAAAATGTTTAAGTTGTCCAAAACAGTCCGTGAATGGAGTCCAACTTTTCTGATGAAAGTTGTTAGAAAAGTTTAGTTATGTTCTTGGTGTTTTAACTTGTATTCAACCCCCCCCCCCCCTAAAAAACTTAAGAAAACATGAAAATGTAGGGGTATGAACTCACCTTGAGTGATTTCAGTAGATGGATGATGGAGAAAAGAAGTGTTCAATCTCAAGAACACTTGGGAGATGCTTGAAGATTTGAGGAGCTAACAGCAAATATGACGATATTTGTGTAAGCAATCTATGATTTGAGTAGAAGGAAGTGAAATAATCATATGGAGGATGTTAATACTTACCAAAAATAGAAGAAAAACTTGGAGTATAGCCTTGAATCTCGAATTTTAGAGAGAAAAGATGAGACAAAGTGAAGTTTGTTCTTGATGGAGGAATGAGAGGAAATGAAAGAAATGTGAGGAGAGAGGAGGGTTTTCTAACCCTTAACCAAGTGCGTGGCTGAAAAATGGTGGGAAAAGTACCATGAAATGACTAGGTATGGGCTGATGGCGAATAGTGAGATGGAGTGGGTATGGGAGTGGTTGCTTGTGTCATAGAATAAAGGAAAGTCAACACTCCACCTCTTGTACTTCACCCACTCTTCTTGGATAAGGTTTATCCCCAAAAACGTGGATAATTAATAAATATGGGGCCTTATATGTTAAAATAAATTTTTGGGTGAAAATCCTGCGTTAAAATAATTAAAAACGAAGCTAAAATGAAGTCGTAGTCGAAAACTGGAAGGAAATGGTCTTCCAGCGAGGCTTCTCGTAAAGGGGCCGAAGGTTCGGTCCCTTCTGTTGCTTGGTCCGAAGCGAAATGAGGTGAAGAGGTTAAGACCGAAATAGACCGAAGGGCGAGCAGGAGCGAAATGGACCGAGGATCGGGTTCGGGCCTTGTGGGAGGTTCGGTCCCGAGAGGGAGGTTTCGGTTTCGAGAGACCTTCGGGTTCGGTTCAGCAGCCTTCGGGTTCGGTCCAAGAGGGTTCGGTCCCTAAGAGGACTTTCGGCCCTAAGAGGGGTTTCGGGTCCTTAAGCCTATTTTACTCGTTTTTACCCCGTTTCAAGCGGTTCTTGACCTGGTTAAGGGTCGGAATGACCCGAATGACTTCAAAAAGTTACAGGAACTTTTGAGAGAGTTGGGAGAGATTTCTCATTCTTGGAGAGATTTCTCTTACAAAGAGAGATTTAGGAGAGATTCCATATTCTTGGAGAGATTTCTCATACAAAGAGAGATTTGGGAGAGATTTCATATTCTTGGAGAGATTTCTCATACAAAGAGAATTTTAGGAGAGATTTCACATACATAGAGAGATTTGGGAGAGATTTGACATATGTGGGGAGATTTGGGAGAGATTCTTGATAAAGAGAGACAGAGTGAAAACGATTGAGAGAGGTTTCGTATGTGACATTTGTGAGTGTCCGACTTCGCAAAGCAAGGTCCGTAAACCCTGTTAAGCCTTGATTAAGGATCTTACACACTCCCGATTACTATGCAACATTGTTTTATCCGTTTGGCTCGCCACATACCACAGTTTTAGGTTAAGGAGATCTAGATGTACGCACTTTTCGATTTATGATCTCTCATTAGAATAGCGAGTTGTTTAGAAATTACATAACGTAAACTCTAGTACCCACGGGAAAATTGAGTCGAACGGTTTGACTTGTTCACTTCAGCTGACTTTGACTTGACCGGAAATTGACGGTTGTCACATCCAGTTTTTATTTTTCACGAGATTTTAGAATTTCATGTCACTTAAAATAGATCTAATGATTACTTATTCTAATGGCTACACTGGTAAGAGAAGTACTTCTTCTAGACTTTTGGACTTTTATTGAGTTTCTGAATTTGCTTGAAGCTAAAGCCACCCATGAAGCCTACTCAAAAGAGGCCTTTCACTATATGTTAACAAATAGCAGATCGTAATTCAACGGGAAACCACACAAGCACTTTAGAGTTCCCCTTGACTCAGAAGGAAGAGATTGTTGATCGGGATCCATATGCTTTTGTGTAAATGTTTAATTGACATCACATAATCCCACAAATATAATTTGCTTTATTTCTTTTTCTTTGGCACATTCTTACACAAAAAAAATTATGATTTTTTTCCAACTCCGGTTTTAATTCCTTTGAGTAACTATTATTCAGAAAACAAGTTATGGTGTATTGGCATTCAATTTCGAATGAGTCGAAACTGAAAAGGCGGTTTTCTTGGGGATAAGGATTTAAATCAGGCGCTTTAGTTTTTAAAATCTCTGACATCACACATGTCAGTTACAATGCCGCCTGACACATATAGTTGTCACGATATTCAAGGTTGATTTACAGGGATATGGGAATGTCAAACGACGGATTTTCTCTTTCCATTTATCACATATGTATAAAAAGGGTTTTGACTATTTGTTTTCTCTCACAGCTCAAAAAGTTAACAATACTCTCAAAGCAAAACCCCTTTCTCTCAATTTTTCATCTTCTTCCTCAATGCTACCATGGTTGTTTCATCTGAAACTACGTCTTTCGCTTATCAATTGACCACTGTGGTCATGCGAAACATGAAGCCTAGTCAAAATCTGTTTCTTGATCACACCTCCTCATGCTACAATGAAGCCCTAAAGCCAATGGTGGAGTGTTTGCATGTCTCGCCACTGGCTCAAGCTCTGACCATGGAAAAATTCGTTCCTCTCATCCATCTTTCAAAGGCATATTTTTCTGCTTCTTTCGTTCAAGTTGATGATGTGATTCACTTTGAGGTTGCTTCATGTAAAACCTTTATTACCAAAGCTCTTTTCTGCAGAATGTTAAGGTTTTGTTCATATGACAGCCTTGTTGATCCTGATTCAATTTCCACGACTGCTCTAATCGAATTGTTTTACCAAATGGGCTACATTGGGGATCTGTCTCTGCTATCCAAGTTCAAGAAGCCCAATCTTCCTCCCATGTGTAATGGTCTATTCACGTTGTCGCTCAAGAGCTTCTCTGAATGCATTGGTAGTTCTGGCAGTGATAATAAGCTCATTTACACCATCATCTATGAAATTGAAGACACCGTTCAGATTTTCGAAGTATGATTGTAACGCCCATAGATCCGGGCTAGTCAATTTAGAGACAATAGGCATCAAAAATGAGTTTTTTATGGAAGATTATTTAGAAGGTATAATCTTAACCAAGTTGTAGAATATGTCTCAAGGGTTCCGTACATATAAAGAGCGCCGAAATCCGAGTTATAACGAAGAAGTTATGACCCGTCGAAGTTTCGCGGCAAAACCAACACGTCACCGGGAGACGTAAAGAGTGAATATACGATGGAGGACATTTTAGCCTTAGTGATCTAAATGAAATTTTTAGCATACGTTAAACCTACAATATAAAAAAAAAAGAACGCCCAAATCTGACTCCGTATGAGGGAGTTATGCTTTTTCTAAGATTTGGCATTGCAGTGCACGACCCGAAACTCGAATTTTAGTTCGAGAGGTTTTTGGCTTACACGACTCAAATGAGTGTTGAAGATCTCATTAATAGGAACTCAATGGTAAAAAGATAGACTAAAACAGAGTTCGTATGAAGGAGTTACGAATTCTTCGTGGTCATTTAACAGTCTAATCTCCTTATAATGTTAATTTTAAGATCAGTCAAGATTAAACCAACGGGGTCTAAATGAAAGTTGTAGATCTTGTTTTTACCTACGTGTGGAAAAAAGAACGTTGAAAACGGAGATCGTATGCAAAAGTTACGGGGTTTAGAAGTTGGCAGGGTGCTACTGTAAAAGGTTTGACGTGGCTGAATATGGGCCAAGGCTTTCTCCCCAAGAAAAGCCATCAGGTGATGACACGTGGCACCGACTCGGCGAGTCCGTGAACCAACTTGGCGAGTCCGTCAGGATTTCACCCTATAAATAGAGGTGTCGGGTTCCCTCATTTTCTCACCCCTCAACCCTCTTCTTTCTCTCTCTACACTCTCTCTCTAACCCCCCAAACCCCCCAAAAAGCCTAGGGAACCTCCCTAGCACCCGAAGGAATCCCCGAGGACCCTGGAGTCCTGAGAGAAGAGCCTTTTGGCTTGGAAACGCTGCTCCAGCGAAGCCCAGTTTTCGAGAAAACCCGTTGTAAATGAGCTACGCCTAACCTATCTTTAGTATAGCTTATGTTTCAATATAGTAATGATACTAGGACCTTAAAATAATTATTTGGGGTATTATTATGAGTTATTTAGGGTGTTGTTTAACGCTTATATAATAGTAATAATAGCTAGACTATTAATTAGTCTCGGTGAATATTAGACTAAACCCTAGTAGTAATGATACTAGGTTTTGCCGACGGAAAATTGTGTTAAGAGTAATGAAGTGCTGTCCAAGCGCCGAGTTACCACCTTTCAGGTGATTGCATAGTTACTTTCATCTTACACATAGATATGAAGTATTTTATATAAACTACATGCTATGTGTGCATATTATCTGAATAGTTGCTATCTATGTTGGACAAATGTTTTTATACCTGTTTTAAATTATTTAAATTGTATACGTATTTTATCTATACGAACATGTTGGGTATGACATGGGTAGATGAATGATGAGAGATAAAAGATGATGTCAGTAAACATTGGCAGCAATAGACTTAGTGCCTAATAAATAACATCGACAACTATGGACTTAGTGCCTATTGGACAAACATTGGTAGCTATGGACTTAGTACCTGTTAGGAATTGGTAGCTATGGACTTAGTATCTATTAGATAAACATTAGTAGCTATGAATTTAGTACATGATGAATAAACTATAGCAGCTATGGAATTAGTGCTTTATGAACGAGCATTAGCAGCTATGGAATTAGTGGTTTACGAACGAGCATTGGCAGCTATGGATTTAGTGCCAGTCTTATAACCGCGGAAGCAAGGGACTTCGGAATAAACGAATGCAGGATAGATGACTCTTAGGATAGATCCTTAAGGGTAAAGAAGATAATGGGGATGGGTAATTGGCTTGATTGTTTGATTGTGTAAACATAATTATTATATTATTGTGGGTTGAAAACCCTATGTACTCACCATGTTTCCCAACCTGACCCACTCAGTTTATTTATATCACAGGTGTTAATATGAAGTCACATTACACTGAGAGATTAAGGAGATATAAATCGCTAGTAATATTGAATGTATGTTCTGTTTATGCTTATGTTTCTTTATTGACGATGACATCTCAAATGTTTTTAATGAATAAAAATACTTTTCTCCAGAAATGCTTTGATAACGTATTTATCATGTTTTACTGGGAACAAATTCCGCAACATTTTTATTAAAAGAGATACTCTGATTTTTATAAAGCATAAACAAAATCGGTCTTTTCTGGCCATGAAAAATGGGGATGTCACAGTTGGTATCAGAGCATTAGTTTAAGCGAACTAGGAATAAGGATTTATTTTTAGACTTAAACTTAGAATGCTAAGTGATGATTATGAGATGAGTGTCTGCTATAATTTAGACACGAGCACTAGTTTATATTAGGAAAATGCCTAAAATGTTTTATGTGCTAAATGATTTATGTTATAGCTATAAAAATGCCTTATATGTTGTTATTTGTTCGGATCTATGGTCTGTTGCTGACCGGATTTGGAAACCTTATGTGTTTAGGATTCTAAGCGTATGATTACGATGTTAGAACTAGCATGTAACGTTTTAGAGTAATAAGTAGATTTATACGTCTATCGTAAATAAGATCTTTCCTATCTTAAACTCTTGTCTTTGTACACCGAACGTCTGCTTGGGTGTACAAAACAAGAGGAAGATGACAACCTGAGCCTAAGAATGTGATGGGTCATGCATCGGTCGTTTCACCTGCACCCGAACCTATCACAATGGCAGGAGTTCAGGAAGTGATGCGGACCATGATAAACTGAGAAAATATAGGAAAAGAGACGGCTTACGATATTGAATAATACCTATCAGAAGATATAATAAGAGAGGTATCTTGCCTTTAGAATACGTCTGATAAAATAAAGTACGCCTATAGAAGTACGGTACATCTGAATGTACACATTTGATTGGAGGGATGATAGAACAATTGATGTAATTCCTAAAGGTTTCCTATCATCTGGAATGTCCATCACCAACTGAGTTGAAGCAGAATTGATGATTGAAGATATGCATGGAAGAAGTCCTAGTAGAGTCTAGGGAAATTTTTATGATTATTTGGACACACTCGTATGTGTTAAATTGTTTCGTGATTTTAGGACTTGGAAAACTGCGAGACAATACTTGGGATGAGTATGAGTAGGTGTGAAAGGTAGTAGATGCATATACTACTGGAAGCACAGGACTCACACTTGGATCAGGGAAAGTCACAATGTTACCAAGAAGCTAGTAATTGATACCGTTTTATTCAAATATGTCGTTACTATCACTTTAGTAATGACTAAGAAGATGATTGTTATTCTGACCCTAGTGGTCATATCGAATTGAGTCCGACTACGATGAGTATGTTATGTAGTTTAGAGAATCAAGTTTGATGTAGCACCTGATTTAAGCCGGAAGAATTAATCAAAGCGATCGGTAGAGGTATCGCGATAGTTGCTAGAAATGCCACCTTTTAAGATGTGATTAGAACATGAAGGAAGGTATAGTCTGTTCTGGAATTTGACTCTAAAAGACTAGAGTCCAAGAAATGCATCATACGATGAGAGGTCATTAGAACATGACCCATCGGACTATTATGACAATCGAAGGAAGAAACTTATCTCAAGTTTGTTAAAGAAGGAGTCTCCAATAAAGATCAAGATCGTGACATGAAGATCATGACTGAAACTCTAACATGGGATAGAGAGCGGGTCAAAGAAGGGGCACCGCCTGTGGTCAGGAAGTCTTAGAGTTAGATACTCGTTTGCAGAAGCATCAAATTTACGGTTATTAATTAGGATGAAGAGATAACGTATGGATTCATCATGTGAGCCCTGTTTCTTTCATGATTCTGAGACGTAATCATCCTAAGGGGAGATAATTGTAACGCCCGTAGATCCGGTCTAGTCAATTTAGAGACAATAGGCATCAAAAATGAGTTTTTGATGGAATATTATTTAGAAGGTATAATCTTAACCAAGTTGTAGAATATGTCTCAAGGGTTCCGTAGATATAAAGAGCGCTGAAATCCGAGTTATAACAAATAAGTTACGACCCGTCGAAATTTCGCGGCAAAACCGACACGTCACCGAGAGACGTAAATAGTGAATTTACGATGGAGGACTTTTTAACCTTAGTGATCTAAACGAAAGTTTTAGCATACGTTAAACCTAGAATATACAAAAAAAGAACGCCCAAATCTGACTCCGTATGAGGGAGTTATGATTTTTCTAAGATTTGGCATTGCAATGCACGGCCCGAAACTCGAATTTTAGTTTGAGCGGTTTTTGGCTTACGCGACCTAAATGAGAGTTGAAGATATCATTAATAGGAACTCAATGGTAGAAAGATAGATGAAAACGGAGTTCGTATGAAGGAGTTACGAATTCTTTGCGGTTATTTAACAGTCTAATCTCCTCCTACTGTTAATTTTACGATCAGTCGAGAATTAGCCGACGGGGTCTAAATGAAAGTTGTAGATCTTGTTTTTACCTACGCGTGGAAAGAGAGAACGTCAAAAACGGAGCTAGTATGCGAAAGTTACGGGGTTTAGAAGTCGGCAGAGTGCTGTTGTAAAAGGGCTGACGTGGCTGAATATGGGCCAAGACTTTCTCCCCAAGAAAAGCCATCAGGTGATGACACGTGGCACCGACTCAGCGAGTCCGTCAGGATTTCACCCTATAAATAGAGGTGTCGGGGTCCCTCATTTTCTCACCCCTCAACCCTCTTCTTTCTCTCTCTACACTCTCTCTAACCTCCCAAACTCCCCAAAAAGCCTAGGGAACCTCCCTAGCACCCGAAGGAAGCCCCGAGGCTCCCGGAGTCCCGAGAAAAGAGCCTTTTGGCTCGGAAACGCTGCTCCAGCGAAGACCGGTTTTCGAGAAAACCTGCTGTAAGTGAGCTACGCCTAACCTATCTTTAGTATATCTTATGTTTCAATATAGTAATGATATTAGGACCTAAAAATAATTATTTGAGCTATTATTATGATTTATATAGGGTGTTGTTTAACACTTATATAATAGTAATGATAGCTATACTATTAATTAGTCTTGGTAAATATTAGACTAAACCCTAGTGGTAATGATACTAGGGTTTGCCAAAGGAAAATTGTGTTAAGAGTAACGAAGTGCTGTCCAAGCTCCGAGTCACCACCTTTTAGGTGAGTGCATAGTTACTTTAATCTTACACACAGATATGAAGTATTTTATATAAACTACATGCTATGTGCACCTATTATCTGAATACTTTCTATCTATGTTAGACGTATGTTTTTATACATGTTTTAAATGTTTTAAGCTATATATGTATTTTGTCTATACAAACATGTTGGGTATGACATGGGTAGATGAATGATGAGAGATAAAAGATGATGTGAGTAAACATTTGCAGTAATAGACTTAATGCCTAATAAATAACATCGGCAGCTATAGAATTAGTGCCTATTGGACAAACACTAGTAGCTATGGACTTAGTACCTGTTAGGAATTGGTAGTTATGGACTTAGTACCTATTAGATAAACACTCGTAGCTATGGCTTTAGTACCCGATGAATAAACTATAGCAGGTATGGAATTAGTGCTTTACGAACGAGCATTGGCAGCTATGGATTTAGTGCCAGTCCTATAACCCTGGAAGCAAGGGACTTCGGAATAAACGAATGTAGGATAGATGACTCTTAGGGTAGATCCTTAAGAGTAAAGAAGATAATGGGGATGAGTAATTGGGTTGATTGTTTGATTGTTTAAACATAATAATTATATTATTGTGGGTTGAAAACCCTATGTACTCACCAGGTTTACCAACCTGAACCACTCAGTTTATTTATAGCACAGGTGTTGATATGAAGTCACATTACACTGAGAGATTAAGGAGATATAAATCACTAGTGATACTGAATGTAAGTTCTGTTTATGCTTATGTGTCTGTATTGACGATGACATCCCAAATGTTTTAAAATGAATAAAAACACTTTTCATCGGAAATGGTTTGATAACGTATTTATCATGTTTTACTGGGAAAAAATTCCGCAACATTTTTATTAAAAGAGGTACTTTGATTTTTATAAAGCTAAACAAAATCGGTCTTTTCTGGCCACGAAAAATAGGGATGTCACAATGATACCTTTCAGCATGAAGTTGAAGACACAACTGGGATTTTGGAACCATTAACTACGACACCAATTCTGAAGGTATCCACTCTACCTACTTCTTCTTATGCCATTTTCTGAATTCTTTCAAATAAACACTCGACCCTCCTCTCTGATCGCCATGACAATTCTGATCAGCACTGCTCCTTTACCACCAAACATTTCTCTGGGAGTTTCTCATCCATAGATTTATGTTCCTCTTTCTACCCCCAATCTTCTTAGAATACACTGCCACATCAACTACTTCCAGTTCACCTGAATTCAACGTAACTGATACAGGGGTTGATGTCAACATAGTTGTCACTTTGGGTCAAGGTACTTCTTTACCCTCTCCATTCCGTAAGAATGATCATGATATAATGTTTGGGGATGATCTGGGAAATTTCCAAGATTTTGTTTTTATCCCCTTTATTGTCAATTAAGCAAGCGATGATGATGAAGCCTTGATAACTAAAGGGCAATTCAAACAACTCAATGATAAGTTAGATTAAATTCTAGAGTCTTCAAAATCTTTGTCCAACATTGATTATATGCTAAAGTCTCATCAAGCAATAGTCGAGATGTTAACCAAGGAGAATGTCAAAGCACTTGCCGAATCCATAAAGGCAGTTGAAGCTTCTAAGAAAACTATTCCGGACATGCCCGCAAAAGTCGAAAAACTATATGATGAAGTCCAAGAATTCATGACTGAATTCCGAAGTTCTTCGGAATAGAATACCAAAGCAGCTAATAAAGTCATTACAAGTCTCATCACCACTTTGTAAATCAAAAGAGAGGCATTCTCTCATGTTCATGGTGAAATCAAGGTTGACAACTCCAAGATCAACGCGTCCATTGTCTCGAAGATAGATCAGCTTCAAAAAGACATTACTGTTGAGAAGACTGAGAAAGACAAGGTTCATTCAGTCAAGCTCAACTACACCAACAAACATCTTGATGACTTGGAGTCTAAGAAAACAGTGTTCCGAAGCTGCATTTTGGAAATTTATCAATACTTGCAAAGGCTGTTGGAAACGCGCGACTCAATGCTTACTACTTTAGTTTGCCAACACCTCTCAGAAAAACTTAATCCTGTCTTTCCAATGCTCAATCAACTAGAGGGTGTTTCGGGTAGTGAATTTATTCTGAAACAAGGGGGAGATAATGCAGATAAAAAAACAAACCCTCAAGGAACAACCCCAACCAAAGCAAAAGACTAATAACCATCAAGAACAGAAACCAAAGGTTTACCAGAAGGGTAATGAAGCTTTTGGGTCAAAAGGGAAAGAAAAGATTGTTGTTGATGATGATGATGATGAAGAACTCTATAAAGGTGAAAAACTTGTAAGAAAGAAGCGATACATGGAACTTGATCATCTTTTATTTCTTCAAAGGGAGTTAGAAGAAAAAGAGGCCAAAGATAAAATTTCTAAGGTCACTCTGAAATCTCACAAGTCACTTCTATGGAAAGGATTCAGAGTGAAGCTATCGATAATCCAAGCATTCCTGGTTGGAGCCTTTGGTATCCTTTGAACTAGGTAATACCACTGACTCTTAGTTTGATCTTCCGGTCACTTTGAGAGAATTTCTATTCCGATGCTTTGAGAAAATTGAGAGAGATCCACTTTTGTACTATGATGTTAATAATATGTTCTTCTTATTCTATCTCAAGTATGGAAAGCCACAATTCCAAACCTAGAGCTTACAAAAGATTTTTGCTATAAAGCACTGACTCAAATTGAAAACTTCATCAATGTCAAGTATAAAGGATTCCAAGGTGCAAATCCTACAGAAGTTGATTTTTCTCTTGCTGATCTGCCATGTATGAATCTGAACGACTAGATTTCTTTATTTCTGATCTTTTCTAAGGATGAATAGAAGTATGAACTGATTATTACTCATTTGAAGAGAATGCATATTTGCTATCTTCATGAAGTTGAAAAAATGGATATAGAAATAGCATCTACTTTGAAGAAAAGTCCAGTTGTGAAACATGAATAACAACTGACAGACTTCTAAAAGCTGGAGCTGGGTAAAATGAAGAAATACAATGGAGTGTGGTGTACCAGCGAAAGGAAGGTAAAAATGTTCAGAAAAGCATGTCTTTCTTACTCGACAAACACTTATATTCAACCGCTGCTCTGAATAACATTATGGGTCTAACTGAAGCATGCAAAGCATTCGACACTGTTGATCTAAAATGTTTTAGTGATATAATCTAGTGGTATCTTGTGATCAGAAACACCCTTTTGAATCTGATGATGCGACTGTTTAAGGTTGAGAAGAGACAACTGTGACAACCCCATTTTCACGGCCAGAAAAGACCGATTTTGTTTTTGCTTTATAAAAATCAGATTATTTCTTTCAATAAAAATGTTGTGGAATTTGTTCCCATTAAAATATGATGAATACGTTATCAAAGTATTTCTAAAGAAATGTATTTTTATTCACTTTTAAAACATTTGGGATATCATCGTCAATACAGAAACATAAGCATAAACATAACTTACATTCATTTACACTACTGATCTACATCTCTTTTAAATCTCTCATTGTAATGTAACTTCATATCGCAGCTGCCAGTATTGTCCTTCGAGGGTCCACTCCCAATACATGTCAATGGGTTTTTAGAGTACATCGGTGAACACATCGTTCACAAGACCTGCAGGTTGCGAGCCTGCTAGTGTTCCACTGGACTGTCTAGAATAGTCTGTGGTTGTCATCCATACTCTGCTAGATGACGACGCCATCATTTGGGAACAAGGCTTCTCACATCGTCTACCTCTCACCCTTACCTCATGGTCTATATTACCTCTCAACTCATCATACAACTCATATTTCATCTACCCATGTTTTACCCAACATATTACGTAGATATAAATACATATACAGTTTAAATCATATAAAACTTGTATAAAATCGTTCATCCAACATAGATAGCAAGTATACAGATAATATGCACACATAGCACGTAGTTTATATAAAATACTTCATATCTATGTGTAAGATGAAAGGGACCATGCACTCAAAACTTGTAATTTATATTAAATATTTCATATCAATGTGTAAGATGAAAGTAAATATGCACTCTGCTGGTAAGGTGGTGAGTCGGCACTCAGACAACACTTCGTTACTCTTAAAACAATTATCCCTTGACAAGACCTAGTATAATTACCACTAGAGTTTAGTCTAACGTTTGACGAGACTAATTAATAGTCTAGATATTATTACTATTATATAAGCATTAACCAATTGATGAGAATAAAACTCAGATCGATTAGATCTTTCACAGGTAAAAGATGAAGATCAAACAAAACAAACACAATAATATAATGAACACGGAATAGAATCAACGTTATGCTTATGATTCAAATATAGTCACGCCTCAGCAGAGCTCGATGAAGAACTTCCACTGTAGAGGCGAGCTAGGGTTTACAAAAACTCAATGAGAAAAATAATAAAAGCGTTAATCACGAAGACTGCATGCATGTAGCTTAAATACTAAACCCTAGAATAAAACATGCACGGTTGGACAGGCCCAAACCGGCAACCAAAACTGGGCTATGGACCGAGCCCATGACGCAACACTATAAGCCGAACAATCTCCCCCATTGCGTCAAGTGAGGCGTGAGATTATTTCTTCTGAGTTGGCTTCATAGTCTTTACCACCTTCAACAACCGAGGGATGATAGCAAGAAGTGTCTACCAAAATTAAATATACCATCTCAGTATATCAGTAAACATCTTCTTGTCGGCTGCTGTGTTCTGATTGCACCTCTGAATAATCTCCAAAATGTGCTCCAAGGAAGCAGTTGAGAAGAGGTGTTTGTCAATAAGAGCGAACAGGCATTTCTGACCTTCGCCTCTGATGAACATCACAGTGTGGTACTTTGAATCAATCTTCCCTTTGACCATCAGGTTAACATCGCCAACTCTTCCCATTGGTTTTATCGTTGTTTGCTTGTGAATTGCTGAGGCGATTTCTTGGTCCATTTTTGCTACTTCGTGAATGTAGCAGACAAGCATTCGCTTGATATGGTCAATGATCGGCTGATACTTCTGAGGATTTGACAGTAAGATGTTATTGAGGAGTATCCAGTTGTGGGGATTGAGGTTCGGTAGATCAGCAAGAGTGAAGTTGTGAACCGAGCCATCAGATCCTCAAGTCACTTTGAATTTCACATTAACAAACTTTCCTACTGTATAGGGCTTCAGTACCTTGACAGTTGTGATTTTCTGCGAACTCCAGGTCAAGTACCGAGGCTTATCAAACTCCAAATAGAATTCCAATAGATCCCGATCCACCTTCGGGTCTGGAGATGGGATGGAAACAGTCGAGTTGAAGCAGTGAAAGATGAATGCTTTTCGCGTGATAGACATGTCAAACTGTGCATCCTTGGAGTTGTCAAGCCCGAACGACATCACAGGCTCAAGCCAAAGTGTACTTGGTTCATCGATAGCACATCTTTGGAGCGAATCAAGAGTCCACTCAGGAAAAACAGACTTTTTCTTTTCCAGGAGCTCCTTTTCCTTTTGCTTCTGCTCAAGCTCAACCGTGTGTTGCTTAAACTTTTCTTCAAGCTCTTTATCAGAAGATTTTGTTTTCTGAAAAGGATTTTCAGGATCCTTTTCATAAACATCTTCTTCATTATCAGTGTTATCCTCCCCAATTTTCTTCTTCTTCTTGTCTCTATTGCTGACCGAAGCTTCATTAACCGTCGGTTCAGCAGTTGGTTTCGGACTTCACCAGCAGAGCTTCGTATAACCTCCCTCTCAGACTTCAAATCATTAAGTTTAGATGTTGGAGTGCGAAGTTTGAGATTTTGCATCTTCAGTTGAGAGGTTCTTTTGTCGAGTTCATCCATGATGCGATTTTCAATAGCCAACTCTACCTCCAATTGAGTCAATCGATCATTGACATTGTCGTGCAGAGTGGCATTGGCTGCTTCGATTGCTTGACGAGCAACTTCAAGGTTGGACCGTTCAACTTGAAGAGAACGCTGAAGGTTATCAACTGAAGCGTTCACAGTTTGAGAATTTTTTTGACCTGCCACCTGCAAAGAATCCAAAAATAAGTGAGCCTTAGAAATTAGTTTATCGACTTTTGCGGTCGCCTCTTTGCACTCCTTGGTGGAAGCCTCAACTACAAGGGAGGCTTTCTGGCATTAGGAGGTAGAGGCGTCTATAGCCTTAGCTGCAGCAGTAAGGGAGGCATTGTGTTCTTTGACTACAGAGGAGAACAAAGCCTTTAAAGCAGCATCAGAATAAGCCCCAAATGAAGAGGAGGAAAGTAGTTGATCGAGTTTGTCGTTGCTTGCTTTGAGATGACTCTTGGTGAGAGGTTCATCGTCGTCTTCATCACTTTGTACACGGTAAGGACTGAAATAAGTGGAATCAAATTCCAAGTCCTCACCGCCTAGAACTGGGATGGTGTCAGTGGATGGGGTAGGGGATAAGGGTTTGGTAGTGATACGAGGTTCGGTTGTTACTGTTGGTTTGGTTGTAACAGGTGGTTCGGTTGTAGCGGGTGGGGTAGGAGCTGTAGAATGAGCCCCTCTAGTAGTGGTGGTAGTGGTAGTGTATGTGAAGATTGGAGTAGGGATGGGAATAGTGGTTGATGGTTGAGAGGTAAGGATAGGAAATATTGGAGGGATTGTTATTAGGATGGTAACAGGTGGAGGAGAAGGAGGTAGGGAGCAAACTGGTATTTTTGGGGTAGGCGAGCGAGGCAGGGTGTCACCACGACCCGAAGCCTAATCATCAGAGCTTTCGCTTTCAGATTCTAAAGGAGGAGCAGATTTGTGTTTGGGAGGAACATACTCTGAGTCTGAATCGCTTGACGATTGGAGTATGAGTCTCCGAGCGGGCTTTTTCTGCTTCTTCGGTTGAGGTTGTGACGGAGTAGCCTTGTCAGACTTTCGCTTCTTAGGGGTTTTCCCCTTGGTTGGTTTAGTAACCTTCGTCTCCTTCTAAGTCTCAGATTACTTTCCCCTCTTTGCTGGCTTGTCATCCTCTTCAATGGAGCGAACCATGGCTGGTGTGAGCTCCATTGGACCCGAAGAAGGAATCTTCCCCTATTGTTGCAGAACATTGCTTGCTTCAGACACATAGGCAAGCATGGTGTCAGGAATGGATCCAATGAAGGAGTACTTGGTGGGATCCGTGAAAATTATCTTGGTTGTGTGAAAGGTGGCGATGGTGGAGAGAAGAGAATCCGCCATGATTGGAACGTGAAGACGATCCATTGCCCACTTAGTGATGTTGGACTAGTACCTGCAACACGAGATTTCTGAGTATCTTGAGGAAGAATATAAGCTTTGGACCAGTTGTTGCCAGATGATTGACCCATAGTCCAAATCTATCCCGTGATATAGACCGTAAAGCACAGTCATAAATGACTTGCTTGCTCCATCTGAGTCGGCGCTTCGCTCAGAGAGTCCTTTGAACATTAGAGTAAATAGGCCATTCCATTGAGGAGGAAGGCAGGACTTCTTGAACTTGGTGATGGTGGTTAGGGTTTCAGTGTACCCCATTTGATAAAACATTGAGAACAGTTGACCAATAGTGTTCGATTTAGGGTTTTCCAAAGTTCGTTCTTGAGAGAGACCAATTAGGGAACATAAGCGGTGCTTGGAGATGGAAGTCTTCTCGTTGTGGATTTCAAAGTGAATCCTCTCAACTGCTTTGTCATAGTAAGCATTGGAATAGATGAGTGAGAGGTAGGACATGGGAACAACTTCGGCCTTAGACAGAGCATCGACAAGAGGCAAGTATTTGAGACACTCGACAACATAAAACATGTAGGGTTCATAGAGGAAGAGAGTGAGATCGATGATCAGGTTTTGTTGAGGTTTGATGGTGAGGAGGGTTTGGTGAACAGAGGTATCGTGAACTGAAGAAGAGTCTTCCATTGTAGAAGCTTGGAGAAGAAGATCAACAGTAATATGAAATGCCATTGTTCTTTGAGAGAGTTTTGTAAGTGATAAAAGGGTAAAGTGGAGAGTGCCTGATCCTTTTATACGTACTAGTAGGAAAGAGAAAAATCAGGCTGATATCTTGGATTTTTTTGAAAACTGCGCCTAATTTGATGGATGAACAGTTGTCATACCCAATGATGATGTAGGAAAGAGAAAGGACGTTTCGTTTTTACACGCCATTCCATAAATAGTTCTTTTTCAAATCGTCGAAACGATTGGATAACTACTGAGTCAGCCTTAACTTTATCCCAATCGTCACCCCATATTTCACATGAACCTTCATTGCTTTTTAACTTTATCGAGCATTGTAGTACTTGAAGAAACAAAGATGGACCAATTAGAGTAGCATTAATAGAACCAGATTTTGGAAAATAAAAAATTTTCGTGCATAGAGTGTAAAAGATAAAGAAATAAAGCAAACTTTTTGTGATAATTTGTGATGTCTTAAAAAATACATTAAGCAACTGATTCTGGGCACGAATCTCTTCCTTCAAAGTCAAGAGAGACTTTAAAGTGCTTGTGTGGCTTCTCACTAAATAATGATCAAGTACTTGTTAAGAAGTATTAAAAGGCATCTTTTTAATTAAAGCTTATAAAGGGTGGCTCTCTCTTCAATTCATGATTTCGATACTTGATATAAGACCGAAACTGAACAAAGTACTTGTGAGATCAATGTGATCTGTTGAACAAGTAGGTAGGGAAGATTTTTATTGACTGTTGGATAGGTGAGAAATCTAAAAGAAATTTAAATGGATCCTTGGGGAAGAAACATTCTTTGTAATAGAAATTTTCTGAAGAATCACTCAAAATAAAAAGAGATTTCATTTGTAACGTATGGTTCATGTACCGTCAATTCATTAATGGTATTGAATGGTGGGTTTCAGTTAGTACATAGTGACACGAGACTAAGATCATTAACACAGATTTTTGTATAACCATAAACCTCAGTGGTAAATGCTTAGAGTCTCAAGGTTTATATTGGTGAGATGAAGTATAATGGAGAAAATTGATGGAGGTGGTATAAGAAACAAATGTACCTCTGCTATAAACGAAGGACTAAGTAGAAAACTCTAGGCTCAATATGAGTAGAGTAAGGTAGCTCATGATTAGAGTGAATATAGCAGCCTAGCTTGGGAAAACATGATTTGTATGTATCATGATTTATATAGGCAAGCATGCTTCTAGGGACACGTAGAAAGTGTATAGAAAAGAGATTATACCTTCTGGATCTTCATCATTGAGAGTAACACTTATGCAAAAGAAATCATTAGATCAAAAATGAAAAATATTTTTGTATTTTGTGAAAATTATTTATTTGAACAAAAAAGAAAAATATTTTTGTGTTTTATGAATGTAAAAGGAAGTATTTAAAAGAGTATACATACAATCAAAATGCCTTGATAAGAAAAAGAAGCGAACAAGTGCAGAAGGACCGAACCCGAAATAGACCGAACGTTCGATTCATTCGGTTCTTGGTCGAGCTTTACCCGAAATAGACCGAACCCAAAATAGACCGAACGTTCGGTTCATTTCGGTTCGCTCTATTTCGCTTCTAACCTTTATTGAAGCGAAGGCGATTTTTGTACTGATTCTGCTTCCATCATTCCTAGGCCTTGCAAAATCTTGTTGAAGCATGGTTCAGCTAAAGCCTTAGTGAATATGTCTGCTAGTTGATCAGTCGTCCTTACGAAATGAATTTCCACGTTGCCATCTTCCACATGATCCTTGATAAAGTGATACCTCAGTGCTATATGTTTAGTCTTCGAGTGTTGGACTGGGTTGTGAGAAATCCTAATTTCACTTTCAGAGTCGCAATATAGTGGGATTTTCTTCATTTTCAACCCGTAATCTCTAAGATGACTTTGTATCCATACAACTTGAGATGTGCATGCTGCTGCTGCATTGTATTAAACTTCTGCAGTGGAGAGAGAAACACAAGTTTGTTCCTTTGATTTCCAGCTAACCAATTTACCTTTGAGAAATTGGCATCCTCCGGTGGTGCTTTTACGATCTAATCCACAGCCACCTAATTCAGCGTCTGAGAATGCTTGGACAAAGAATCCTGAGTTGGCTGGCTACCACAGACCGAGAGAGGAGGTTCGCTTCAGATAGCGAAAGATGTTTTTCACAGCTTGCAAATGAGGTTTGTGTGGGTTAGCTTGGAATCTGGCACAACCACAGACTGAAAACATGATGTCAGGTCTACTAGCTATGATATACATTAGAGGCCCAATCATTTCACGATAGAGCATCATGTCAGCGGCTGGCTTCTCCAATGAGGGTGTAAGTTGCGTCCCAAAAGCCATTGGAACTTTAACTTTGGAGTCTCCCATCATACCGAACTTAGCTAAAAGTATCTTGGTGTATGCCTCCTGATTGATAAAAATTCCTTCGGGTCCTTGTCTAACATTTAAGCCAAGGAAAAAGTTAATTGGACCCATTGAGCTCATCTTAAATTTAGTTTCCATCAACTTTCTGAATTCAGTTGGTAAGCTAGGATTCGTGGAGCCGAAGATGATGTCATCAACATAAATTTGGACTATCATAAGGTGGTTACCCTCTCTCTTTCGAAAGAAGGTTGGGTCAACCGAACCTTGTTTGAATGTAGACATTTTTAAGAATCGAGTTAGAGCTCATACCATGCTCTGGGAGCCTACCTTAGGCCATATACCACTTTGTCAAGTATGTAGCAGTGATCTGGATACTTCTCGTTCACGAAGCCTGGCGGTTGCTCAATGTACACAGTTTCTTCAAGTTCACCGTTGAGATAGGCACACTTGACATCCATCTGATAGATTTCAAAGTTTTTGTGTGCAACATAGGCAAGAAAGATACGAACAGACTCTAATTTTGCAACAGGAGCAAAGGTCTCTTCATAGTCGATACCTTCTTCCTGACAATAGCCTTTCACCACCAACTGAGCTTTGTTACGAATCACGTTCCCCTCCTTATCCATCGTGTTTCTAAATACCCATTTGAGACCCACAACTGAAACATCCTTTGGAGTTGGAATAAGATGCCATACTTTCTTTTTTTCAAACTCATTCAACTCATCTTGCATGGCTTGAACCTAGTCAGAATGATCAAGTGTTGAATTAACAGTCTTTGGTTCAACTTTGGAAACAAAGCAGTTGAACATGCAAAACTCTACTTGAGAAAAGAGTGCAGCTTGTTTCGCTTTGATCTGAGATCGAGTTAACACCTTTTCTAAAGATTCCCCAATAATTTGACTCTGTGGATGATCTTTGGTCCATTTAATAAGCGGTGGGTAATTTGGATCACAAGAGGGATCTAACTCTACATTGATTTCTTCTTCCAATTTTGATAGAGTGTCATTGTCATTAACATTGGTGTTCTCCCCTTCGAAGGATGATGCTTGTTCAGAATCTGGATTAGTATCTTCTCCTTCGTTTGGACTTTCAGTAGAGCTTGATGATTGTAACGTTAAGTTCTCCCCCTGGAATGAAGAGCCTTGATCATGTTGAAGAGCCGGACCCTCCCCCTGGACATTAGGACGGTCATTCGAAGGTTTCATTCAACGACGAAGGTTCAGAGATTATAGAGAAGAAATCCAACAAGGTCATTCTTAAATCAGACCGAAAAGGCGAAATGTTTCCTCTCAATCTCAAACCAATCAAAGGAAATCCAGCTATATGTCTTTTGTCCAAAGCTCATTCTGACGAAAGCTGGTTGTGGCACCGAAGGCTCTCACATCTCAACTTCAAAGACATCAACAAGCTTGTCACCGGAGGTCATGTTCGGGGTCTTCCATTGCTCAAGTTTGATCGAGAACACTTGTGCGCTGCATGTGAAATGGGGAAACAAAGTTGTCAAAGTCACCCATCCATCATAAACACAAAAGTAGTTGAACCACTTGAGTTGCTTCACATTGACTTGTGTGGTCCATCATTAATCGAAAGCATTGGCGGTAGCAAGTATATTCTTGTTATTTTTGATGATTTCTCACGTTTTACATGGGTGTTCTTTTTGAAGCACAAATCTGAGGCTACTCCTAAGCTAAAGAAGTTCATCAAGCAAGTTGAAGTGCAACTGAGAAAAGTCGTTCGCAACATTAGGAGCGACAATGGACTGGAGTTCAAGAAAAGAGAATTTGAAGACTTTTTGGCAGAAAAAGGAACCAGTCACAACTTCTCAGCCCCCTACACGCCTCAACAGAACGGAATTGTCGAAAGACGAAACCGATCATTGTGTGAGGCGGCCCGAACTATGCTAAGTTTCGCTTCTCTTCCTTTATATTTCCGGGCTGATGCTATTGCTGCAGCGTGTTTTACGCAGAACATGTCTTATCTCAACAAGCGTTTCTCTCTTACTCCTTATGAGATCATCAATAACAGGAAGTCGAACGTAAAATTCTTCCATGTGTTCGGCTCACGATGCTTCATCTTCAACTCCAAAGAACATCGTAACAAGTTTGACATTAAAGCTGATGAAGGAATATTTCTAGGATATTCTCTTACTTCAAAAGCATACCGGGTCTTAAATAAATGTTCTAGGAAGATCAAAGAAACATATTATGTGACTTTCGATGATAACTACGTCAAGAAGCTAAAGGCTACTGAAGAAGAAATTGGAGAGGTTTTCTCTCAAACAGGTCAGGTCACGGCCACCATTGCTAATTTGTTTGATCAGTTTGTGGAATTATTCGATGAAACTGAGAAAGCTACTCTCTCGGAAGCCAAGGCAACAGATAACAAAATCGACCATCTAAAGCAAATCATCAAAGATGCAGCCAAACAAATGGGTGAAGGAGAACAAGTTCCAAACGAACCTCCTCAGCAAGGTACTTCAGTCGAGGGGGAGAATCCATTTCCTTCAAATCAACCTAACTCACACTTTCAAGGGGGAAAATTCTATTCCTGCTACACTCGAAAGTCCTGTAGCACCCGAAAGCTCTGCTACACCCAAAAGTCATGTAGCACCCGAAAGCTCTGCTACACCCAAAAGTCCTGTAGCACCCGAAAGCTCTGCTACACCCGAGAGTCCTGTAGCACCAGAAAGTCCAGCTACACCTGAGAGTTCTGCTGCACCTGAGAGCTCATCAGTCGAGGGGGAGAATTCTGACATGTTTTTCGATGACGATAGTCAATCTGAATTGGAAGAAATGGTCAACGCCGAATTGGATCCATCTTATGATCCAAATTATTCTGCTCTTATTAAATGGACCAGAGATCATCCTGTACCTCAGATAGTGGGTAATGTCTCTGAAAAAGTCCTGACCCGATCTCAACTGAAGGCAATGCAATCATCTCTATTCTCTAAAGTAGAGTTCTGCATGTATAATTCTTTCGCATCCAAAGTTGAGCCTAAGACTGTCAACACAACTCTTGATCATTCCGATTGGGTACAAGCCATGCAAGATGAACTTAATGAGTTTGAAAGAAACAAGATTTGGCGCCTTATTCCAACTCCTATAGATGCCTCAGTCATTGGTCTCAAATGGGTTTTCAGAAACAAAATGGACAAGGAAGGCAATGTAATATGAAACAAAGCTCGTCTCGTGGTAAAAGGATACTGCCAGGAAGAAGGAATTGATTACGAAGAAACTTTTGCTCCAGTAGCTAGGCTGGAATCTGTTCGAATATTTTTGGCCTATGCTGCACACAAGAACTTTGAGGTCTACCAAATGGACGTAAAATGCGCTTTTCTGAATCGAGAACTTGAAGAAATGGTTTACGTGGAGCAACCTCTAGGTTTTGTCAATGAAAAGTACCCAAATCACTGTTATATTCTGGACAAAGCAGTTTATGGTCTGAAACAAGCACCTAGGGCATGGTATGAAACGCTAACTAAGTTCTTAAAGATGCCAAAATTCAAACAAGGTTCGGTTGACCCAACCTTCTTTCGTAAGAAGGAAGGTAACTAACTTATAATAGTTCAAATCTATGTCGATGATATCATCTTTGGCTCAACGAATCCTAGCTTAACAGCTGAATTCAGAAAGCTGATGGAGACTAAATTTGAAATGAGCTCAATGGGTCCGATTAACTTTTTCCTTGGTTTAAATATTAGACAGGGACCCGAAGGCATCTTTATCAACCAGGACGCATACACCAAGACTCTTCTTGCTAAATTTGGCACGATGGGAGACTCAAAGGTTAAAGTTCCAATGGCGTTTGGCACCAAGCTCACACCATCCTTGGAAAAACCGGCAGTCGACATTACGTTATACCACCAGATGATTGGGTCCTTAATGTACCTTACTACTAGCAGGCCTGATATAATGTTCTCTATGTGTTATTGTGCTAGGTTTCAGGCGAATCCTCGTGAACCACATATGCTTGCAGTGAAAAACATACTCCGGTATCTGAAACAAACCACCTCCCTCGGTCTATGGTATCCATCAAACTCAGGTTTCTTCGTTCAAGCCTACTCAGATGCAAACCTTGGAGGATGTGGTTTAGACAGGAAAAGCACCACTGAAGGCTGCCAATTTCTAGATGGGAAGTTGGTTAGCTGGCAATCGAAGAAACAGACATGTGTTTCTCTGTCTACCGCCGAAGCAGAGTACATCGCAACTGCCTCCTGTACATCTCAAGTGATTTGGATTCAAAGCCAGCTTCATGATTATGGACTCAATATGAAAAAGATCCCACTTTATTGCGATTAAGAAAGTGCAATTAGGATCTGTCATAACCCAGTGCAACACTCCAAGACCAAGCATATAGCACTAAGGTATCACTTTATAAAGGATCATGTGGAAGATGGAAATGTCGAAATTCACTTTGTTTGAACCACCGATCAACTGGCCGACATCTTTACCAAAGCTCTTCCTGAAGTGAGTTTCAATAAAATTTTACAAGGGCTAGGAATGATGGAATCGGAGTCAGTACCAAAAAGTACTTCTCAAAACTAAAAGTTGGAAGCGAAATGAACCGAACGTTCGGGTTCGGTTCACGTGTGTGCCGAAATGAACCAAACGCTCAGGTTCGGTCCTATTCTCTTATCTTCGCTTATCACTCAAAGGTAGTTTCTTTGGCTATAAACCTTTTGTATCTTTTTCAAATTTCATCTCTCTTATTTTCAAAGTTTTTTTTTCTCAAAGTTCTTTTCTTTTTCGAATTTTTTTTTTTTTTTTGCAACCGAAATAGACCGAACGCTCGGGTTCGGTTCTAAATTTTTTTTGTCTCATTTTTTTCTCTTTAAATCAAAAATTCCAAAATCTTTTTCTTATTTTTTTTATTTTCTATCAATCAAAAACAATTTTTATTTTTGTGTTCGGTAAATTTTTTTTGTGTGGCTATTTGTGTGGAAATTCTTTCATTAGTTAAGTGTCCCTAGAAGCATGTTAATGTATGTGTCCAAAGCCTCACTCGATTCTGAATAATAGCCTTATTGACTTGGTATATACAAACCTTGTCTTCCCAATTAGGCTTTTATATTTATTCTAATAATGAGCTACCTTACTCTCTTTTCACATGAGATAAAAGTTTTCTACTTGGTCCTTATTTTAATAGCAGAGGTACTTTGGTTTCTTTACACCATCTACACTACTTTTCTCCATCTCATTCGCTTCATAAACGTAACCATTGAGACTCTCAGAAATTAACACTGAGGTTTATGGTTACACAATTTCTGCATTCATGATCTTAGCTTCGTGCCACTACGTGCTAAGTGAAATCCGCAATTCAATACCTACTATGCATTGATGGTGAACAATCAACTTTGTTCTAGCTTTCACTAACGAATTGACGAACTTATCCATGGGGATGTAACATGAAATCTCAATTTTTTTTGTGATTCCTGTGAAATTGTTAAATCCCATAACATTTCTTCCCTTGGAATCCAGTTTTATTTTTCTTTGAGATTTCACATAAAATATTTTCACGATGCCACTTAGATTCTTTTCAAACCTACTTGTTCAACAGACTACATTGGTCTCATAAGTACTTTGGTAGATTTCTGTCTTATGTCAAGATCAGGAATTCTAAACTGAAGCGAAAGCCACCCAAATTAGCCTGATTAAAAGAAGCCTTTCAACACTTCTCAATAAGTGTCTGATCGTTATTCTACATGAAACCAAACAATCACTTTAAGGTCTCTCTTGACTTTGAAGGAAGAGATTCGTGCCCGGGATCCACTGTTTCGTGTCTTTATTGACATCACAATTTCCCACATATGTGTTGCTTTATTTCTTTTTCTTTTACACACTCAGCACGAAAATCTTTTTGATTTTCCATAAATCTGGTTTCATTATTTACAAGGAATTTTTTTTTAACAGATGTGGCTCACATTGTTACACGTGGTCATTTTGCCTTAAGATGGAGTTCCCTCTAAAGGGATAAGATGCTGACTCAAGCGGGAGTCCAATCGCTTTGATTTTCAAATGGCGCTTGACTGACAGGCGTGCGAAGTGGAACCGTTTTTCTGTCTAAACGGCGCCTGATGGGAAGGCGCGTGAATCGGGACAGTTCTTCTCTCTCCTGCGTAATCATCGGGGCTACCAACTGTCACGCATCAATCACCTCCGAAAAACCCTTCGTATTTCCTTCGAAGATTCGGGAACGGATTCTTCTCTCTCCTTTAGCCACAGCATAAAAGGTAATCTTGACCATTATTTACCTCATTACTGCACCCAAAATTCAGAGAGCAAGAAAAGCTTTGAGAATTCTACTGTTCATCATCTCTCCCAACTTCTTTACTTTAATGGCGGATTCATCATCTATTCATGACACTTCCCACATCCTGCCGATTCGTCCTCAATAGAGTCTGATCATCGATCTTACTCCACATGTTTATGATGCCTTCATGTTCTCGATCATCGAATGACTCAAATACTCGCCGCTTGCTCCCGCTCTCACCAAAGCTGAAGCTGTTCCAATGGATTGTTTATCCTAAATCTTTGCCACTGCTCATTATGATAAGTCTGTCGATAGGATCTTCTTCGACATTCTTGATCACAAGGCATCAATCTCCAAGCAGCGATTATGCTCACTTTTAGGGTTTGAACCTGATTCATCTAGGGTTAATCCTGAATCCATTCTGGTGGGTCACCTGTTTTCTATGTTCTATAACATGGGGTACACAGAGGTTCTAACGACGGTCACCAAGTTCAAGAAATCGTGCTTGCCTCCACAATGGAACGGGTTATTTACGGTGCTATTCAAGGGGTTATCGGAACGCAGTGTCGGTTCAGACGGAGCAAGTCGTCTGTTCATCACAATTCTTTATGGGGTATACAACGGAATCAACCTGGATTATGGGTCGGTGTTATGGCAGCAACTGATCCAGAGCCTTGTCTCCACATCTCGACACTCAGAGATTTCCTACGCTCGCTTCTGGACTCTAGTCACAAAATGGGTGATGGACAAGTATCTCGTCCCCATTGTTGCTGATTCTCCACTCTCTTTGATAAGTACTTTCCATACCACGAAGATAATAGTCTCCGATGCATCAAAATTTCAGTTTATTGGCTCCATCCCTGAGTCAATGTTTGGAGACGTTCCTGCTGACAGCCGCATCATCCGAACATACAAGGAGTTTCATCGCTCTGGTCCTAGAGAGCTCACTCCTGAGATGATCAAATCCATCCACGAAGCTGATAAGCCCGCTCCAAGGGGAAAGAAGAATGAGAAGGGAAAAGACAAGCAGGTTGGCAAGGGAGCGAAAGGCCCTTCTCCTAAGAAACAAAAACCTACCAAGGCCGCTCAATCTCCTCCACTGAAGAAGCGAAAAAACCAACCCAGGCGAAAACTGATACTCGCTTCCTCCTCAAGCGAATCTGAGGAAGAAAATTCAGACTCTAACGAGTCTCCTCGTGGTAACACTCCTCCACGATCGCCTATCCCAGAAGTACACTTTTCCAGTTCACCTGTCTCTTCTCCACCAATCACCATTCCTATTTCCATTCCCCCCATAACCTCCACCACTCAAATACCACCTACTTCTATCCCAGTACCCCCTCCCATTTTCACTGAAGCTACCACAACAACCGCTGAAGTAAGAACCAACGTATCTGATACGGGGGCTCCTACTAAAGCACCCGAACCCACTCCCACCACCGAACACACATCAAAACCCGAAGCTACTCCCACTACTGAGCCTCCACCCTCACCTCCACCCTCATCTCCTGCTCAGTCCGCAGAGGATGAAGAACCATTTCTTGGTGGGGAGAATATGACATTTGATTCGGTCTACTACAGTCCGTATCAGGTTCAGAGTGACGATGATGATGATGCTCCCATCACCAAAAAGCATCTCAAGGAGCTTCACCAGAAGATTGATTCTCTCATCGCTTCCTCTTCTTCTTCATCACAGTCTACCATCTCTGAGGCTGCTATTCAGAAGATTGTTGATGCTTTTTCTAAGGCTCATGAAGCCTCCGTTAGCTCAGCTACTGCCGCTATTGACTCCTCCACTAAAGCCTATGCTGCTGCGACCGAATAAGTCGAAAAACTATTTACTGATGCCTCCTCTCTTTTGCAGTCTTTATAGGAAACTGCCGAAGCCACCAAAACGAAGCTTGACCCGATTGTCAACAAGCTGGCTACCTCAGTTGCCTCAGAACTACAGTCCTTCTTCACTCTTCGTCAATCTCTTACTGAGGACAACTCAGCGTTTAAGGCGACCATTGAGGGGCGCCTCACCAAGCTTCATGAAGATCTAGCTGCTGAGAACTCCCTCATGGATGCTCTCGCTAGAAAGACCACTGCTCTCAAGATCAAGAACCTTCAACTCTCCAGTTCTCAAAAGGAGATTGATTCTCTTGGATCTGAACGAGAGATTGTGTCTTCATGTGTTTCGGATGTCCACGCAGCCCTTTCAAACATCCTTGAAGCACATGATCCAATTTTAAACTATTCAGTGAGGCGTACTCTTGTGGAAAAGCTTGCTCCCGCCCTTTCTCTCCTGAGCAAAATTGAAGGGCTCCTTGAGTTTGTGTCCATTCCGAAACAAGGGGGAGAGAATGTATCTCAACCGCCTCCCTCTTCTACAGCAACAAAAACAACCGAACCTCCTCCAACAGGCCAAGCCTCAGGTTTGGGTGTCAAAGACAAAGGGAAACAAATTGCTGAAGATAGTGACGACGACAAAGAGACGATTGCTGATCTCTTGAAAAAGCAAGGTCGAGACAAGGACGCTGATATGAGCGCTCGGGTTGCTAGAGAGGTTGAGGAAGCCGAAAGAAAGATGAAAGAGGCTCACGACCTTCTTAAGAGTAGGAAAACTCTTTTTCCTCCATGGACTCTGGAGAAGTTGCTGAAAGAAGCGATTGAAACCCCAAGCATCTTGTGGCTCGAACCGGTGATCTCACTAGATCGTATCAATTATGTCGATTCTCAGTTCGACATGCCACTGACCCGAAAGGCCTTCATTTTCCATGCCTTTGACAACGTTGCAGATATCCCTCATCCTCATCCTAAGGTTGACAGGGATCTTGTCGAGTTCTATCTGAGAGCTGCTCAACCACAGTATCAAACATGGAGTGCTCAGAAGATTATCAACGTTCGGGTCCTCAAGCCGTATCGAGAAGGGAACTTCACGAACGTTCGGTTCAAGGTGCTGAGAGGTTTTGCCAAGACCGAACATGCCATTTCGCTAGCTGATCTTCCCAATTTAAATCCACATGATTGGATAATTTTGCACAACACCCTTCTCACAAATGAAGCAGAGTATGGTCTGATCATTAACCACTTCAAGAGGATGCTTGTCTGTTACATAATGGAAGTTGCCAAGATGGATCAGGAGATCGCTAGTATCTTCAAGAAAAAGCCCACTATTTCTCCTGTTGGCTCAGCAAGTGATCTGAAAATAATGCGGATGGGGAAGATAGACCCGAAAAGAAATTTTGTTATGTTTACCAGAAACGAAGGCCAAAAATGCCTGTTCGCTTTGGCAGACAAACATCTATACACCACTGCATGCCTGGAACATGTTTTGGGTATCATTCATCATTGCAAGCAAAACTCAGCAGACGACAAGAAGTACTTCGATGATATGATCCAGTGGTACATTCGCTTCAGATAGAAAATCCTCGCTATTATCCCTCGTCTGTTTGATACCACTATGAAGGTTCTGGCAGCTGGACTCAGCAAGAAGAAGTGATAGTCTCGCTCCAACTGACACAAAGGGGGAGATTGTTAGGTCCAGTTAGTGTTGCGTCTTGGGCTCGTTAGCTACTCCAGTTTAGTCTCCGGTATGGGCCTGTCCATCCGTGAGTTATTTTGTAGGGTTTATTATTTATAGATGCTTGCATGCATTCTAGAACGTAAGATTTGATAGAGTTTTTCATAGCGTTCACAGTTCTTATCGTTTGTAACCCTAATATCCTCTGCAGTGGAATTTCTTCATCGAGCTCTGCTGAGGATTGAGTTAATTGAATCATTCGACTCATTCAGATCCATTCTTGTGTTTTTTTATCTTACTGTTATTACTTTCTTGATTCGCCTGTTATAAGATCTAATTGATCAAGAGTTTAATAAACTCATCAATTTCAAAAATCCAAAAATATTTTATCTTTCTGTTTTTATTCTTTCTCAGAAAATTTCAAAAATCCAAAAATATTTTATCTTTCTTTTTTTATTCTTTCTCAGAAAATTTCAAAAATCCAAAAATATTTTATCTTTCTGCTTTTATTCTTTTTCAGAAAATTTCAAAAATCCAAAAATATTTTGTTTGTTTCGTTTGCTTGTTTGTGTGGTGTGTTTCTTTGTTTTTAATAGATGACAAGAGTACCAGTACTACAAAATGTGGATCTAAGATAGGTATCTTTAATTTCAATACGAACTAGAAAAGGGTCCCTAGAAGCATGTTGTTGTATGTTGACCTAAGCCTCTACGACTTTGAGCAGGCCTTAATGATTCGATCTATACCTATCGTTTCTTCCCAATCAGGCTGATCACATCTACTCGGTCTAGAGCTACCTTACTCTTCTCATATGAGTTAAGAGTTTTTCTGCTTTGTCATGTCTATCTAGCAAAAGGTACTTTCGGTTCTATAGCCACGTCCCTTATATTCTCCATCTACTTTCGGTTCACCAATGTAACCCTTGAGACTCTCGGTCCTTACCACTGAGGTTTATGGTTACACAACATTTTTGTTTGTGATCTTAGATACATATACCATGTGCTGAGTGAAACCCAATATCCAACACCAATAATGAATTGACGGTGAACTAATTATTCAAGAACTTACTGGTTACTTAATGAAATCTCCTTTTCTTTTTGTGTGGTCTTTTATGAAATTGCCTAACACCAAGGCTTTTCTTCCCCAAAAGACCCGGTTTATTTTGTTCTTGAGATTTCTATTACTTTATTTGTCACTCAAACTAATATCCCACCTACTTGTTCAACAGACCACATCGATCTCACAAGTACTTATTCCAACGTTCGGTCTTATGTTAAGACTCTAAGTTCGGCTGAAGATAAGCTACCCTGAAGCCTTATAAATTAAAGAAGCCTTTCAATGTTTATTAGGAAACAGTTGATCGTATTTTTCGGGAAACCACCCAAGCACTTCAAGTCTCTCTTGACTTTGAAGGAAGTGATTCTTGCCCGGAATCCCTTCCTTTCTGTCTTATGATGAGACATCACTCACATCCCATACACAATTGTCTTATTTCCTTATCTTTGTCACACTAATGCACGAAAATTTCAATTTTCCCACATTCTGGTTACTGATTGGTTTGAATTTTGTTTTCTCTATTGGAGCCAAACAATGAGTTATCAAGGGATTTTAAACGACGATTGAACATAAGCTTTTGGGCGCATGAATTTGAACGGTCTCTATACCCATGTGTGCTGACGTATACCTGGGAGTAACCACACTGTCACATTGCACTTTTCCAAGCGACGTTTCAGAGATCACGTCATTATCATCATGATTTTTCTCTCTCCTGGCAATGGTATATTAAGGGTTTCTCGTTTTATTTGTCTTTTATTAGCAACAAATTCTCTCAAACTTACAAGACAAGCATACACTGTTCATCTTCTTTCTTCGATCAACAATGGCGACTTCTTCATCAGTTCATGATCAGACGGCGTCATCATCATTTCTTACCATTAAGCCAAACCAAAATATGATCATCGAACTTAACCCGTTCTTGTATGATTCATATATGCTGCATGTTATGGAATGTTTGAAATATTCCCCCTGGTTTTAGCCCTAACCCAGGTTGAAGCTGTTCCAATGTCCCTGTTATCGCAAGTTTATTCTACGACGACTTATGAAAAAAATAAAGAACGCATCTACTTTGTCATCACCACGATAAGAAGGCATCGATTTCTAAAGTGAAGTTTTCTTCGATTTTGCATATGGCTGTAGATTCCTCAGTCATCTCGCCAGATTTTATTACGACGACTCAATTGTTCTCGATGATGTACGAGATGGGATATACTGATGTGCTCACCACCATTACTAAAGTGAAGAAGTCATGTTTACTGTCTCAATGGAATGGCTTGCTCACTCTACTGATTAAGGGTTTGGCAGAATGAAGTGGTGGTTCAGACGGTACCAGCAAGGGTTTCCTTACCCTTCTTTATGGACTTTACAACGGGATCAATCTTGATTATGGGTCAATAATCTGGTCTCAGGTGGTGCAGAGCCTCAACACATCTACGAGGAATTCTGAAGTATCCTGTGGAAGATTTTGGACTCTTATTACGAGGAAAGCGATTAATTCTTTAGAGATTCCAGTTATGATGGATGCTCTGCTTTCCTCTATCGCTACCTTCCACACGAAGAAGATCATTCTTTCGGATCCCCTTAAGTTTCCTCACAATGGATCAATTCCTGAGTCCATGTTTAGGGGTGTTTCAAACCAAAGTAATGTTATGGCTGAATATCAGAAACTTCCTCCCATTGGACCAAGAGTTCTTTCTCCAGAATAGCAGGCTGCTCTGGATGCCTTGGATAAGCCTAACAACCGAGGGAAGCGAATCTCCAAGAAAGAACCTAATGAGGAAGGAAAGTCTAAGTCCTACAAGTCAACGAAATGCAAGACTGGTGAAGGGGAGTCTTCTCATTAAAAGAAAAAGAAGATAAAGAAGATGGCACGAATGTCTAAGAGTCCCACTCCTCCACGTTCAGAACATGACGATGACAATGAAGAAGAGGAAAGTCATCATGACTCACCAAGGGGTAAAACTCCTCCCCATTCATCTACTCCAACTGAATCTCCCAATCACAACAAAGTTCCTGCACCACCTCCATCACCGAAACAGACCATACCTCTCTCTGATCCTATTATTACTCCACCTGTCACATCTCAACAAACAACTTTACCTCAACCACCTCCCATCACTTCCATTCCTATTTCCACAACTCCTTTATCATCTCCAATCTTTACGGAATCCACAACAACTACCATTCCTAACCCCACAATGAATGTCACCGTATTTGATACAGGGGCAACTACTGTAATAGAAACCCCTATCGTCACTAAACCTCTTTCCCCTATCCACTCCACTGATTCTGGTGCTACCCTTGGTGCGGAAAATAATGAAGATGACTCTACTTATTTCAGTCCATACCGGCTTCCGACTGATGATGATATTGATGCTCCTGTCACAACTCAACATTTACACGAAATTCATGAGAAGCTCGATCGCTTACTTGACGATAGTAATGCTTACAGTGGTGTTGTTCTTAAAGCCTTCCTTGAAACTACTATTGATCAATACACAAAGGCTATTGAAAAATCTACTCAGGCAGTTGATGCGTCTACATCGTCTTGTAAATAGGCAACAACAGAGGTTACTGAGGTTATTCACACAACTCAGATATTCCTTAACTCTTTGAAAGCTCATGCTGAAACCACTGCAGCAAAAGTACAATCCTCTATGGACTCCTTTTCTAAGTCCCTTCAAGAAGAAAGCACTAAGTTCGATGTTGTACGTTCATTGCTCCAAACCGAGAACACTTGTTTTTTAAGATCAGTGTATTCTCGTTTTGACTCTCTTCATGCTACCCTGGCAACCGGAAGTGCCTTGAAGGAGGATCTGGCCAAACACAAAGCCACTATTGAAGTCCAGAAGGTGCAACTAGCCCAAGCAGAGAAAGAAATTTCTTTGTTAAAGGTCCAACGGGCTGTGTATAAGAGTTGTGCGGGTGAGGTGAAGGACTTGTTGACCAATTTGCTTGTTGCTCATGATCCTATTTTAACTCTTACAATTCGTAATCATCTCACATCCAAACTCCTTCCTGCCCTTGTCATGCTGCATGAAATGAAGGGTGTTTCGGAGGGGTTCGTACCTCCAAAACAAGGGGAGAAAGTAGTGCTCGTGTTGTTCAACCGAGAGTATTTGTGAAAACAGAAGATGCTCAACCAAGTGTCACGACCGAACTGAAGGATAATGTAGCTTCAGGTTCTGGTTCACAAGTAAAGCCAAAGGAGACCATTGATGATAGTGAAAGCGAGGAAGAAGAAACCATTACTGATGCTCTCAAACGAAAGAAAAGAAACAGAGAACTGGATGAAAGTGTGAAATTAGCAAAGGAAGCAGAGGAAAGGGAAAGGAGAAACAAAGAAGAAGAAGATACCCTAAACTGTAAGAAGACCTTGTTTCCCTTATGGACGAAAGAGACACTTATCAATCAGGCGATTGAGTTTCCTTCCGTCTATTGGTTGGACCCAGTTGCTTCGTTTGATTGTGATAACTTCAAGGACTCGCAGTTCAATATGCCAATTACAAGGAAGGCTTTTACTTTCCATTGTTTTGATTCAACTGCTGAGGTTCCTTTCCCTCACCCGAAGGTTGATCGTGAGCTGATAGACTTTTACTTAAAGTATGGGCAACTACAGTACTTGAATTGGAGCGCACAAAAGATCATTACTGTCAAGGTACTCAAACCTTTGCCTGCAGGGAGATTTGTCAACATCAATTTCAAGATCACTCGTGGTACAGCAAACACGGTGTCTACTATCTCTCTTGTAGACCTTCCCAATCTCAACCCCCATGATTGGATTCTGCTATACAACATTCTGCTCACTAATCCTGTGGAATATGAGCCTATTTTAGAACATCTGAAGAGAATGTTGGCCTCTTACATCCATGAAGTTGCTACCATGGATCAAGAGATAGCGAAAGTGATGAACAAGAAGCCAATTGTGAAGACTACACTGAAACCAGGGGATGTGAACAAGATGAAAATAGGACAGATAGATTCAATGAATCTTACTGTGATGTTCACCAAAGGCGAAGCTCGGAGGTTTTTGTTTGCTCTGATAGATAAACATATGTCTTCTACTGACTTCTTGGAGCACATTATGAACTTGATACATCGGTGCAAGCAGAACTCAGAAGCTGACAAGAATTTCACTGATATGCTGTGTTGGTACATTACTTTCCGGTACCATCTTTTGGCTATCATCCGGAGGATTTTCAAGACTGTGAAGAAGTCTTCGGTTGTTAAACAAAGTTGAGGTTTCGGCTCTGTAGACGCAAAGGGGGAGATTATTGAGTCCGTTTGTGTTGCGTCTTGGGCCTTAAGTTTTGTATCCAGATTGGGCTTGTCCATCCGTGATTATCTAGATTAGCTAATAGGGTTTTACTATAAATATGCATGCATGTATGCATGATAAGCAGTTGATTTTGACGTTCAATATTGTAAACCCTAAACACCTCTACAGTCGATGTTCTTTATCGAGCTCTTCTGAGGTGTTAAAGCATTAATCATTCGACATATTCAGCTCTATTCTCGTGTTCTTTATTACGTCCTTATTCATTAACTTGCATAGAATCATTTGATCCTAAAAGAACTTTGTTCTAACAGATGTGTATGAATTACACAGTCTCCTGCTCTGATACCAATTCATGAGAATAAAACTCAGATCGATTAGATCTTTCACAGGTAAAAGATGAAGATCAAACAAAACAAACACAATAATATAATGAACACAGAATAGAATCAACATTATGCTTATGATTTAAATATAGTCATGCCTCAGCAGAGCTCGATGAAGATCTTCCACTGTAGAGGCGAGCTAGGGTTTACAAAAACTCAATGAGAAAAATAATAAAAGCGTTAATCACAAAGACTGCATGCATGCAGCTTAAATACTAAACCCTAGAATAAAACATGCACGGTTGAACAGGCCCAAACCGGCAACCAAAATTGGGCTAAGGACTGAGCCCATTATGCAACACTATAAGCCCAACAACAATACTTATATAACCCATAATAATAGATCAAATACTCCATATAAGGTCCTAATAACATTACTATATTGAAACATAAGGTATACTAAAGATAGGGTAGGCATAGCTCACTTATAGCAGGTTTTCTCGAAAACAGGGCTTCGCTAGAGCAGCGTTCTCGAGCCTAAAGGATCTTTTCTCGGGGATTCAGGAGCCTCAGGGCTTTCTTTGGGTGCTAGGGGGTTACCTAGACTTTAGGGGGCTTAAGGGAGGCTAGATAAAGAAAGCGAAGTTGGAAGGTGTGAGAAATGAGGGTGCCCTGGCACTCATTTACAGGCTGGAAATCACCAAAACTCATCGAGTTGGCCTCCAACTCGTCGAGTTCCAGGCTAGGTGTCACCATCTGGTTGCTAGCCTTGGGGAGGAAGCAAGGGCTGTGATCGCCCCACGCCACCCAAACTCGCACAGCACCCTCCCGACTTAGAAAAATCATAACTACACGCGTAGGTAAAAACAAGATCTACAACTTTCATTTAGGCTTCGTCGGCTAATTGTCGACCGCTCTTAAATTTAAAAGTAGAAGGATATTAGACTGTTAAATGACCGTGAAGAATTCGTAACTCCTTCATACAGACTCTGTTTTCGTCTGTATTTTTATCGTTTAGTTCCTCTTAATGAGATCTTCAACACTCATTTAGGTCGCATAGGCCAAAAACTGCTCAAACTAAAATTCGAGTTTCGGGTCGTGCACTGCTATGCCAAATCTTCTAAAATTCAGAACTTCCTCATACAAAGTCAGATTCGGGCGTTCTTTTTTTGTATGTTCTAGGTTTAACGTATACTACAACTTTTGTTTCGATTGCTAAGGCTAAAAAGTACTTTATCAAAAATTCACTATTTACGTCTCCCGGTGTCGTGCCGGTTTTGCAATAAAACTTCGACGGGTCATAACTTTTTCGTTATAACTCGGATTTCGGCGTTCTTTATATGTACGGAACCCTTGAGACATATTCTCCAACTAGGTTAACATTATTTATTTTAAATAATATTTTGTATAAATGTCGTTTTCGACCCTATTATCGCTAAATTGACTAGCCCGGATCTGCGGGCGTTACAAGAACCGTGAAGATTCTACTTCCTTATTTAACACAAAAGGGGATATTTTTAGGCTTATTAGTGTTGTGTTAAATGTATATTATATAGGCTATTTATTGTCGATATGGGCCTGTCCATTCTTGTGTTTTCTTTGCTTATCTATCTTGCCTATATATTGCATGCATGTAACAATTAGGGTTATCGATTGTATTGCCCTACGTAGCTCTCATAGAGAAGTTATCGTTGAACTCTTCTAGAGCTTTAATAATCTAAGCATTCAACACTATTTTGATCATTGTTCTTGTTATTTGATTCACATTATTTTTTATATAATTTATCGATCTATATTATTGTTTCTACAAGTATTACCTGAAATTGATATTGGCTCAATTAATTGCAAAGTGTATGCTTTTAAAGTTGTATATGATTAGGATTGTATAGCCCTAGAATGATCGATTTAGCCTCATTTCCTGTTCCTTGTTTGGTTGTAGACTTAGGATAGAATCTTCATTTGACAGTCTATATGATCCTATTTTGTATACAACTTGCATGCATAAGGCAACCAACGATGTTGATTGTTGTTCTTTGCACTGCCAAAGGTGAGAGTTGAGAGTTCCGTAGGAGAGTCTAGGATATGTATGATGTGTAGCATTGGTTTGTTTTTGGTTGTAGTGAGGTAACTTAGAGGAACCAGGATTAACCTTGATGAAGGTATAAGTAGGTGTGGAATGTAGTATTAGGCCCGTACAACTAGAAGCACATGACCTATACCTAATACAAGAATGGGAGTGGGGACTCTAACGGGCTATTTGGTTCGCAGAATGTTGCTGAATGAATTGCATTTGGAATTGGAAAAGGAATCTGTCAGGAATTTGAATCCAATTCCATATCCTGTTTGGTTGGCAGGAAATGGAATTGGAATTAATTCTGGAGTTTGTTTGGTTCGCAGGAATTGGAATTGGAATGCATGTAAAATGACAGAATTGCCCTTTTTGTCTATTTTGCTTAATTTTACTTTATTTTTTAATTTATAAGTAAAGATACATTATATAAATTATAAGTATAATAAAATTTAATTTAATTGATTGAATGTTCGTGTCAATATAATGTGAAAATCATGCAAATGACTTCATAACTTTTAAAATCCTTTAAATACATGTCCCAATAATAATACCAAAAAAACATAACTTAAAGTTGTGACCGTCTTCACTAGATATCCTAATATTGTGACCTAAAAAAGTTAACATAAAATATTTCGTTACATCCAAATCGAAGGCACCAAAAACTTTCAAATCCAAAATACCGATCAACATCAAATGCAAATCCCAATTGATAATACTATCCTTCCAAAATGTATTTTACCCAAGCTTCTCTATCACCTTCTTCAATTTCCCAAAAAATTTGAACATTAATGGGATCACTTCTTATCTTGGTCAAAACTTTGAACTTCTCAAATTGACTTATTGAATTCATCTTTAAAATCTCTGGAGGGATCTTCTCACTTAGCTCGTTAATCTTCATGTCAAATTTAATACCTTGAATCAAGTCCATTGATATTTCTTTAATACTTTCTGTAATTAAGCCAACCACCTTGTTAAACCCCTCGTCACTTCGATTTTTCCTCTTCTTGGAAAGAACACTCGGTGAAGTTTCATCATGTTGCACGACTGTAGTACGACTAACTTCCTCAGAAATCTAGAAAATCATCACATGAATCTTGTGTTTCTTATTCTAAGTTCACATCTTGTTCCATCTCCATGAAATCTCTAGCTCTATTTCCTTGAGCTCGGTCTTTTCCAAAAACAATGCAAAGATCTTCATAATAAGGAAATGTTTTGTGGTGCCATCTAGTCGCTTCTTTATGTACATATTTACAAACATCATAACTCATATAAAAAACAAAAAGAAAAATATTTTAACATAAGAAAATGAAACCACAGCTAAATTTTTCACATAAGAAAATGAAACCACAACAGAATTTTTGTTCTATCGATTCCAAAAAATGTTATTAGCAACTATACTTGATACAATGCATTAGAAAAATACGTGTCTGTGATCAAGAACTCCCTAAATCAGTGTTTAAATTATGAAAAACTTGGAAGATTTACAAAAAAGGGATACTTCTGGTAAGGGTAAACAACAAACTACTTTTTGTTATGTCAACTAATCCAATTATGCATATTAGCCAATGAATCACGGTCAAGAGCAAGAACAAAGTGAGAATTCGATCACTTCTCACTATCTCCTTGGCAAGTATTGAAGTATGGTTCAGATCGTTTCAAAACCAAAAAACGCTCGATTCCTTACAACAAAAAGCATCCTAAATGTATAAAATGTGATTAAAGGGACTTTTTTTCTAGATTCTGATATCATGATATCATATGGGTCACAATAGGGAATGAAGAAAAAAACCTCCAGCGATGTCACGATAGCTCTTTTTGGGGTCGACTTCATTGGGGGGTTTTGGTTCGAATGTATAAAAAGCGATTAAAGAGAGAGGGAGAGAAAGAGAGAGAGAGAGAGAGAGAGAGAGAGAGAGAGAGATTACCTGTCATGAAGCTCATTAAACGACCCTGTGACGAAGTGGAGAAGACGCAATCGAGAGGTTGCGGCTAAACGAGAATGAGATGGTGTCTAGGTTTACCTGATGAAGCTTATGGTAATATTTACTGAGGGAAAATCGTAATTTGGTACATTCCATGTTTTGAAGGAATTAATTCCATTAGGATAGTGAGGAATGAACTTTCCTTCATTTGAAGGAAAATATTTCATTTGGGATTCCTTTTCCTTCCCTTAAAGTTGAACCAAACACAGGAATTCAAGGGAATTGGAATCCTTTTCCCTTGAATTCCATTCCATTCCAACCAAACAAACAGCCCCTAAGGGTACTTACGTGTTGTGAGTTCCCTCAAGTGTTTGCCGATTGTTTATATCTTTGTGTTTCAATTTGAGGGTAGCAGTGACTCATTTGGGATTGGGAGGTACTGGTTCTAGCTCTGGTTAATGTTCTGGTTCTGGTTCTAACTCTGGCTCAGAACCGATTGATGAGAGGTTGTGTGAGTTTATTGCAGTTGAGGTTACTCGCAGCATTCTTGATGCTACCATTGTGATTTTTTGTAGCGTCAAGGAGGGGATTAGGAAGTTGATGGATGAGAGGCTTAGGTCTTTTCGAGCTGAGAATTCTAGGGGTCAGATAAGGACTCGAGCTCCCTCATTCCGGGAATTCAAGGCTTGTGGGGCTCCGAAGTTCTCTGGGGTTAAGGACCCCATTGCTAGCCGTCGTCGGATCGTTGACATGGAGAATGTTCACCGGACGAGCTTTTGCCCAAAGGGAGAAAAAGGTTGGATTCACGTCCTGCCTACTGAGGTACAAAGCACGGGACTGGTAGGAAGAGGTTACCCAGGTTATAGGGATGACAGTGGTAGTTGTGATGACATGGTAGGGCTTTGTTTAGAGGTTTCAGTGGGAGTTTGCACCAGCTATCGAGGTGCAGTAGCTGGCAAGGGAGTTCCAGTAGCTTGACCACTAAAGATTGTGGCGGAGATTACCACCAAATTCAAAGAGATAGCATTGTTGGTCCCATAGTACGTTGCAGATGAGCAGATAAGGAAGATGAGATATCATGATATACTGAGGGATGATATCAAGGAGTTTGTATGCTTTTCGAGGTGCAAAACCAGAATGATATGATCAAGAAGGCCTGCGAGCGGGAGATTGATTTGGAGCTTCCAGAAAAGCGGAAATCGGAGCAGGTTCAAAAAGTTGTGGGTCAGGCTAAGAGACTTAAGACCTTTGATACCCACACCAGAGGTCAGCAGGGTCGGGGCCATTACGCTAAGTTTGGAAAGTCGTACGGTGGAGCTTATCGATCAATAGGTTTGATACGCTTTAGTTATGGCCAGTCGGGCCACGTGAGCAAGGATTGCCACAAGAAGGCTCTAATTTGCTTTCATTGTAATCAGACCGGCCATAAAAAGGCCGATCGTCCGAGATCTTCTGGGGGAGCAGTGGTGGCGCCTACGCTAGCCACCTTGAGGATTACCGACGGCCTCCAGGGTAGGGCGAAGGTTCATGTGGTGAAGAGCAGGACTTTTTAGCTGACCACCGATGAGGCCCATGTAATGCCGGATGTATTTATCGGTATGTGTTTTAACCCAATATTTTATTGCTTTCCTTGTTTATGCCTATGTTTATTATGATCTTGTATATGAAATTTTTTGGTTAATGGTTTGTCTTGTCACGTTGTGTTTAATTCGGGGGCTACCCGATCCTTTGTATCTCTTGCGCTCAGCAAGAAGTTTCGAGACACTCTGGGGACTTTAGATTCCTCTCTAGAGGTGGAGATTGCGGATGACCGTACCTTGAGTGCTTCAAGGGTTTTCTGTGGGTGTCACCTGAACATGTTTAGCGGGAGGTTGTCTATTGATTTGGTGTTGATTGCCTTAAGAGGATCGAAGGTTATCATCGGAATGGATTGGTTGGGACCTAATAGGGCCATGATTGATTATGAGCGACTGTTGGTGAGACTTTTAACCCCAAGTGGGGGAGAACTGGTTATCACTAGTGATAGAGCTTCGTATGGACCAACTATCTGTTCAGCTGCGAGGGACAGGAGATATCTACAACAGGGTTGTTCTAGGTTCTTAGCTTATGTTTTTGACACGTGGGTTGAGGTCACGACAGAGTTGAGCAGGGTACCCATTCTAAGGGATTTTATTGATGTTTTCCATGAGGATTTACCAGGAGTACCTCCCGAGAGGCAGGTTGAGTTTTAGATTTATTTGGTACCCGGTGTGGCTCCGATAGTGAAGGTGTCGTATCACGTGACACCAACTGAGATGCAGGAGTTGTCTATGTAACTGCAAGAGCTGCTAGAAAAAGGTTTTATTTGTGCGAGCAGTTCTCTATCGGGAGCATTGATCCTATTTGTGAAGAAGAAAGATGGTTCACGCAGGATGTGCATTGACTATCAAGAGTTAAATAAGCTAATGGTGAAGAATCGTTACCCACTCCCGAGGATTGATGGTTTGTTTGATCAGCTTCAGGGTGCATCTTGGTTTAACAAGATTGATTTTCGATTAAGATACCATCATATGAAGTTCGAGAATGAGGATCTGCAAAAGACAGCTTTCAGGACTCGTTATGGTCATTATGAGTTCATGGGGATGCCATTTGAGCTCAATAATGCACCAGCAATGTTCATGGACCTCATGAACCATGTCTACAGGACGATGCGGGATCGGTCTATGATTAGATTCATTGATGATAATTTGGTCTACTCTAAGACCACAGAGCAACATTTACGAGAGGTGTTGGGGACCCAGAGGAAGGAGAGGCTTTTTGCCAAATTTTCTGTAGATGGTAAAAATTAGTTGTGAGGTGTCGAATTTTAGTCTATAGTTTTGTTAGTTTGTAATGTTATTACAAGGGCACTTATGTTACAAAGTATAGTGTTCCAGTCCCATGTATTTTTTATATGATTTTGTTTTCCTATAAATAGGGATCAATATTAAAGTTATATAGAACTTTTGCAACCTTTCTGTCTAAGAACACTCTATATCACGAAGGCATAATATGAGCTGAAAACAGATTCTATTTACTCTCAGTGTTCTTGAATTGTTTCTACTCTAATTTCATTTCATTTCTCGATTAAATAACTTCAAAAATTAGTATTAGAGCAAGAATCATATTGCATTGATCTGATTTTCATCTTATATCAAAAGTAGTTTGAATTTCATTTTAGATTCAAAAGTTTCGGCAGTTTTTGGTTATGAAAATCATCTTACATCTTCAGTTGTGATTTGATTCTACAACTAGTATGTTTAATCAGTGTTCGGTTTGCTATTTCTGTTCAATTCATCCATTAATTCTAAATTTTCTGAAGCTTTTCTGTAAACTCGTCCGCACACCAAAGGTGAATTTCAATATGAACACAATGACCTCTTTTTCTCATCTGCTAGGATCATCAACAAATATTCCTATGCTCATTCCTGAGTATTATGATCAGTGGGCTGATAGCATGGAAGACTACTTGAATGCACTCGATGCGGAGCTATGGAAGTGCATTAATGGAGATATTCTTCTTCCATTGAATCTTCAAAGTATTGGATCTTCAGCTTCAACTCCAAGTGTTAATGATCAAACTGAAAGGCTTAAGAAGAATGAAAAGAGATGTATGAGAAAGCTTCGTGGTGCTCTTCCTCCTGTTGTTTATAACTATGTTCGTAGTTGTAAATAGGCAAGAGGGATTTGGAATACTCTTAAGGAGAAGTTTCAAGGGAGTGAAAAGACAAAGATCAACTCTGTGAAGTAATGTCTGGTGGAATAGAAAGTGTTCAAACAAAAGGAAGGTGAATCTATTGAACTCTATTACGATCGTTTAAACGAACTCATTTACAAATGCAACGTAGTGGAATAACTAAGACAACCATGGATTTTAATCTCACTTTTATTATGGGATTATGAAAAGAATGGCGAAATGTAAGTCTAATGGAGAAGACTCAGCAAAGCTTCGATACTTCTACTTTGAATGATCTATACAATTTGCTGAAAACTCATGAGCCAGAAGTTATTAAAATAGAAGGAGAACCGAAGATAAGCTTGGTTGTTAACTCAGATGATGAAGCCATTGCTTTTAACAAATAACAAAGTGAAAAAATTTTATAAAAAACCCTTTTGGTTCGAAAGTAAGGACTGGTGAAGCGAAAGTAAACTTTTCAGGAAAAGTGAATGAGGAGAAGATGTTTGAGAAGAAAGAATCAATGTCTAAAGATTCGAAAATCAAAAAGAAGCTCAAAGTTGACTCAGGTGTTGACTATCACTATTGTCATGGAGCAAATCACATGGTGAAGGATCCAATTTATGGTTTGGTCTAGGCTTTAATGTATTTTGGTCAAGTATGAGTTTGTAATAGTGTTTAAAGGTTGTTTGTTGGGTTGTTGGATTTTTTGGGTGTTTACGGCCGTAAACTCTGTTTACGGTCGCAAACCCAGTTTACGGTTCTGGTCTTGTATATATAGTGGAGGTGTTAGTCTTTTGATGGTTGTTGATGCCATAGAGTCCTATCGAGGTGTACCAGACGATTTTCTAAATATAATCGTGTGCAAGCTTGATTTCTTTCATCTTATTTTTCTTCTTGTGATTGATTGTTGTTAAACTATTGGTGAAGATCCATATTCGGACCTTACAAGTGGTATCAGAGTAGAAACCGGTGTTAAAACTTCTTTCAATCGAATTTTGGGCTATTTTTGGGCTATTTCAACCATTTTCTTTGAAGATCGAACATGCTGTGAGTGTTTTCGTGGTGAAGGGAAAGTGACTCTACTGATAATCGTGTTTCTGAGGATTTCTGTGAGCTTACAGTGAACCGTAAACTCCATTTACGATTGTTGAATCAAGAACATCATAAACCGTAAACCTTGAATCTTCATAGACCGTAAACAAGCCTTCAAGGACCGCAAACGCATAAACTGAAATCTCTCAAACCGTAAATTCAGAAACCATAAACCTTGTTTACGGTCGTAAGCTCTTGAACCGTAAACCAAGTTTAAGGTCGTAAACTCTCAACCGTAAACTCAGTTTACAGTCGTAATCCCTTTTAACCGTAAACTCAAATTTTGAACTTGATTTGCTTAATTTCAAATGGATTCTCAAAGTCAAAACCATTTCAATGAACTTGATTCTGTGATGGGCACCACCACACGAATTCCAAGATTGATGTCTGCGGATGGTTTCCCTGAATGGGAGTATAGGATTGAAAAGTACATCAAAATGAAGGACTTTAAGGTATGGAGAAGCATTCTTAAAGGCCCTGTTAGAATCACCACGACAGTCGGAGGCCAAGTGACTGACAAGGAGGTTGAGAATTACACTGATGAGGAATTTAAGAAAATTGAAGAGCAGGAGAGGGCCCTAGCCACTTTAACCATGGCATTATCTCCCGATATTGCTCAAGGTTTTTGTGAGTACACTTCAGCTAAAGACCTATGGGTAGCCCTAATTGAAGTCTATGAGGGCAATGAGGATATGAAGGAGAGTCGCCAGGAAATGTTGAGACAAAAGTTCAACATGTTCAACTATATTCCAGGAGAAACTCTTGAGGATCAACTGCAGAGGTTCACATCTCTCACAACAGACATGACCATATCTGGGATCTTCTTGACCAAGTCAGAAATCAACAAGAAGCTTCTGAATGCTCTTCCTAGATCATGGGACATGAATGTTGCTGTGATTAAGAAAACTAAGGACTTAAATCGCCTCTCTCTTGCTGAGATTATGGCAATCATCAAAGCTTATGACATTGATGACAAACAGAGAGAGATCAATCATGTGAATTCATATTCTACCGCAAACCTTGGAATCTCATCCAAAAATGCTCTTTCTTCAATCATGTCTTCCTCAGGCCAATCCTTTGCAGTTCAGCAACCTCAGATTCAGACTTTTGCTGCTGCATCATCAATTCCTCAAAATCAGCCATTTGTCACTACACAAGTTGTTCCTACCCAAAATGTGCCTATTGTAGCCTCTTCCTCAAACCCGAAGGATACTGATGAAAATCTGGCTCTAGCTACTGGGCTTGTTAACTGCTACAATGCCTTTGTAGCTGGAGATCTTCTGCCTTAGCTGTCATTTGTTGATTTGGACCAGATTCATCCTGAAGACATTGAAGAGACGGATATCACGTGGCAGATTGCTATGGATGTCTTCAGAGCCAAGCAGTTTGCTAAGAAGACTGGGAAAAGCAACTGGGGCATGAATGCTGATAAGAAGGTGGGACTCAATAAGAGCACACTGAGACGTTTCAACTCCCATGAGCCGGGTCACTTTGCTCGTGATTGCCCAAAGCCAGATCGCAGGGTGAACAACAACGGAACGATGGTAGCAGTGGGAAACAATCATGCAGGTGTTGCAGCTAATGGTGAGACCGCTATGGTCGCTCAGTCCTTTGACTGGGAGGACCAGATTCAGGCTTTGAACATTTCAAGGCTGGAAAATGCTCACCTAGCTCAGACTGATGATGCTTCTTTGATGTCTAATAAAGCCGATCCCAAAGCAAAATTGATGGAGCAGCAGTTTGCTTTCATGGCATCTACCTCTTCCGATCCCAAGAAAAGCGAGGTAACCCTACTATCTTGTTCCTATGCATGTAAAGAATATGTTAAAATTCTTCGTGACGAAATTCAGTCATTACGTAGAGAAGTAGAGGACCTTAGATATGAGGGCTACCAGCTTAGGAAAGGACAAAAGCCCCATAAAGCCCAATTAGAAACTAAAATAAAAGATTTTAGAAGAATCCATGCAGAGTACAGTGATAAATGTGAACTATACAATTATGTTAAAAGACAAAATGATGTGCTAACTGCCGAGCTTGATACATTAAAGAAAAGGTTTGATTCTGCAAACTTTGCTTTTCAAAAATTTGATGGATCAAGCGACGTAGTTGCCACCATGATCGATCATTGCATGGATTTTAAACGAAACCAAACAAAAGGGTTTGGGATACGATCGTGTGCCTCCTCCTTATAATCACACATATTAGTATTAACCCCTATCCAAAGATGAGATTGCCAAAGAGCCATCTATGGTTTATGGAAAACCATATGGTTTCGTCTCAGGAGGGTTTATAAATGTTGAAAGTACTGACGCTTCTACTTCCTCTACAGATCAACCTTTAGATCAGGCGAAGCATGGAGTTGGAGTTTCTGTTTTTGTTTATGTTCTTAATTATGATATTTCTATTTCCGTTTGTGACTCAAATGTTAAGACTGATAGTGTAGTGTGTGATGTTTCCACTTCTAACTCTATTGAATTTAATTTCTTTGATATGTTTGATGAATTGTTTGGTAATTCTGATGCTTGTGATAATCATGAAACACCATCAACTCCACAAGACACAACAACTGAGACACCCTTTCTTATATCTCAATCTAGTTCCCATGCATGCTCTTCTGAGAAAAGTAAGAGTGTCCATCAAGAAAACAAATCTGAAAAATATGGTACAATTTCAAATAATAAACAAATTTGTTTTAATTGTGGTGTTGGTGGTCATATAGATAGGAATTGTCAAAATAGGAGCTTTGTAAACTTTTTGTCACCAAGAGGGGAGAATGAATCTCGGGGAAGCTCTTTAATTAGAAAATCCTCAAAAGATCATTCTCAAAATGATGATCAGAAAGATGATAGAAGCAGAAAAAGGGATGTTTTTAAAAAGAACAAAAAGGTTTTTACTAACAAAGCTCAAAGTAGTTTGCCAAAACCGAACAAGGCTCCGCCAAGATCGGTTTCATCAAAAAGAAATTCTAGATCTTCAACCATTTCTGGTAGAACATCCAGAAGCTTTGTGCAAACTCATAAGAAACGTATTTCAAAACCACCAGAGAATGTTGTAAAACCTAAACTTCAATGGAAGCCCAAATCACTTTCTAATCCATCGTTACCACCCTCTAAAGTGATTAGGAATGAATATCCTAATTTGAAATTTTTAAAAGTTAAATCAGAAAAAGTGAAAAGGAAACCCAGGATAGTGATGACCTGGGTTCCTAAATCTAAATGATTTCGCTCATTTTGCAGGGACAGTTGCAGAGGAATGTCGTTCGTCCCTGGTACGTCGACAGCGGCTGCTCCCGGCATATGACTCGAGACATCTCCCAATTGAGCGAAATTCAATCTTTTAATGGGGGTTATGTCTCCTTTACGGGCAGAGATGGTGGTAAGATCACGCAAAGAGGAACCGTTACAAATGGAGTGTTAAGCTTTGAAAATGTCAACTTCGCTCCCGAGTTAAAGCACAGTTTGTTGAGCGTTTCCCAAATATGTGACAAAGGCTACTCCACTCATTTCACCGACAAGGAATGTATGATTTTAAAGCCATGAATTGTCATTCCTGAAGAATGGATTCTAGTCAAATCAATGAGGGATAGCAATGCTTACATTATTGATATGAACAACAATCTCCCTGAACAAGTTACTTGCCTTTTCTCAAAAATCGCCGAGCAAAATGCAATGTTGTGGCACAAAAGGCTCGGTCATGCTAACACGAAAAACCTGAATCGCCTTGCTAAAAATGAGATGGTCCGAGGCCTACCCGTCAGAGACTTTAGTACCTTTGAGAAGTGTGTTTCCTGTGCTCAAGGCAAACATCATAGGAAGCCACACCTGCCCAAGCAAGTCAACTCCATAAGTCAAGTGCTCTAATTGTTACACATGGACTTATTTGGACCAGTCAACGTCCTGAGCATTAACCTAAGCTCTTACTGCCTCGTTGTGATCGAAGATTTCTCTCGGTTTACGTGGGTCTTCTTCTTATCCAACAAAGCGGGGGTTGTTGATCTAATAAAGAAGTTAATGGTGATGATTGAGAAGCAGACCAACAACCAAGTGAAGGCATTTCGTACTGAAAATGGAACTGAATTCAAGAATTCGGTTCTTGATCATTTTTGCGCAGAAAAGGGGATAGTGCGTCAATATAGCTCTGCTCACATAGCTCAACAGAACGGTGTTGTTGAAAGGAGAAATAGAATGTTGAAAGACGCCGCAAGTACGATGCTATGTGATTCCAAATTATCTGTTTTCTTCTGGGCCAAGGCGATTAACAGTGCTTGCTACGTGCAGAATTGTGTTCTAATCAACAAAGCACAGATGAAGACTCCGTACGAGATTCTCTATGGACACAAGCCTTCTGCCAGCCATTTCCGTGTATTTGGCTGCCCTTGCACCCTTCTTCACTTGGAATCTAACCCTAAATTCAACGCCAAAGCCGATGATTTACTTTGTAGGGTATGCTGCGCGCACTACGTATAGGATTTACAATAAGAAGACTAAGCAGATAGTCGAATCTTATGACGTGCGCTGGGTGGAGGAGAATGAAACAGATGCTCGAGTGGGTCTCGACTGGTTGTTTGATTACAAATCACTTTTCAAATCCCTTAATGTGTCTTCAGATAGTTCAAGTGGATCTTCTTCTGGTTCGAAGATCGTGTATGAAGATAAAGACAAAGAAGTTGTCTACAGACCTCCAACGGTTGCGGGGGAGTCCTCTGCTCCATCTGGGGGAGAGTCCTCTGCTCCATCTGGGAGGGAGTCCTCTGCTCCACCTGAGGCGGAGCCATCTGATCAACCTAATAGTCCAGAGTCTAAAGTTCAAGATGAAGCTCCTAATGCTGATGCTACACCTCGTACACCTGTTGAAAGAGAGTTCATGTCCAGAGACGCTTCCACTGTCAATACAACGTTTCTGGAACTCCTCTTTCCCGAAGAAATCGTAAATGAGTTTGTAGCAAATTCATCTCATGTGAATCAATCAGTAGATGATGGAGGTTTCAACATCCACACTCTTCCTGTTTCTATCAATGATATCAACCAAGACATACCCTCACGTATTCAACGTGATCATCTGATCGATAATGTCATTGGCCAGCTGGGAGATGGAGTTAAGACTAGAAGTCAGAGTGGAGACGTTAATGCATGTCTCTACTGTTGCTTTATATCTCAAATAGAGCCGAAGAATGTTGACATGGATCTGAATGATCCCAGCTGGGTGGATGCAATGCATGAGGATCTTAATCAGTTTGAAAAGCTCGAGGTTTGGAAGTTGGTTGACTTACCGAAGGGAAAAAGGTCTCTTGACACGCGTTGGGTCTATCGTAATAAGCAAGATGATTCAGGAGTGATCGTGAGAAATAAATCAAGGTTGGTGGTTCATGGGTTTCGACAGATTGAGGGTCTTGACTATACTGAGGTATTTGCTCTCGTGGCTCAGTTGGAGGCTATTCACATCTTTCTCACATATGCCTCTTACATGAAATTCATGGTCTACCAAATGGATGTCAAGACTGCCTTCTTGTATGGCAAGGTGAAGGAAGAAATTTATGTTGATCAACCCCCTGGTTTTGTTGACTCAAAGTTCCCTAATCATGTCTAGAAGTTGGACAAAGCATTGTACGGGTTACATCAGGCTCCTCGAGCATGGTATGCAACTCTAACAAAGCATTTACCCGAGCATGGATACTCTCGTGGCACCATTGATCAAACTTTGTTTATCAAGAATGTGGGTAATGATCAGATATTGGTTCAGATCTATGTTGATGACATTATCTTTGGGTCAACCTGTCCACTGCTTTGCAAAGAGTTTGAAGGCGTAATGAAGAAAAGGTTTGAGATGAGTTCTCTTTGGGAGATGACCATGTTTCTGGGGCTTCAGGTCAAACAATCTTCTATCGGAATCCTTATTCATCAAGCAAAGTATGTGGATGATATGCTGGAGAAGTTTGGGTTCAGAGACACGAAACCTGCTCTGACACCCATGGCGGAGAGACCTCTACTGGCTCCTGATCTTGAAGGCAAATCCGTAGATCAGACGTATTATCGATCAATGATCGGATCGCTCATGTATCTGACTGCTAGTCGTCCAGACATAATGTTTGCAGTCTGTCAATGCGCACGCTTCCAGGCCAATCCTAAACTTTCTCATCTTATTGCTGTTAAACGGATTTTTTTGGTATCTTAAAGGTTGCCCAAAACTGGGCCTTTGGTATCCGAAAAATCCCGAATTTGACCTTTATGCTTTTGCAGACAGCAACTATGGCAGGTGTGAGCTTGATAGAAAATCGACTTCAGGAGGATGCCAATTTCTTGGAGATAGACTGGTCTCATGGCAGTGCAAGAAGCAGCATACGGTCTCAACCTCAACAGCAGAAGCGGAATATGTTGTTGCGTCTGTCTATTGTTCTCAAGTCATATGGATCCAACATCAGCTGTTGGACTACGGTTTGAATTTTTTAGAAACCCCAATTCATTGTGATAATGAGGCTGCTATTCAAATCGCTAAAAATCTAGTCCAACATTCCAAAACCAAGCACATTGACATCAAAATTCATTTTATCCGAGATTGTTATGAGCGTTCGCTCATCAGGCTAGAACATGTTCACACTGACAATAATGTGGCGAACTTGTTCACAAAGCCTTTTCACAAAGCTCGATTCGATGTGCTTGTGGGATTTTTAAAACTGATTCGTTTTGAGGATTAAATTTTTAGGTATTCTTAGTTTAAATTTGCGCATTTTTAGTCATTTCATTCTCTCCCATGCACAAATTTAGGGGGAGAAATAAACAAAAATCCAAAAACATAAAAATTAAAAATCCAAAAATATTTTCTTTTTGTTTTATTTTTTTTCAGAAAAACTTTCAAAAATCCTAAAACATAAAAAATTCAAAAAATTCAAAAAATATTGTCGCTAATAGTTTTGTTTGTTTTTGAAGGACTAGGAAGTGATATCATCAAGTGATAATAGGCAACCTGAGTCTGCGTAATGTACCCAAAGTTGAAGGATCTTTTCTCTGGTTTGATGCGTAGGTAGGCACGAAAGATTCTAAATGGACTTGACTAGGCAGAGTTGAACTTAAGATATTCTTAGTCTTGACAAATTTTGACCTAGTTAGATCCGTTCAGCCTGACAATACGACGCTCGGATAGGTTGAGCAGGGAGATATATATGGGAATCCACTCGTCACATTAAATGAACCCATACTTGGAACCATGGTTTAACTTTTCCTCGATGTGCGGATTCTATCCTTAATTCCAGTTGGATGGGGCGAATGGTACATTCCGATAAATTAGGTCTGTAGAAAATCGTTTTCTTTCTTTCTGTCTGTTAGTCATATGTTGTCTCCATTGCGTGACTTCCAATCCGACCTGGTACACAACATATGCAACTCTATTTCTTTGCATGTTATATATATGAAATTCTTCTTATCTGTTAGCCATATGTTGTCTCCTTTGCGTGACTTCCAATCCGACCTGGTACACAGCATATGCAACCTTCTACTTCTCAACCCCTCTGAAACAATAAGTAACAGCAATCTGAATCTGTTCTCTCTCTGAATGATTGTCTGCTCACCCGGTGTAAGGAGTACTCTGGAAATTCTTGATGGCTGGGGCATATCAGGAAGCGGGAAACATGTTCCAGTACAATTAAAATTGAACTCTCACAGATTGTCTATAGATCTCGCTACTCAATTTTGGTGCACAACAATATCTCTGGTCGTCGTCAGCTGAATGGTCCTTAAGATATAGTATCTAGGAACTTAGTATCAGATATAATATCTAGGAACTTGAGTTCACCTTGTCTTGTAACAAATAGTATGTCCTAAATTTGTCACAATTTTTCGTATTTAAGTGGACAACAATACCGGCGATCGACCAGATAAAGATGTGAAGATGAAAGGTACCGATAAGTGGATTAAGATTGTCTAACAACTTTGATCCCAGTGTCACAAGATTTTGTGAGTAGTGTTGAAATAAATTTTGTCTTTTCAAAATTTAAATCTCCTGTAATTTTATTTTTACTTTTATTTTTATTTTATTTTATTTTTATAATTGTCAAAAATTTATTTTTTAAAATCCTTTAACTTTTAAATTTTCAAAAATTAGTTTATTTTATTTTTTAGTTTATTTTTAATTTTATTTTTTATTTAAAAATCCTCAAATGTTTTATTCTTAAAAATTTTATCGAGATAAAAGACTGTGTTTTTAAATGGGTGGGTAACTGGTAAATTTGAAAGGAGTATAAAAGAAAAGGGGCTTACTTCCGTAAACCCTTCCTCTCCCACTCCCTCTTTACAGTCGCAATACCATACTCTCTCTCCTCGAATTTTTTCCTGCGAAATCTCGTGAAATCGATTAGTAAACCCTGAAGGTATGATGAATCCGACCAAGGATCTGTTCTCTATTCGTGATTCCGACCAAAAACGAAGGAGTAATCGGAGTTTAAAGTTTGTCGGCGTTTACTGTTCATCGAGGAGTTTACGGTTTCGAAACATTCAAGAACCTTAAACCCAAAATCGTCTTACGACCGTAAACCTGGGTTTTGGTCTTACGACCGTAAACTCGGGTTTTGGTGTTCTGACCGTAAACCCAAGTTTTGGTCTTACGACCGTAAACTCAGTTTACGGTCAGTTGACCAACTTTGACCGTAAACCCTTGATTGACAATCTTTCACCGTAAACTCCATTGTTTGACTATTTTGACCGTAAACTCAAATATTTTGTGGTCAAACTATTTTTTTACAAAAAAGGAGACCAAAATAAATTGTCTAATTAAGAAAACTTAATGTTTTACATTATTATATTCTGTGTTTTCTTACTTGGCTTGTTTAGTGCAGAATAATGTCAAATCTTAAGTTCGCGGATATGCACAACTTGGCGATCGTGTTGGATGATCCTCCAGCTGCTCATCCAGAATTCAAGTCAATGATCTACAGACTGAGAGAGTGATGCTTATCTTGTGCCATCATAGTAAATCCCATCATCTATCAGAATATCATCCGGGAGTTTTGGCAGACAGCTAGCATGGCCAAAGTCAAAGGAGAAATTACAATCGAAGTTGTAGTCAAGGGTTGCAAGATCAAGATTACAGAGCAGTACATCAGAGATACCCTGCTGGTCAACGATGAATCCAAATTTTGTAATGAGATTGGAATTGATGATGTACAAGGGGTTCTTCAGAGGATGGGATACAAGGGTGTCTACCCTCCCACAACAAAGAAGCTCCTGCCTCCATACTGGCGATTCCTGGCACAAGTGTTCGTCAGCTGCATCTCTGGCAGGAGATCAGGAGCCGATGAGATCTCCCTCAGAAACACCGGGGCAATTGTCTCCTTGGCTGCTGGCATAGAGTTTAATTTCTCAAAGTACATTCTTGATGAATTCTTGGTGAACATTAATGCCATTACTCGGGGGACCAAAGATGCATTTCTTCTTTATCCAAGGTTCATCCAAGTATTCGTCGACGATCAATTTCCATAAATGGTGAAGGATGGTGACAAGTTGGATATTAAATCCTTGGGCCCTCACACAGTTGGTCTCATCAAGCAGAATAGAAGGGCAAGGTCGTTTTTGAAGGCAAACATCCTCTGGTCAAATTTGGAAAATTTGTTGAAATTGACGAGTCTTCTGAGTCGCATGGAACATCCGACAATGTGTCATCTGAGCCAGTTTCATCTGAGAGGGTTGCTTCTAATAATGTGATCATTATCTCAGATCATGAAGAAGAAGAAGATCCAGCTGCTAACACACAAGTGGCTAAGGAACATGAATTAACTTCCGCACGAGTAGAAGAAGATTTTCACAAGGGGTCAGGGTCAGAAACTGAGACAAGGGAAGAAGAAGATGTTCTTGAAGCCTCACCTCCTCCAACCAACACCACGGCGGATATAGCAACTCCTATGGGGGTAACGTCAGGGATTCCTCCCCTTAATGTTATCTTACCTACCTCTGAGCCGGTGGAATGTGATCGCACCACCACACAAGTCACACCTCATGCAAGCAAAAGACGCAGACTTGATCCAAGACTAGTGACTCAAAGTGTTTCTGCTCCACCAACAACAACCCCAGTTATAGTCTCAACTAAACCATTCACTGAACGTCCTAGTACCTTCTACAAGACTGGTGACTCATCTTTTCCAGCAGACTTCTCCCCTCCTAGGCCAGAGCACGATGCTACCTCTGTTAGACTAGCCTCGCTCTTGGCTAGAGAACAACTTTCAACACCTCCCCCACATGGCAAAGGAATTTTTATAGGGGCCGGTAACACAAGAGAAGAGAGTCCATCACTCTCTGGACTTCAGAAGCAGGTCGATGCTCTGAGTCAGAAGAATGTCGAGTTGGATCAGAGAAATATTGAGCTTGACATTAAGGTTGCGGGTCTTCAAGCTGAAAACACACAGCTCAGTATTCAAATGGCAGAACTTAATGAAGAAAATGCTGTGAAGACCAAACAAATTACAGATCTCCAGACTCATTTCGGCCTTCTGACCACCAATTACTATGACTTGACGAAAAAGCTGGAAGATACACTTGGCGACGAATTCAGGTCATCCGTTGAAGAGCCGGTAATTTATCTTCCCAATCAAGATGTTCCCATTGCTCCTACATCTACCTCTGCAAATATCAGAACCACCACCATTGTAAACCGCTTCGAAAAAGAACCAAAGCAAGCTCCACGTGGAAAGGCCTCAAAATGCAAGAAGTCGGACAAGAAACCTGAAAAAAGTCAGCTCCTATTCAAACGGAGCGCAGATCACAAGGCACCCTTGGATCAACAATAGGTTACTGTCACGGATTTGGGTGTACAACGCTTCAGAGACACTTATGGTGACAGATCTGGAATCATCGGGTGGGGATTCAATGACACGATGAATATGTTCATGGTGAGGAGAAAGAGAGGCGACAAAGAATTATACAAAGACGCTCATGAATTTAATTCTTTTACAAAAATTGATCTTATTGAGCTGTCTAAGGCTCCTTTCTCCAATCCTAAAAATAATCCCAGGGAAAATCAGTTCAAATCCTTCTTGGAAGATCAAGTGGCCAATGGGTTTCTGTCAATGAAGATTGCAGAGTCTGTTGTCAAGGTTCACTCCAAGGTATTTGATACCACGACAGAATAGCCAATTACATCAGTGGTGTGGCCTGCTACGGCTCAGGTTAAGCAAGTCCATGTTCTTCAAAATTACCCTGATGGTTCTCTTGCATCCATGCTTTATTGGGTGTATGAAGAAGACACAGATGCTGCGGTCATCAAGTTAAAGGAAGATTGCATCCATCTCTATGAAAAAAGGGACTTGATTCAATTTCACAAATGGGACATACATCATCTTGCTACTAAACAGATTGTGGTGGCTGAGACAATATTTGAGCCCGCTGCAAAAGAATATACGACGATGGTGGCTTAAATTATTGAGAAGAAGCTGTGGAATGGAGCAATGGGGAAATCTGACGTACTGGTGGTCAACAAGGACTGAGTCAAAGCTAGCACCAAACCAAGGGGGAGATTGAAGGATCCAATTTATGGTTTGGTCTAGGATTTAATGTATTTTGGTCAAGTATGAGTCTGTAATAGTGTTTAAGGGTTGTTTGTTGGGTTGTTGGACATTTTGGGTGTTTACGACAGTAAACTCTGTTTACGGTCGCAAACCCATTTTACGGTTCTGGTCTTGTATATATAGTGGAGGTGTTTGTCTTTTGATGGTTGTTGATGCCATAGAGTTCTATCGAGTTGTACCATACGATTTTCTGAATATAATCGTGTGCAAGCTTGATTTCTTTCATCTTATTTTTCTTCTTGTGATTGATTTTTGTTTAACTACTGGTGAAGATCCATATTTGGACCTTACACATGGCAAGTGATTGTATGCTTTGAAATAGAGAGGAGAAGAAAAGTTAGATCAAAGATGAAGCTTATTATGTCGAACAGCTGGAAGAGGTGCAAGTAAAAGCTAAGGGGTTATCTTTGGTGGCAAGAGGAGAAGATGATGATGATGGAATGTATCAAGTTTGGTCATCTAGATCTGATGATGACGAAATGTGTAACCCTACGCATGGAGCAATGTATGCTCAATTTGAGGAGGAAAATGAAGGGAACATGACTAGTTGTTGTTTTGTGACAACAAAAGGTGACAAGTCACCAATGACCACAAAGGTATGTTCTATACTTCAATCTTTCAATATTACTTTGAATGCTTACGATTCTGAATTAACTGCTTTTGATGATACTATTGCTTATTTTGATAATTTGGTTATCTCTGCTAGCAATGAGGCTAACAAATCTAGTACATAATTACAAGAGACATAGAAGGAGTTGGATTCAAAGAAAATTAGAATAGAATATCTAGAATTACAAATAATTAATCTCATGTGTGATAGGGACAATGTGAATAATGATGTTCGAATTTTGTTAGCACAATGAAACATTGATTGTAATTTGGCTAAAAGATTATATGCAAAGTTAACCGCTTTACATCACCCATCTGACATAAGCAAAGAAAAACATAGGAAGTTATTACCTTTCTTAGATTTTTAAAATGAAAAGGTTGATTGCATATCCTATGATTGTGAAAAGACTATAGCTGAATTCGATAGAGTTCCTGATAATAGGTTTGCTTATGGAATCGTGAAAATATATGAATATTTGGATGCGAATGAATTAGTTGACATTGTGAATGAAACTTTGACCAAAAATGAACAAATCAAGATTTTGAAAAGAACCGAGAATTCGAAATCTGACTCTCAATCTAATTTTGTTGATTTCGAAGATAATTCTGATAATATTAGCGAAATTAGTGATATTAAGCAAGAGGAAGTTATCGATTGTTCTCAGTTATTTGTCATATATCTCACATCTTTGACTAAAGGCAAAGAAAAGTGTAATGATTCGTTGGTTAAGGATAACACTGACCGACCCTCAACTTCGAAAGTTTGTAATTGTGATCATGTGAATTTCAAAGATAGTCAAACGGATAGTAGTGATTATGAGGAGGATAATGATGAAGTTCCAAAAGAAACAACCACAACAAATGAAGTTTCAAAAGAGACAGATATTCCAAGAATTGTTATTGATAAAATGTATAGAGAAACAAAAAAAATCGACGAAGTTATGAAAGAAAAAGGTGCTCATTATCTCGAAACAAATTTGGTTGTGTATCTAAATTTAAAATGCACAAATGATGTCATCTTCCCTAATCAAGTGTTTGTCACAACTAGGAATGTCAATAACATCAAACCTAAATTTAACAAGTTAGTTGAAGAAGATAACAAGTAAGCATGGAATGAAGGATTCTTTTCAAAGCAAAGCACTGTCGAAAATAATCTCACAAAGAATACATATAATTTTCAAAGACAAAAACCACAACATAAATGAGTTGAAATTTTTGAAATTTCAAAAAAAGTTTCTAAACATGATGATGGTGAACTTGTGTCACAAAATATCAATGTAAATTCACAAGAGTTTAAAGACCAAATTGAAAAGTTTTCGAAAGATAATGGAATTTCAAAGAGACTAGCACGAAAGAAAGTATTTTAGGAAACTATTGAGTCTCGAAAGAAACAAAATGATTTGCAAAAGAAAAAGTCTGAAAAAACAATGTCTAAATTTGTTAAGACTATGTCTTCAACATGTTTAGACAAGCATAAAAATCCATCTCTAACCAAAAAGGCATTGTCTCCTTCCAGTTCACGAACTGATTTTTCGACATCCAAAACACAAGAAACACAATCTTTGTCACAAAAGTATCAACATTCACATAATTCAGTGAAATTTCAAACTTATCAATCCAAAAGGAATTATTTTTCAAATAGTTCACACATGTTTTCTCAAAATAACTTTGCAAAACAATATCATTCTTCTCAACATTCAAAGAATTTTCAAAAATATGAAAAAGATCATTCAAAACCCAGTGGTAAATTCAAACCACGACAAAGATCATTCCCAACCCACCTGCGAAACAAGTTTACAAAGTTTCATATACAAAGGGTCAATTAGATATGAAAAACATAGATCATTGGCTTGAAGGCAAAGGGAAATGCTATCAATCAGGAAAATTCTCTCAACAAAAAATAAATGATGCTTATGAATTGTATTTGAATGAATCATCAAATCGTAGTTCATCATCCAAATATTCAATACCTTCAGTCAAAGCATGGCATCCTGTTTCGAAAGAAAAAGCAACAGAGAAACAAACTGAGAAGAAAAAAGTGAAAGTCCGTGAAAGTATTAAACTTTCGAAAAATTATATTTTTGCACCTATACTCAATGATGTGGACTTAATTGATAGTATCAAATCTAAAGTTTGTAATTGGGTATTAGTTACTTGTTTTCATAATATTCTTCAAACTAATCAGCAAGGACCCAAAAAGCCTTGGGTACCTAAATTCTTCCATTGATTACAGACTTTGTGTGATGAGCAATATGATGAACAATGGTATATTGATAGCGGTTTCTCTCGTCACATGACTGGAAGGAAGGAGAATTTACGTGATTATCGCAGCTTGGAGGTTGCAGGATTTGTGAAGTTTTGAAATAATCAGAAATGTGAAGTAAAAAGATATGGTTAAGTCACAAACGGGAAGTTCACTGTAAAACGGGTTGCATATGTCGAAGGTCATCAACATTACTTGATAAGTGTTTCGCAACTTGTTGTGGGCACTGGTAATCAGGTGGTGTTTAATGAAGAAGGAAGCATAATTTCAAATGTCAACACAAAAGAAGTTTTGCTTAAATCTAAAAGACATGGTGGCATGTTTACTCTCAACATCAAACCAATAGTGGGAATTCCTTCAGTGTGCTTATTATCGAAAGCTTCATCTGATGTTAGCTGGTTATGGCATCGAAGGCTTTCTCATTTGAACTTTCAAAATCTTAACAAATTGATGATAAATGATCTTGTTCGAGGTTTACCTGTCTTAAAATTTGACAAAGATACTTTATGTGTAGCTTGCGAACAAGGGAAACAACATTGCCAAGGTCATCATATTGTCATTGATTCAAAGATTGTTTAACCATTGGGACTTATTCATGTTGACCTCTATCGACCATTGACTGTTGAAACACTCAACAAGAAATGGTACACTTTGGTTTTTGTTGATGACTTTTCACGGTTTATTGGGGTTTATTTTCTCAGGTTAAAATCTGAAGTAGCTCAAATAATGATTGATTTCATCAAACATATTGAGACAAGTTTGAAGAAGAAAGTCTGAAAGATGAAAAGTGATAATGGATTGGAATTTAAGAACAACGTTCTGGATTCGTCCCTAATTGATAAGGGGATTTCACATAATTTCTCTTCACCATATACACCTCAGCAGAATGGTGTTGTCAAAAGGAGAAACCGTTCTCTTTGCGAAGCAACAAGAACGATGCTCACATATACGAATCTTCCTCAATATCTTTTGGTTGAAGCAGTTTCAACTTCATGCTTTATGCAAAATCGATCTTTCATTCATCGTCAATTCAACATTACCCCTTATGAAATAATAAATAAATGAAAACCTAATGTCAAATTCTTTCATGTTTTTGGTTGCAGGTGCTTTATTATGAATCTCAAGGATAACCTTTCCAAATTTCAGTCCAAAGCCGAGGAAGGAATTTTCTTGGGTTATTCTCAAAATTCGGTTTCATATCAGGTGTTGAGCAAAAGAACTCAAAAAATAGAAGAAACGTTTAATCTTACTTTTGATGATTTTTACATTAAACAAGTCGAAAAATGTTTTGAACAAAAATCAATCATTAATGAATACAATTAAGTATCTGAAAGTATTGATTCGATAGATTTTGATTATGATTTAATTTTTGGTGTTCCTGACAGGGCAATTGATGCAGAAGTGAATGTTGTTGATAATCGTGTTTCTGAAGCATCGAAACATATGGATGATTCTATTCTTACATCGGATGAAAATGATTTATTGTCATCAACTAATTCTTTTCTAAATAACAAAAGTCTTCCAGAAAGGACGAATGTTCAAGTTGAAGGGGAGCATACTTTCGAGATGGGGGATAAAAAATGAATGTTGATGATGAGGGGGAGCATCAAAATGTTAATCCAATTGTTGAGGGGGAGAAAGTTGGAAATAGAACAAATGTTTCAAATGAACAAACTGATAACTTTCATGATATTAATGATAATTTTTCGAATGCAAGTGAAAGATCTGAAACTAGAGAAATGTAAGAAGATGCTTCATTGGATTTCGATACTGCATATCCTCCGATGGCTAAATGGATTAAAAGTCATCCTAAAGAACAAGTTTTAGGTGATCCACATGAAGGACTACTTACAAGAGCTCAACTACATGCAAAGAATCAGGTACTAAATGTAAATCAAGAATTTTGCATGTTCAATGTTTTTATTTTGAAAATTAAACCAAAATCAGTCAAAGATGCTATGGAACATCCTGATTAGGTTGTTTGTATGCAATCTGAACTTGAAAGAAACAAGGTATGGAGATTAATTCCCAAATCGAATGATGTTTCAATTATGGGCTTAAAATGGATCTTTAATAGCAAAACTGATAAAGATGATAATATTGTACGAAACAAAGCTAGGCTTGTAGTTAAAGGTTATTCGCAACAAGAAGGTATAGACTATGAGCAACCTTCGCCCCTGTCGCAAGACTCGAGGCTGTTCAAATATTTTTAGCCTATGCAGCGCACAAGGATTTTGATGTCTACCAAATGGATGTAAAGTGTGCAAATCTGAATGGTGAACTCGAAGAGATTGTGTATGTTGAACAACCCCCAGGTTTTGTTCACGAAGACTATCATGATCATTATTATATCTTAGATAAAGCAGTTGGGAATCATCTAATGCTTGTTCAAATTTACGTGGATGATATAATTTTTGGCTCTACTGGCCCTAGCTTCTCTAATGAATTTAAAAACCTGATGAAAAGTAAATTTGAAATGAGTATGGTGGGAAAAATCAGCAACTTTCTGGGTTTAAATATTCGTCAACGCAGAGAAGGAATATTCATAAATCAAGAGAAGTATACACGCAATCTCCTTGACAAATTTGGAATAACTAATAACACAAAGCTTATAGTACTAATGGCGGTTGGAACAAAGCTATGTCCTTTGTTGGATAAACATGCTATCGATATCACTTTGTATCGAAGCATGATAGGTTCATTGCTTTACCTTACAGCAAGTCGACCTGATATCATGTTTTCTGTGTGCAATTGTGCCAGCTACCAATCAAACCCAAGAGAACCACATCTCACTGTAGTCAAGAATATTTTTCATTATCTCAAACGGACCATTTCATTAGCATTATGGTATCTTTCAAAAACAGGGTTCTTTATTCAAGCATTTTCAGATGTATGCTTGGGGGGTTGTAATCTTGATCGCAAAAGCACAAGTGGCGGATGTCAATTATTGGATGGGAAGCTTGTGAGTTGGCAATCGAAGAAACAAACCTGTGTTTAAATTTCAACGACAGAAGCATAATACGTGGTTGTTGCGGCTTGCATGTCTCAAATCATATGGATTCAAACTCAACTACGTGATTATGTAATTAATGTGAAGAAAATTCCATTGTATTGCGATTCACAAAGTGCCATACACATTTGCCACAATCCTGTGCAACATTCAAAGACAAAGCACATTTCTCTTTGTTATCATTTCATCAAATATCACGTTGAAAAGGAAATATCAAAGTCCATTTTGTAAAAACTACTGATCGGTTAGCTGATATTTTTACAAAACCTTTGGACAAAAAATATTTCGTGAGGAACATGCATGGATTAGGGATGTTGGATGCAAATTCCGTTCCTGGACAGATTTCGAAAGAATGAAAAAGGCAAAATGATCGAAAATCTCGAAGTGGCAGTTACTGTTCATGATCAACGCTTCGACATGCTTCGTTTTCCACAACATGCTCATTGGTTTATCAATATTTTCGTTACTTTTGCTTTGTTACAACTTTTCGTTAGTTCGGTACACTTCTTTTGTTTTCGTCATAAAAAATCAAAAATAACAAAAATATTTACGTTATTCTTTTTACTTGTTAAACATCAAAGATACGAAAAAGTTTTTTTTTCGTTATTTTGTTATTTTCAATCAAAAAATTTTAAATACAAAAAAAAATTATAATCTTTTCAGGTGAAAGTGTTAGCGAAGATTTTTATAGATTAATGCTCGCTGCTTAAGGGACAAGTATATATTCAAAACTATGTCCTAGTTAGGATGTCCCTAGAATCATGCTGCAGCGTGTCGACCAAAGCCTTAATGACTTTATATGTGTTCAAAAGCCTTAATGGATATTTCATCATGAAAATTCCTACCTAATTAGGTTGTATTCATATTAGTCTTTGAGCTTCCTAACTCTTCTCATATGAGTTAAGAGTTTACTGTTTGGTCCAAACATAGCAGAGGTACTTTCGTTTCTTAAACCAATTCTTTTTCAACCTAAAGCTCTTTCACGATCACACACTATGACATATGTCCAAGAGATTTCTGGTATAAACCAATCAGGAACTAGACATATCAAAACTTTGTGTTTATGATGTAACATCATGAGACCGTGATGGAAGTGAAACCCAAAATGTCGAACCAATTAAGGAATTGACAATGAACTTAGTTCCATATTTTAACGAAATTCTTGTTTCAGTACCTGTTATCAATACTCAAAATCATATTCTTTCTTTTTGTAGTAATCTTGATCAAATGTTCGAAACCCACGACATTTGTTACCCAACAAGATTCAGGAATAATTTTGGTTTCATGAATATGATTTTTGTCTGAGTATCATTTTTAATCTTCGTTACATAATAAATTTTTCACGGCTTACTTGTCACTGACTTCACTGCTCAAACAGGTAATTTCGTTTACAACTTGTCACTCTTATGTTTAGATGTGCTTTGTAACGAAATTTTTAAACCACCTTCGAAATCTTGATGAAAGAGACCCTTTGATACTTCTCTATAAGTATTATATTGTAATTCACATGAAACGACACAAGTTGTTAGTCATCTCTATTGATGAATAACGAAGTGATCTTTGCCTTGGATCTAACTGCATTTGTGTCAAAATATTTTCGACATCACAGAACCAAATTGTCTTACTTTGTTTCTTATCTTTTTCATTGGCACACATTTCACTCACGAAATCCTTGAGGTTCTGAGTAATACCAACTCAGGCTGATGATTTCACAAGTTTGACATATGAATTCACTTCTTAAACCCAAAAGCAAAAGTGCCTAAACTCCATGTGAAGGTTGGTGATAATTTTCATTCTATTGGGGGCAAGTGAACAGCCTGTGTGAAATGATGTTTGGTTTTCCATTCCGGGTTTCAACGGAAAAAGTGATGATATAATGGTCGCACATGCCTACTTTTCTGCTAACTGGTGCAGTTTTCAAGGATCCACGCCGGCCAAATTTAATGTGGAAACCGCTGCAAATTCAAAAATCCAAACACCTATAAAAAGGGATTTGGAGGATCAATTCCACTTTAACGCATACATACCATTCACAAGAGAATTTCTTCTTTTTCTCTCTGGTTTCTTCCAAATCTTCAAAACCCTAACAATGACGGCCAATCAATCTCAAACCACTAAAGATGTCTCCTCTAATCCATTCATGATGATTCAAAGTACAAATTATCAACTTCTTGGTCACATTGATGCTAATCCTGAGGGATTACAGATGTTAATTCTTGCTCTTAAGCATTCTGTACTATCCACAAAAATGTTTAGTGCCTTTGATGTTCCTCATTCTTGGTTGTCAATTGCTGCTTCTACTGCAACATACAGCAAGACGATGCAAATCGTTACTTTTCAACTTATCAACCACAAGAAATTCAGGTTAACAAAGAAAATGTTTGCTCAAATTCTGAAAATTCCAAATGTTGAACCTATTTCTAAGGTCACCAATGCCCAAATCATCCATATGTTTAATGAAATGGGACATCAACCTGCTCCTGAAAAGATTAGTGATTTCAAGAAGTCTGGACTACCCTGTATTTGGAACTTTATGTTTGGCACATATCTATGTTGTTTAACCGGAAGAACTATTGGGTTAAACAAAGGACATTTAGAAGTATATACTTTGGTTGCTGGTATCTACTATGATCTACAGTGGATTTTGTTACCTAGCTCTGGAAGGAATTTCTTAAGAGCATTGAAAGCACGAATGTAGTAGATGGGATTTCATGTGCTAGATACTAGAGCTTGATTTTACACTATGTATATGAGAAAGAAGGGAATCTGGTTTCAGAAAGTGATGAATTAGTTGATTTTGCTACTTATAATTTTACGAAGTTGGTGGAAGACGATGTTGGTATTTTTCCAAATGTTGCTCGTATTCCTGATGCGAAGCTTCAAAAGGTCAATCCTAAAAATCTAATTCTTATCGAATATTTGAAAACGATTAATCCATCTATCAAGACTAGGAAACTATAGATGTGTCAGCAGAAGGTTCTTTGAAAAAGAAGCGAGGATCCAAGAAGAAAGTACATGAGAGTCCCCTTCATGTAAGTCCAGAAAAAGTTTCGAATAAAATTTCAAAGGGGGATAATGTTTCGAAGAAAAAGGATCCATCGATTGTTATTACCGAACCAGTTATTCACGAAGAGGAACATGTTGTCCTTCAAAAGGAAGTGGCTACAAGGAAAACTGGTGTTCTCAAGCGTTTGAAGAAAATGACTCACAATCCTTCTCTGACTCTTCAATATAAAAAACAAGTGACTCGGAAAGGGGTCGTTTTCAAGAAATTCCAACATCAGTTTCTCCTCAATCGAAGAAAAGGCGTGCTAAGCATGGCTAAGCATATCTCGACGGAACAAAAGAAGCACAAGAAGCAGAGGAAGCTAGTATTGCATGAACACTCAACTGATGAAGAAATGGTGCATGAAATGCCAGTTACTAAGCAAATAGCTTATATTTCACTTGTGAGGGATTCTCTAGTCCAATCGAATTTCAAGGAGACTTGAAATCTTAGTGGAAATATGGAAACTTCGGTAGTGGACACAACTATCAATCATGGTGAACAATCAAAGCAATCAACTCCTGAGCAATCAGCGGTCATACCACCCGATGTTTCGACTATCGAGTCATTTCATGAGGAGGTACAAACTTCAAACATCACTGCATATGGATCTAATACAGATGCAAATGTTATTGGTGATGGGAGTGGCGACAAATGCCAAAAAAATTCCCTGCCTGTGAGCACAAGGGTACAAGTGGGAGAAAGACAAAGTGTTGGCAGTGGGAGTGGCGACAAAGGCGAAAGGGGCTCAGGTAATGTTGTTGGTGACGCAAGAGTGGTTGGTAGAATCTTGACTACTTAGATTCCCACTTCTCTTCCAAGAACTTCGATTGTTAACACATCAATGATAACAACAACAAGGCCTATCACAAAGGGCATTGTTATTGGAACTGCTGGTGGATAGTCGAGTTCATCAAAGTCAAATCCAAGTGAACAAGAGAAAGACAAAGGAAAAGGTGTATGTCAGGAGCTGTCTGTGAGCACAAGGGTACAAGTGGGAGAAAGACAAAGTGTTGGCAGTGGGAGTGGCGACAAAGGCGAAAGGGGCTCAGGTAATGTTGTTGGTGATGCAAGAGTGGTTAGTAGAATCTTGACTACTTAGATTCCCACTTCTCTTCCAAGAACTTCGATTGTTAACACATCAACGATAACAACAACAAGGCCTATCACAAAGGGCATTGTTATTGGAACTGCTGGTGGATAGTCGAGTTCATCAAAGTCAAATCCAAGTGAACAAGAGAAAGACAAAGGAAAAGGTGTATGTCAGGAGATGTCGAAAGAAGAAAAAAAAACGTTGCTCAGGAAGCTGAAATGGCAAAACAAAGACAAATCTGGAGTATTCTTCAACAACGTGCAAATGATCTTTCTGGTCTTGACCAAGGTAATCCAACAAAGTTATATCACTATGAATATATTTTAGCTTTGACTGTATCTGAGGAGATGCATGATTTCGAAACGATACCAAGGAGAATCTTCGATGCTTTCAACTCACCAATGAACCAATTAGATTTTCCTTTGAATCGAATGATGTTCTTAGAAGAACAATTCGAAATTGCTGAAAAGTTTAAGGATAAGTCGGAGCTCAGGAACATGAAATTTCGTTTTCATGTTGTTTTGGGTAAGAAAGAAGAGGAGGTATTTTCGTTAATCAATATCACAAGGGTTTTGGGAATAACAAAAGACACTTTGTTCAAAGGAATGTTACAAAACTATAGGTTTCATGTTGTTCAAGCAAAAATTGTTACATATGACTTCTCTATTGCTGATTTCCCTATAATAAATATGCATGATCGTTTGGTGGTGGCTTTATTCATTAAGAGTGTGAATGTTTCAAAGCTTCAAGTGACAAGCAAGGAAGATTTTATGAATAGCTTTGGTCTATTAAAGGTTTTCATTGAAGGATATTTTTCTTCGTTAGCATTATCTGATGTTGAGCTGGCTAAAGTCATGGGAAAGGAAGTCGAATTTCCTCAAACCATTTTGATGACAAAGGCGAATATCAACAAGCTTCAAGACGGATAGATTACCTTGAAACCACTAGGAATTCCTTTTTTGGGGAAAAACAAAAGGGCAACAATTCTAAATTCCTGTTTCAAGTGTGTGATGTGGAAAGATACACTTCTTCTCATTACACTAATCTTTTAGTGCGAATGAATAGCTGCAACAAAATCAATGACAAAGAGAAGGCAGAAATTCGCAAGACTGTAAAATGGTACGCTGAGATCAAAAGGATTATTAATCAAGCTACAAAATTGTTACTGAACTGATTCGTCACTACTCACAAAGGGGGAGAATGTAGATTTCAAACTTAGTTGTGAGGTGTCAAATTTCAGTGTATAGTTTCGTTAGATTGGAATGTTATTACAAGGTCACTTATGTTACGAAGTATAGTGTTCAAGTCCCTTGTATTTTTTGTATGCTTTTGTTTTCCTATAAATACGGATCGATTTTAGATTTAGATAGAACTTTTGCAACCTCTCTGCCTATGAACACTTTTTATCATAAAAGCTCAATATGAGCTGAAAACAGATTCTATTTACTCTCAGTGTTCTTGAATTGTTTCTACTCTGATTTCAATTCATTTCTCAATTAAATAACTTCAACATTCTCCAAATGCGAGATTTGGTTGCACGAGTTGTGGTTTATGGGAACATCGTCAACCAAAAGGGGGTCTTGGTTTAACCAACCAAGATCGAGGTTGTGATGCATTGGGAGGTTCCAAGGACTGCATCTAAGACTCAGATTTTCTTAGGTCTCGTAGGGTATTATCAAAGATTTATCCAGGACTCCAAGATTGTTGTTTCGTTGATCTATTTGACAAAGAAGAGTGTGAGCTTTTGTTGGGGGCCTGATATTGGCTTTTGAGACTCTGAGGTAGAGGTTTTGTGAGGCCCAATCCCCATGCTCCCTGAGGGTTTGGATGATTTTGTGGTTTAATGTGACGCCTGTATTTCTGGTTTGGGAGCTATCATTATAAAGAGGGGTCATGTGATTGCTTACGCTTCAAGTCAGTTGAAGCCTCATGAAGCGAACTACCCCACTCATGATTTGGAATTATGGGCCACGGTTTTTTCCCTGAAGAACTGGAGGCATTATTTGTATGTGGTCTAGTATACTATATAGATTGACCACAAGAGTTTGAGGTATTTGATGGACCATCCGAATCTAAATATGAGGCAGCGAAGATGGTTGAATGTGGTAAAGGATTATGATTTTGAGATCATCTACCACCCTGGAAGGCCAATGTGGTGGCCGATGCTTTGAGCGGCAAGGTGGCAAGCTCTTATATCAAAGATGAATGCTTCACGATGATTGTCACCTCGCCTTTGTTGGATTTGATCAAGGAAGCTCAGATTGAGGGTTTGAAAAAGAAAAAATAGAAGGCCAAGCGGATCAGGGGACAAATTCCTTTATTTGTTAGGGACCGCTGAGGATTGTTGACTCAGTGTAGTAGAGTTTAGGTCCTGGTATCAGGTGGGGCGAGACAGACGGTTCTTGAGGAGGTGCATAGGTCAAAGTTTTCTATCCATCCTAGGGCCACTAAGATGTATAGGGATTTGACGTTGAGTTATTGGTGTCCCTGTATGAAGAGGGAGATAATTTAGTTTGTCGATTGATGGCTAACTTACGGGAAAGTCAAGGCCGAGTATCAGACACCTCATTGTAAGATGTAGCCTTTACCCATTCCCATGTGGAAGTAGGAGGAGATTACTATCGATTTCATCACAAAATTGTAGAGGACAACACATGGTGTTGACTCTATCTAGGTCATTGCGGACTGACTGACGAAGAGTGTGCATTTCATATCGATTGCCCAGAGCATATCCACATAGAATCTAGCTGATATTTATGTACGGGAGGTGGTAGTTCGGCACGAGATGCAGTTTCGATGTTCTCAGACCAGGATATTCGCCTCAACTTTAGGTTTTGGAGGAAGTTTTATGAGGAGTTTGGGTACTCAGTTGCATTTTAGTACATCATACCACCCTTAGACCGATGGCTAAAGCAAGCAGATGTTCCAAACGCTCGAGGATATGCTTCAGGCTTGTGTGTTGGATTTTCGAGGGAGTTAGGATACTTTCCTTCCATTGGTTAAGTTCTCCTACAATAACAGTTATCATTCCAATATCAATCGACCACCATTTAAAATGTTGTATAGGAGGAGGTGCAGGACCCTGGTTTGTTGGGGAAAGGTTGGTCATCGGGTCATGGGAAGTATTGAGGTGGTGATTAACACCACTAAGTTGATTCAGTAGGTGCACGATAGATTGTGGGTCTCGTAAATCCGAAAGTAGAGTTACGCTGATCAATAATGTTTGGACCTCAAGTTTCACGTAGGGGATTTGGTGCTGCTGAAGGTGTCACCTTGGAAAGATGTCTTTTGGTTTCGGAAGCGGGGCAAGTTGGGCCTCCAATTTATTGGTCCTTTTAGGATTACTGCTCGAGTGGGCAGCGTTACATATCGGCTGGATTTTCCAAATGAGCCAAGTCAGATCCATAACACCTTCCACGTGTCTCAGTTGTGGAAGAGTGTAACTGATGATTCAGTAGTGATTTCGTTTAATGATATTTAGGTGGACGAGCCCCCGAATTATGTAGAGAGGCCAATTGCGATTCTCGATAGGAAAAGTAAGATTCTGCATAATAAGGTGGTGAATCTGGTACAAGTGCAATAGCACAACCGAAAGGGCTCTGAGTTGACGTAGAAACCGGAGGACGAGATGAAGGAGCACTACCATGACTTGTGTGCACCAGAGGACTTCAAGGACGAAGTCTAATTAAATTAGAGGATATTTGTAACATTTGACTCCATGTACTTCTTCTTTGGTCCCTTAAGTTTAAGAATTTTGGCAATTTTAGTCCCTCGTATGTTAGGTGTACGTTTGGTACACTTAGCGTATGACATCGCTTGGTTGTGGGGGTTTAACCACGTACGTTGGGCGTAGATGGTGTACGCGGGGGCGTACTTCTACCTGGGTTAAACCCTATTTTGTAGGGTTTGAAACCTATTTAAACATCATTGTATGTTTGACATACGTTTGGTACGCTTAGCATATGAGATCTCTTGGTTTCAGGGGGTTTAACCACGTACGTTGGGAGTACGTGGTGTACGTGGGGCGTACTTCTACCTGGGTTAAACCCTAATTTATAGGGTTTGAACCCTATTTATACGTCATTATATCCTTTGCACCTCTTACCTCATCATCCTCCATTATTCATTTCATCCCGTTGAAACCCTAACTCATCCTTTGAGCGTTCTTGAGCTTTGAAAGTAATTTTGGGGCATTTTTGTGTGTATTCAAGAAGAAAGAGCTTGGAGACCAAGAATTTGTTGAGTTTGATCTTTTATATCAAGAATCTTCGTCAACTTTGGGAGCTAAAGAATGTATAAAGTTCTTACCTTGATGATTCATTTTGATTGTTAGAGTTTAGGGCTTGTTTTTTAGCTTTATTTGGACACATGGGTTCTCTTTGTGAGTTTGGGCAACTCCAAGAGTTTGATATGTTAGATCTCAACTTCTTTTGTTGTTCTTGATGCATAAAAATGTCATCTTTATGGTTGTTATTGGCTATGTATGATTTTGAGTTCTTATTATGAGTATTGCTTGCCAAAAATGGTTGTTGGGTTCCATTAAGACTTGCTAAGGGTTAAAGTTGCCAACTTTATGTATTAGAATCATAAAATGGATGAGATTTGAAGGTTGGACCTTATGGCTGAATGGATTAAGCACTAAATGGCTTAGGGTGGCAAGCATCCCAGTACGTTGGGCGTACCTAGTGGTAAGCTACGCATACTAGAGGTCGAGTATGATAAGAGTACAATACATAGACTGAGCAGTGGGTTTTTGGACTTTGATTGGGCTTTAGACTTTTAGGCCTTAGTTAGGTTTTGGGCCTTAGCCTATTTAAAGTATGAGTGGGCCTCAATCTTTTTCTAGTAGGCCTTAAGTTGTATGTGTTGGGTTTTTATGGGTCTAGGGGCCAATATTGTGTTTATCGTCCAAGTTTGGTTAGGCCCATTATGAGAAGGGTAAAATGGTCTTTTATCCTAGGAGTGTGGGTTTAGGATTATAGACTCACAGTTATGGTTTTTAACCTAATTCCGATTAGGGTGATTTGTTTGTTTTTAGTGTGGTATTTTTTGGTTCTGTAGTCGAGCAGCTACTTATTTATCAGCGAACTGAGGTGAGTTTTCTCACTGTATCAATGGGTCTAAGTCACCAAGGCCGACCCACTACTTGTGATATAGGATTCTAACTTTATTTGTGATATTTGTATGAAAGACCAAGATTTAGCCCCTGGCAATTGTATGAAAGACCAGGGTGTGGCCCTTGGCATCTGTATGAAAGACCAGGATCTGGCCCTTGGCACTTCAATGGAAGACCGAGATTTGGCCCTCGGCAGGAAATTACATGTAAGACTATGATTTAGTCCACAACACTAACTTATTTTTCTATGGTATGTCGTAGTTTGGGCAAAGTCGCTAAGCTTTTGCTTACAGTTTATATTTTTAGTTTCAGGTATTTCTGGTACTAAGGGAAGGGTTCGACATGATGGTACAACATTCTCCCCTCACTGTTTTCTGTACTTTTGATATTCGTCCTCTAATAATTTGACATTATTATTATGTGACGGTTTTGGAACAATTTGATGACTATAACTCTTGTTTAAAAATGAAAATTTTTATCATGGTTTTTGGAGCTTTACATTGGGGAGAAGATAAAATATCCAAACTACCCTTATTTAATTTGTAAAAAATCCAATAAAACCGTTCTAAATGATTGGGTGAAAATTGTCCATAGGTACTCATTTTAATAGATGTATTTATATATATATATATATATATATATATATATATATATATATATATATATACACACACACACACACTCATACTAGGTTACAACCCATAGGAACCACGGGTAAAATATTTTTTAAATTTTTATTAAATTAACAAGAGGAAATCACAAATAGTTATTAAACTTTCTATGTAACATTCCAAAAATCAAGGATAAAAATTTCTTTTTTATTATATTCAAAACATAGATGTAACTGGATCGAAATATTTAAAAACATTTCTAATTAACACAATTATGGGAGTTAAATACCAAAAACACATATTGTGGAAAACACGGGTGTATGTGCAGCGATCAAGTCAGGCCCTACGCTTCCGAACTGGAAATACCTGAAACCAAAACCACAAACTCTAATCACGAAGCTTAGTCAGTTCCCCAAATACCACATACCATACATATCAAACGAGCCCTACATAACATATATAATCATGAGCCATACATATCAGACAAAACATAATCAATCGGAGTGCTATGTGCCAACCAAGTCTTTCCATTATGCCATGAGCCACCCCATGGTTGTCCATGCAAGCATCACAAAGACAACTAGCATACAATTATACCATTACTAACCAAATAACTGCCAGAGTTCAGACTCTGGTCTTGCATACAAATTGTGAAGGGCCACCCCCTGGTCTTTTTATAATACGCAAACCCAATGGGCTGACATTGGTGCATTCGAACAATAGAACAATTAGGAAACTCACCTCGAAATACATGTAAATAATCACTATAGTAGCGAAGAACTCTACCAGCTTCAACTCACTTCCAATCACCTACAGGAAGACGCTGGAGTCAATACCCAATCACAGGTCATGGTCACTTGCAACAGTGACCACATTACATGAAATGACGATTAGGGTTTCACATAAAATGACGATCAAGGTTAAGTAAAACAATTAACCGATTAAGGACTTAATCACTTAAGGGTATTACTGATAAGTTTGACTTGGTCATTCTCAAGTGAAATAGTAATTCAATCAACAACCCGAATACATGCCTGGTCATTGTCCAAATAGAGCTCCCCGCTTTAGGGGTTTTCACATAAAATGATAACTAGGGTTAGTGTTCCACACTTAACCCCTTAAGAACTTAATACATTAAACCCAATATTGCATTAAGTTAATTGTAGGGACATTATTATGTATTATTTAGAATTTAATTAACAGCTTTAACGCGGGTCCCAACCAACTCCAAAAACTAGGTTTTCTTGCTATTAGGGTTTCCTAACCCTAGTTAGGGTTTCCAACCAAAATACGTGCCAACTAGGTTCCAGGTTAAGCTTTTAGGTTAATTTATGCTTAATAAGTCAGACACCACCCATTATCGCCCCAGGGGGTGGTCAACGGTGGTTCACGGTGGCAACAACCACCATACGCTGGTGGTGGGGGTTATTTCCTTGATTTTCGGACAAAACATATCAAATAAATTCCAAATATCATTCCAATCACACACATATGCACATAGCCACCCCAAGGTGGCGGCAGAACGGCGGCATGAGGTGGCAGCCACCACCTCACGGTAGTGGTGGGGGTTTGTCTTCGATTTTCCAGCCAAACAAAACACACACACACGTTGATGTACACTGAAACACGTACACCTAAATGTAGAATCTCACACACACAACGTAGCCACCCACTCATAGTGGCATATGACTTCTGGAAAAATGTTGGCGGTGGGACAGCCAGTGGACCAGAGACAACGGTAGGTGTGAAGTAGAAACGGCAGAAACAAAGAGGGAGGAATGGTAATGGGCTGTTCCATTATCGTAAGGAGACAATAGAGGCTGCATTCATGACTTCATCTTTCCCGATCTCCCTGACTAGTACGATGTCGACTCGTAGATATTGCCTTCATCGACAGCGGAAGCAGCAGTGATGGACGATTTCGCTATCAATAATGGTTCGTCGGTGGCCTTGGTTGATTGGAAAAGCAAGAGGATAAGGTCGTGGCGGCTGGGGTATACCATATGGTGGCTACTTTAATGAGAGATAGGTTTAGTGTTTGAATGAGAGCCAAAGGTGGGGGAGGTGACCGGATTATGCCCCGTCCGTTTTCGAACATAAGCCATTATGCACTTTCAGTCCCTACCTCACAAATCCATTGCAATTCGAGTCCAAAATTTACCAATCAGCCCCTGGGATCCAAAAATATATTCATAACTAGTCCATATGATACCGTTTAACCCTCAACATCCAAAAAATAAAACTTTTAACTCCTATAGCTAACACTAATACTTTATTACGGAGTTAGGGCTAAAATAAATAAAATTAAAATACATCGTTGGGCTTGAGGGCTTATTATTTATTTATTCACCTATTTTTATTTTATTTTATTTAACTTATTTTCTTTTAAACAGAATGTTACAATTCTCTCCCACTTAAATTAGATTTCGTCCTCGAAATCATCTCTCGCTTCTACTTCATGATGTACTCCCCCACAACAACCAAGATGAATGAAAATCTACAGAATCAATCGGTCTCCGAGCTTCTCGGCCACACGCCGACGTTCTAATCTCGCACCAAGAAAAGGCATCACTATAATGAAAACTAATTGATCTCATATTGAACTGAACCACATTCTTACTTTGCTCCAACAACCAAACTAAGCTATCCACTATTAACGTTGGGGCTTCCCCAATCAGACGATAATAGACAGGTGAACCCCCGACTTGAGCTCCTAACACCCTAGGGTCTAAGCACAAACACTACCTTCATAAGCTATCACAACTAACACCAATACGAATCGAAGGTAAAATACAACAATTGTCGATGAACTTGTTGGGAAATAGGAAGTTTAGTAGTTGCATGGAAGTCTGAAACTCAAAGAAATCTAACTAAAATTGAATCTTGACGCTAAGTCTTCTTGCCACGAGGTTCCACTCTCCTCCAATTGAAATAAGCTGGAGTCTGAGAAGTACGTAGTCCATCGATACCCAGAGTAACCCGGATTCTATCGATTGATCTCTAATCACTGATATCCTATTACATGGTAGGATCTAAATCCACACACCATTCATACATTCCAAAATACATATGATCGAGGACAAAGATGATTAACCCATTTATAATAAGAATTCAATCATAATGGAGCTAATAAGATAATTCCATTTATCTGATCATCCAAAATTACAACTAAACCCTGAAACACAAACATAACTACAGATAAATACCAATACTACCACAACTGCTGACTAGAAGAACTGCCAACTCAAATCTTGGTCTAATTCCTTAGCCCTAATCTATCAATTCGAACACTCCTAGAGTCGAGCATACACTCGACCAAAGACCCAAGTCAAACTCAAGTCATGACTGGATCCCTAACCTAGGTCCCCCAACGCCTGATATCAAACACCAATAAGACACGAACCCAACATTGGAAGGTTTCCCGAACTCCCAACTCACACACTCCTCAATCTAGATAGCCACTTGGGACACCTTCCTCCCCAAGAGGAATGCAAAAATCATCCTAGTTTTGCACCTGCTTTTGTTCTTGAATACATGAACGATTACCCCCCACATCAATTCAACTAACCTCTTAAAGTAAACAATATTGGAAGGAATCTCAATCCTTCCTACCCTCTAATGATCGACCTTCTGACAACAAGCACTTACCAATGCTAGTGTTCCATCACTAACCATTCCAGAAGACCACACAACCTCGAAGACCAGCTAAACATTTCCCGAATCTCAGCAACACTGCTAACCCCCAGACGCTTAAAATGATATCACACTCAGATCTTGAACTCCATAAGACAGATATTCCGACCAAAACCTTAGTAACAAACCACTTCCCTCGGCACCCCAAAAGCCAATCCAAAAATCAATCCAAGCTCAAAATTTAAACCACTAAATCATGGCGACACTGGATAACTAACCCTATGAATCCTAACAACAAACCTTTCACACAATGCCCCTGAACCGATATCGACTACAAACCAAGATAACACCGAACATTCCAAACCCGCTATAAAAGAAACAACCCTTCCCTAAATCACTAATGATGCATTGTATGCAAATGACATATAACATTTCTTGAAGGTATAACCCAAACATAAGTAGAGAAATAAACCAGAGGTACATTTATCCAAACCGATGCAAGATTCTAAACAACAAAATATAGATAAAATTGAAAAGAAACCAAAAGACACAAACCCACAACATCTCCTGCTGGAGTCCTGACCTCCCCCTTCTGACACTACAAAGTCTAACTCCTCCCCCATGGGGTTCCTGCCCTATCCTCTCGTCCATCGGTGATCCTCAAAGTAGCCAGAGCAGGCGTACTGACTACTCCTCCTGAAAACATCAGACAGTCGGCCTTCTTGTCGCCCACCTAATCACAGTGAAAACATAACAGGCTTATCCCCTGAGGACAATCCCTTCCAACGTGACCAACCTGCTACGCTTGTAGCAACCCAAACCCCTAGAATGACAAACTCCATTCTGCAGTTTCCCACACATGCTATACTAAACCCGACCCTGATGGCCTCTCAAATTCTTATTAGAAGTCTTGGGTCTCTTCCTAGGACCCTCTACTATGTGCACCTGATCTGATCCCCTCTTCTCAAGGTGCTCCAAATCGATCTCCTACTCCCAGGCTCTAGAAATAGTATCATTCAGGGTCTGCACCCTAAAATACTCTCAAAATCCCTGATTTTATCCCGCAACATATCATGATATCTCACCTTCCTCAGTTCCTCATCTGCTGCATACCGCGGTACTAATGGGTTTTGGTCATAATAATATCCTATGTGCTCATACAAACCCTAATGCTTGGATCTAGGTTTCTCTATTGTACATGCAATTCATCCAAGACTATAAACCCTAATTCTAGCATACAAGTAATCATATAAACATAAGAATGGGTTTAAGATATTACCTTGATTGTTATATAGCAATAACAATCCCAAATCCTTCTTCTATTGACTTTAGAAAGCTTAGAGTCACAAATGTCACTCCTCTAATGGTTCATAAACACCAAGAACAAGAGGATGAGGAGGAGAGAGGATGGAGGCTACCCAAAAACGTGTGAAACCCTAGAAGGATGCTTAGCCACGTTTTTAGGTCATAAGGGATGTATATATATAGGAGGCTATTAGGTTTATCTAACAAGGAAACCCTAATTTGGATGCTTAAGCCCTAAGCAACGCATGGATCCCTTTCCTTAAGGCCTTGGACGATTTCCATATGGGTTTCCCCATAGAATTCGTCCACTCCTTAATACAAGGCAACCCATGGCCCAAATTGCAATTATCTTATAATTACAATTTCAGTCCCTTAAGTTTAATTAATCTCTTTTAATCACAAAACTAATTACCAATTAATTCTTGACTAATATTAAATAAACAATATGATTTCTCCTTTAATATATTATTCTCATAATATATTAATAAATCATATTTAATCCTTTCTCTCCATAATTCATCCTATCAAGTTGCTTTGGTGAACGCAACCCAAAAGGACCATGCACCATCGGGTCAAGTACATACCAAAATAGTTATGGACTTAGACACTAATCCAACAGTCTCCCACTTGGATAAGTCTAACAACTATTATGTGTATGACTTCAAATCCCGATCTGCAATCGTAGCTTTCCAAAGCCGCTGTCAACTCTGATCCTATCAGATACGCGTGTCCTTAGTTAAGGGATCATATATTCCTCCATTCTAGATATCATATGAGATATGATTTCGAATCATTCTCTTTGTACTATATCTCGATTCCCGATTTATGACGACTGACTTATTGAACAAATCAAATTAGCCCTAGCCCGGCCGAGCATTTACGTTTGTCATCACTAAATCATCGAGGGGCCCAAAGATATCGCTTTTATCCTACCTTGGATAAAAGGAACGGATAAACTTTGATACAATGTTTGCTTGCACTTACTCACCGAATCACACACAACAATATGTTTTATAACACCAAGTTACTAGTGCGTTTACATATTATCAATGTGCAACCAATTCGCAAGATACAACTCACACATCTTGGTTTTAAGAATATAAGATGTTATCGTCTCACCAATCACTCGTGACACAATCCATGGAGTGATCTAAGTGAGCGTGGGTCTAATCTAATGCTCAAATCATATTCATAAGCACTCATGAACGTTGCAGCAAACATTTGCTTATGTCTAATACTCTTTTAGAAAATCCACACACCAATTCACGACAGTTTTCATTCATATCTACTTCCAACATATAAACGACTGTGGCCTGTTCGAATAATTCGATTATTCTTAATAAATTCAATTATTCTGGAAGTCAAAACATGCAAATGTGAAACACAAGAATAATACTAATCCCATATGGCCTCAAACCTTTGAGTATAAATAAAACTCCTTTTATTTATCACCATATCGATTACTCATTATTTGTCGTTTCGGGTAATCAACTTCTTACTTGAATTATTACACTTGTCCCATGCTCCTGGCATGCACACAATGTTTACCTATGGTTCTTACTTTGTGAAATAGATTAAATTGAACACATATCCAATCATTCTCATTTCACAACTCCAAATCCTTTTTCATAAGTGTAAGAATATCAAATTCTTGCCTCTTATAGAATATGTTAGATTCTAACATTTTATGCAATTATCCTTTCGTAATGTCACTGCACCAAAGTCACAAAGACTATTGCCAATGATATTACAAAGTTCTCTATTGGAGATTGTTACAAGACAATTCCTTAGATATGATGTCTCTCACTCAAAGTACATTCCTTTGAACATCCTTTGCATAAAAGTTTCTAATCTAGTCATAGATTTTCAATATCCAATTCTCAATATGGAAACGTTTCCATATTTTCCATATGACAACTCATTCTTAATAGAATCTTTTCTATGTCGATATGGTCCATCCAATACCATGCTTCCAACTACTCACAAGCCCAATCCTCGTCAACCTTTGGATTGTCCTTTTGATAGTTGTTTAATTATTTTAGTCAAAACCAATTCTAGTCCCTTTTCCCTCTAAATGCGCTCGACATTTGGAAAATTTTAGAATGGTCAAACATTAAAGCATTTGCAATCGATTCTATACTCAAAGCGTATGGGACACGATGCATAATGTTTTATTTTCTATGTTCTCAAAATTCGAATTGTGAAGAGGAATGCCATAATCATAATCGAAATTTTAAGAACACACCATGTACCCTTGACTAAATTTATTAACATTTCTCAACCTAATCCTTTAGATTTGAAATGAAGCATAATATTCTCTCCCTTAATTATAGCAAAACAACTTTACAACCCTTACGACTTTGCAAGGTATAACTCTTGTTTTCTATAATTAATATTGCCAACTTGCAATATGTGCCTTAATAATCATACAATCATAACATTTATGCTCTCACTATCATGATGATTATTATAAAACATAACACTTATGCTCCCACTAGCTTTGACATGTATTCAGAAACAGCTTAACTTTCAGAAAAACAATGCTTATTGAATTTCTTAAGTTCATGTTTCTAATACTTAGTGCTTTGCTAATCTTTTATCAAGGCTTAGATAGTTCATATGTGTGTGTAAACAATTGCCAAACCTCACAATTCAAATTATGGAAAGGGATACCGTAACCATAATCGAATTCGAGAATGCAATTTTACAATCACTATCTTCTTAAAATCTTTCTTAGTGAAAGCATTTCCTCACAATCATTTTCATGAAGGAGGAAATCTTATGACAATTAGATTTAAACGGTGTATTTGTTCCTATCCATGTGAATTTGTCAAAACCAAAGTTTACGACAAATTCAAACTCATATGGATTGAACTTTCTTAATCTCGATTTCTTGTCTTACGGTAGCACAGCTGCCCATCATATCTTCCAAGTAGTTAAGCAGCTCACCCTTTCCTATCAATGTACCTTTCATTGATTAAGGTGCCTTGCCTTTTATGCGTTCAAAATGAGAACTCACATGCATAATTAACTCAATTGGAATAGCACAAAAATAATGTCAACACGATAGGTTGTAAACCTCAACTCGTGTGCTAGTAATGATCGATAAGGTTTATTTGATTTGTTCTTGAAACCTTTCAAGACCATTAAGACTCCCACTGACTCCTTGACATATAAGATTCTCTTGTCAATAAACATTTCTTGACAACCAAATATTCAAGAGTTAGTGTAGTTTTTATCAAAACACTTCATAAATTGGTCCTAGTTGGTCTTTGTCTTATCCAGGACATCACAACTTTCCACATTTGATGAATGCTATAAACCTTCTTAATACTTATCACTCAATGTCACAATCTTAACTCTAAGACTTGTTTTGGAACAAAGTATGATTGACTTTCTGATTTAACCATTTCTTCAATTCTTGATTCCTCTTCTTAGACATACAATTGCACTAAGACTCACTTAGAGAATCAATTGAGATATGGTTCTTAATCATTAAGACCTATCATAAAGCATAAAAGCTACTCTCCCTTCTTCTTAGAATGGAGAAACTTTTATCTTTCTGCCTACATGATTCTTCTTATTCGTTTTGTTATTGATTTAAACTTTTTTTCAATCAATTCATAATTACACTTAATCTTGTAAGTATAATCATATTTACTAAACCTTTAGTAAATCATGACGAATATCATTGTTACTCTTATGGTGGACTTGATCAACACGCAACTTTGTGTGCTTGATCTCCTAGTCCTTCACTTGACACTTTGTCAATGAATTAGTCTAATTTCCAAATATGAAATTTCTCATTCATCGTGCAACCAAGTGGCATGATTCCAAGTTTCTGTCCAATTGAAACTTGGGCGAGGAGAAACTCTCCATATTTGGTAAACTCTCGACTTTCCATAAATAACATAATAAGAACCAAATCCATTATTGCTAATAATAGAAGCATTCAAACATCAATTTTTTCATATACGCCATTGCAAGGATAAATAAATAATATAAAATCAAAATTTATTTTATTGCGGAAAAATTTTGTCCTTACAATGCAATTCATTGAAAAACTATGCTAATACATCTTTCTTAGCTATCTAATTCTAACTCTAAGTAATAGCTCAAGAATCTAATCTTCGAGAAACGCGATCAAAATCCATTCCTTCACGGTTAGATTTTGCTCACTTCTTCCCTTAAGCTTCCTTTCTTTTCTTCGATCCTACAAAACATCAATTGCAATCTTATCACATTATGTATTAAGAATCTAGAATAGAAGCTTAAAAGAGTTAGTTAATGGATTTTACCTATATTAGAGCCATACGTTTCGACTCTCCCATCTCTTATATCTCTTAGGTAAATGGGGCAACTTCGTCTCCAATGCCCCTTCTCTTGGCAATAAAAGTAAGTTGACTCTTTTGGAACAGCACATGGAACTATTTCAGATATTGCCTTTCTATTATGATCAAACTCTTCGATCATGGCATGACTTTCGTTGCCATTGCCTATATCCATAGAGGTCTGGAAGGCAGATTCACCAATCAACTTTGCTTTTCTATTGCGCCAAACCATTGCTGATTCAGCAGCAATAAGCATATAGGTGAGATCTATAAGGGTCACGTCGGGGTTAATCATATAGTACTCTCTTACGAACTCACTATATGATTTAGGAAGTGACTGAAGAACCCAATCAACAGCCATCTCCTCACAGACAAAGGATCCCAACATTCTTAACCTATCAATGTGTGACTTCATCCCTAGGACGTGCGCACACACCAACTTTCCTTCTTTATATTTACTTGCCAAAAGGGCTTGAGTGATCTTGTACTTTTCAAGCCTTCGAACTTGTGGGTTAGGGAGAATAGTTGGAGGAGGAGGAGGAAGTGAAGTATGATCTCTTGTTCCTCGATCGAATCGTGGAATATCATCTTCATGTGGAATGCTTGTTCCACGGGATTTGAGAAGACCATAGTTGTCGAACTTTGACATCTACAAAACGGGAGAAAAATGAATTCAAGTTAGTTGATAGATTGAGTCCTTAGTAAATCACCCAAATGAAATACTAAGGCTAGGACCCAACACAATATTCTACAACTCGGGAGAGGGATGCCATAACCCAAATTGCAGAACATTTGAAGGTAAGTGAATGACGATTCACTAATTTCCACCATGAAAAACGAAAAAGAAATTTAAGTTTTAAATCTATGAAAACTCCTAGATCCTATGAGATTCATTGAACATTTCAATGGCATGTTTAAATCTCGATATGCCCCTCTTGTTTGTGACTGGGATGCCGAGGATCACAAAGCGGGTGTGAATAACCATGCAAACTACATGGTGCCCTCACATGTTACAGTCACCTATTCGATGTGCCGGTAAACCACACATGCTCCACCGAACTATGACAAACATTGAGTCACCCTTTGCTACCTTTGCTTAGAACCAGTTAGTGTGCCGGTAAACCACACACGCTCCACTAACGTCTTTGCAAGGGCACAAAGTGTAATTTCAAGGAATTGCATCAATTCACTTTTGCCTAAGTAACTAAGATTGGGAATTTTATGAAAACATTTAGTTACTTTAATAATTCATTATACTTATAATGGAAGGTTTCGTCCTATCCTACCCGTTCGGCTAACGACCCTTCACTAGTCAAGAGTGCGGTGGGTAAGAGTGGATACCCATTCAATCGCCATTTTATAGGCAATTTCCTTAAACACCCCTTATAGACCAGCTTCGTGAATGAGGCCTACTAACGGTAAGACTGACTTTTACTCATACATATATAATGTTAGACTTTTAATGTTATATATATATATATAGTATAGGGTGTATTTTACACTTCTAACATACTAGGTGGTTTAATTTAACAATTATACTTTTAATTCAATTAAATTGTTAACCTAAACTTTTATGGATTTATTAAACCTCTTTTAATTATACACCTTAATTAATTAATAAAACCATAAGGGAGTCATTTGAACTTTTCAAAACATTACTAGGGTTTTAGAATTTAACATTCCTAATTAAACTTTTAATCAACTTTTAAATTCCAAAACTTGAGGGCATGTTTTGAAATATTTCAAAACATTAGGGTTTAGAATTTAAATATACATCAAAATTAAACTATTAATCAAAATTTAAATTCCAAAACTTGAGGGCAAGTTTTGAAACCTTTTTTCAAAACATTAGGGTTTCAACTATTTAAATTTCAAAACAACAAAACTTTTTGGGTTCAAATTTAAACTATAAAACCTAAAGGGGAAAATATGAAACTTTTCAAAGCATAAGGATCAAATAACAAATATTCTAAATTAACATTTAATCACATAATTATCCATATTTGATTTATTTAATAATTTCTTGCAAAACAATTTACTAATTTAATCAAAATAATTAATCAATTATCACATAAGGAAACAAATATTTTATTAATTGACAAATATCTTCAATTAGATCAAGAATATAGTCAAATATATCATAAAATCGGATTTATATTGATCTAATATGATAAGGCAACTATCCTTAAGCAAAACAGCAAGAAATCCCGGTTTTCCCTCCTTCTGACGAGCCGACTCGCCGAGTCAGGCATGGACTCGTCGAGTCAGCATGGACTCGGCGAGTTCATCTATGGACTCAGTGAGTCCAGCCTCCATAATCACAAAAATCGAATTTTTCAATCATACAATGCATCAATACAATAGAAACCAGTCTAGTCTCTGATACCACTGATGGGTTTTGGTCATTAGAACATCTTATGTGCTCATACAAACCCTAATGCTTGGATCTAGGTTTCTCTATTGTACATGCAATTCATCCAAGACTATAAACCCTAATTCTAGCATACAAGTAATCATATTAACATAAGAATGGGTTTAAGATATTACCTTGATTGTTATATAGCAATAACAATCCCAAATCCTTCTTCTATTGACTTTAGAAAGCTTAGAGTCACAAATTTCACTCCTCTAATGGTTCACAAACACCAAGAGCAAGAGGATGAGGAGGAGAGAGGATGGAGGCTGCCCAAAAACGTGTGAAACCCTAGAAGGATGCTTAGCCACGTTTTTAGGTCATAAGGGATGTATATATACGAGGCTATTAGGGTTATCTAACAAGGAAACCCTAATTTGGATGCCTAAGCCCTAAGCAACCCATGGATCCCTTTCCTTAAGGCCTTGGACGATTTCCATATGGGTTTCCCCATAGAATTCGTCCACTCCTTAATACAAGGAAACCCATAGCCCAAATTGCAATTATCTTATAATTACAATTTCAGTCCTTTAAGTTTAATTAATCTCTTTTAATCACAATATATTAATAAATCATATTTAATCCTTTCTCTCCATAATTCATCCTATCAAGTTGCTTTGGTGAAGGCAACCCAAAAGGACCATGCACCATCGGGTCAAGTACATACCAAAATAGTTATGGACTTAGACACTAATCCAACAGGTACCAATAAAGCCCTCTCATGGAACTTAACAGCGATCTCTACCACAGTCTTAGTAGTCTGGAAGAGATCCATAATCTCTCATGCCAACTGCTGCACCTCAATCGCCAGAGAAAACTCAACTTGGAACCTGGTTGAGAAGTAATCGTATGACATAACATCAACAACATCATCACCCAACTCACTGTCAACCTTTTCCCACCAATCTCATGCGCGGTCCTTAACCAGGCAGGAAGCATATCTGACCTTCGCCTCCTCAGGGCAGAAACTCATCCTGAACGCGCTAGCCATATCTGATAGCTACCTCCTACTGACTATGGGATCCCTCTCCCCATGGAACGCAGGAGCTCTGCATGCACGGAACTCACGGAAAGAAAGAGTGCGAGCTTCGATGATAGTCATAACCTAAGAACAGAACGCACCCAAGCGCTCATCTAAAATCTTTGAAACTCTATGAGAAATCTTCGATGTGATGCACTCCCACATCTGCTCGCTGATCGACTCAGCACCTGCACCTGAACCGGAACCAAAACTTAGAACCACCTCCATGAGTGCTCTTCTCCACACTAAAGTACAACATGCCAAAGATCATAACATACCCAAAAATTCTCCTCTAATAAGATTCTTAGATTCTCCAAGACTCTCACTGATTCCAGTATGGATCCTATGCTTTCATTAGTTTTGCAACCAAACCAAGTCCTTAGCTGCTGAAGGACTCCCACCAATGTCAACTAGCTTCCTCATGAACATAGTCGAATGCAACAGATATCAGATATTCCTTCGAGTAAAAGACTCAACCCTAGAACGATTGGACTCAAACAAGAGTTATGCAATAGGGTCAAATCCATCACTCTAAGAATATTTAACCTACACCACATGTGACTTTGTAGTCAATTCACCTCACTAAGAGACCCAAAAAGCACAAAGCAAGGTGCATTCAGGCAATGGAAAATCTAACCAACATACACTAATCAAGCAATTATATCCACTTATCTTGAATCAAAACTAGCATGCAATTCTAAAGCTCATACAATCAGACACATCAAAAGGCATCTCTCTTATCACATAATACTGAGCAGATCCTTATCCCTAATCTAGCATGCAATTCCCATAATCATAACATATATCATAATAAACATGTATTGGTATTATGGGAACCACTTAGTTGAGCTCGACCGATTGCACGCATCACATCCCTTTCATTGATTAGAAGTTCCTAGTTAAATGTTTATTTTATAAGAATTCTTACCAAACCCACAGTTTAAGTTCAGGCACGACGTCTGTAACTCCTACTACCATCCCTACTACCATCTCGGATATCCCTAACCCAGCCAGACAGTATGCTGGAAACCTACCGAAGTGCAATAAGTGCAGCTTCCATCACCTAGGTAGTTGTCGTTTGTTACACTACAAGAACTGCAACAAGAACGGACATACTACTCGCTTCTGCAGGACTCGGATCCAACACATTACTTCAACCACCAATGTTGAAATTTCTTGGATATGCCATCTATGTGGCATAATGGGACATTTCAAAAGGGACTACCCAACAGAGAAGGGTGACGGGGGAACACGAGGAGTTTGACCCCAGAACAACAAAAGACAACAAAGGACCCTACTATAGTATACCTTGTTCGCATCAATAGTCTTGTAGTTAATCTAAAGTACTGAAACTCTGTTAAAGGTTGTACTATTATGTTTTGTCTGTAACGCCTTTATGATCTAATATAATGTCTTTATTTTCCAAGTGAGTCCGATACTATCAGATAACTTGAGTCAATTCGACCCTCACAATACCAGTTTCGTGCGCACATCTCTTTCTCCGTAATCGCCTTTCTAGCGAAGCCGTCATTCCCGAACTCCGAGGTACTCATGCATAGAGTACCTTATGATTCGTGTCCTTCCCGAAGAAACCTCAAAAAGCCTTCCCAAAATACCACTCGTAAAGTACGTCAAGTTCAATCTGAAGACTCTTACGGTTGATGTATCGCTGAAGAATGTATACACAAGGGTGGTATATAATCAAGGTTCTACAGGTTTAGAATTGATGATTCCGCTTTAACTTCTTTTCCTTGTTTGGATGTGATCTTAAAGAAGAATCATTTATTCGACTACCTTTTCAATCTTAATTATATACGACTCGTATACACGAGACTTTGATTGATGCACCATGTATGACTTCTGATATGAACTTCAGGACGGAGACTACTCAAAACTACGAGTGATCGTGTTTTCATGCGAATAAACTTAGAATCCAATCAAATGCTACTCCTATAACCGATTTTCCCTATAGTCTAGCACCTACAGAGACACAAGAACTGTCCGGTCAAAATTCACGCACTGCTCAGCAATGGCTTATTAAGACCAAGCTCCTCACCCTGGAGAGCTTCAGTCTTGTTCTTCAAGAAGAAAAACGAATTGTTTCGTAGGTCCATCGACTAACGGAGACCTCAGCAAGATCTCCATTAGAAATCATTACCCTGTGTCTTGCATAGACGAATGGGTTAACCAACCGCAAGGAACAATTTATCTTTCGTAGATAGACCTGAGTTCCGAATATCACCAGTTACGAGTATTAGAGAAGGATGTCCCGAGGACGACCTTCCGAACTCGATGCGGACGCTACGAGTCTGTAGTGGTACCCCACGGATAAGAAAAATGCGCCGCAGTATTCATGAACTTAATAAATAGAGTATGTCGTCCTTACTTGGATCAGTTCATCATTATCCTTGTTAATGACCTACTTATCTACCCTCGTAGTAAGGAAAGAGCATAGAAAGTATCTGTCCGACGAGACTCTTGTAATCCCACTCGACGAGATCGAGTTCAACAACAGCCACACCTTCATTAAAGAACCGTAGTGACCATGGACTAAGAGGTCAAGCGGACAAAGCAACGCTGCATCCCATTAGTGAAGGTTCGTTGGAATGCCAAGCGAGGACCTGAATTCACTTGGGAGCATGAGGATCAATCGAATAGGAAGTATCCCCATCTCTTTGCTTTATTATTCATACCTACTTCCGTACCTAAACTCTAATTTTGGAACGAAATTCCCTCTAACGGGGGGATGATGTGACAACCCGAAATTTTCTATCCTGTACAGTCAAACACTTCATTGAAAGACAAACTCATTTCTGCTATCTTTTATCACAATTTGGAGTTTATTTGAGCGTTCGGATCCTTGTACACTTACGGGATAAGTGTTGGGGTTTATCTGCTGAAGCTATAATACAAAGAAGAAGCCTCAAACACCTTGACCATGAGCTCACGGCTACCACAATGGAGTTTACGGCCGTAAACTCCATTTGGGCTGAAAACTCACACTATACGATCAAGGTTGGCCATTTGTTTCATTCCTTTCCTTCCCTTGGCTGATTCTCTTTCAAATCCTCTCAAGTATCATCCACATTTCCATCCTTAGATCTTCAAAACTTGTAAGTATTCTTCCTTGACTTGTTGATACAACTCTTAAACTAGCATTCTCTCATGATTCCATCCACAAAAATCATGTTTTCTTAGATCTTTAAGTTTCACCAAGAACACACACTAGATTTCTTGGCCAAAACGACCAGTTCAAGCTCCTATATCGTAAGAACTCTTGTTCTAAATTGTTGTACTCTAGATCAAACATGTTTAGGTCTTAGAAACATCAAGATTTGAGGGTTGGATAAGAGTTTACAACCAAGGATATCCCAAGGCCGTAAACTCCCTTTAAGGGTGCATTGATGCCCTAATTTCCTTCCTTATGCCTAGAACTTAGCCTAGAACCAATCACCAATGAACTACGGACCTTAAACATAAAAAAGACCATGAACATATAGAGTTTATAGCCGTAAACCCATGAGGAATGGTCCATGGGCCGTAAACTCTATAAACGGGTGAAAATGTTCCACCATGACTTCCTAAGGCTTAGAATTGAAGTAAGGATGCTTCTTTATGAGTTATAAGACCTCAAAACACCCAATGGCACTTAGTAACATGAGTTTACGGCCGTAAACTCATGAAGGAATGTTCCTTTGGCCGTAAACTCATGTTAAGATCAATTCTTGGACCTAAGCTCATACAGCCTCTTATTTTACCTTGGAACACTTAACCACTTGAGACTACATACCTTTAAGCCTCTAAATATGACCCTTTAGAGAGTTTACAGCCAGGAGTAAACTCCCCTGGGCCGTAAACTCCATTTAGTGTGGTCCATGGGCCATAAACTCAATAGCAATGCCTTACACTCCTTTGTTGCAACCTAATGGCCTCCTAACACTTAGACCAAAGTTTTTTCCACACATTAGGGTGTTTATACTTGTCTAAATAGTGTTAAAATCACTAATTGTATACATATATGTCTTTATATGTTATTAGGATCATTGTGTGTGTTTAAGTCTTCACTTGACACCTAACACTTGTCCGACACTTCCATACGATCCACTCACTACAGGTGAGTTCATACCCCCTTAATTAACCTTTTAAATGTTTTTAAATGTTTATAAATGATTTTATGGGGTGGAATACAAGTTGATTAATGCTAGTTATTATATCAATCACATGTGATTAATAACTAGCATAGAAATGGATTTACTACACTTTTAGTTGTTTACTAAGTATACTACTTCCAAATGACTTACTCAAAACATTTTTACATGTTTAACTCTTTATCAAACTGTCTTACATACTGTATCTTTCCTTTCAAGCTCTATTACAATTGTGTTTCAAACAAAGGATTTCTTATACTTTAAACTGTTATTATCAAACAAATTGTTTTCAAATCATTTTATAAACTGACATCAAATCATCAATTCTTATTTATTAAACTTTTCAAAGGTTTTACAAAACTTATTTTATACTTTTATATTTTCAAATGCATGCCTATATATGTATAGTTATATAAGTAATGTTTAAAAGACCTAGGACTACTAGCTCGCTTTAATTCCTTTTCCTTGTTTGAATGTGGCCTTAGGGTATCGGTTATTTGTCTGAATGTCGTCTAAATATTGGTTATATATTATGTATACATATATAGTCATAAAACTTCTATCAGTCAATTCAGTACCTTTGGGTAGCAAAGGGATACTTTCGGTTATACATGTACATTACTAGTAACAATAATAGGTATAGTTAGGAGATACTACTTATTATTCCAAGTACAAGGAATCACACAAGAGTAAGTTCATTCATGAGTCTATACTAATACATTACATACTATATGAAGAGATACTATTAGATACTATATGAAGAGATACTATTACATACTATTACAGAGATACTATTACAGAGATACTATTACATAATACTATTCCATAGATGCTATTTCATAGATACTATTACATACGATATGGGACTGACCATTCTACACCCGACTTTTTGCTACAGTGGGAAAATGCACATCGACGGACGTATACGGTTGTACTGTTCGGCGAGTTACCACGCCGTGAATATCCTAGTGCAAAGGGATACGATTTAAATAATTATATTACTTTCCTTATTACCTTTATTTTGTGTCACATTCACATAATCGATGAGGTAGACTAGATTTGAATAATAATAGTTGTACAAGGGAAAAATCTTCACTTATGTAGAGGTTCAAACCTTCAAAACAGTCGAGTCTTGGTAGAAGACTACTTTTTATACTAGTAGGAAATATGGGATTTTCTAACATTTTCATACTTATACAAGCTTTTCTTCAAACATTTACAAGTCTTTTTTTTACAGTTTTACAAATCAAAGACACTAAAATACTTATGAATTCACCAGCTTTAAGTTGATACTCGCTTTTAAAATAACTTGTATTCTCAGGTCACCAATAGATAGGTACGATGTCTAGGTTTTGTGAAGACAGAGCAGTCAAGACTCGTCTTTTATTTTGATTATTCATTATGTTGTTTTATTCTATGAAAGAACACACTTGTATTTAAAATTATACTATTAATGCAATGGATGATGTTGTTGCTTGTTTACTACTTTGTGTTGTTGTGATACTTTACATGACGTCCTCCACCCCAGAACGTTTCCGCCGTTCTTGGTTTTGGGGTGTGACAGTTTATTGGCATTCTATGTAGTGGTATCGAGATTCAAGTGAAATTGAGGAATCAAGCATACTAGTCCTAGTTTTCAATATTGACTTAAGTTCCTACGAGACTTGGACCTAATTTATACCACTAGGTCAAGTGCATGATGTGTGTATATGATTCATGAAAAGGTGTTCAAGTCAAGGAATGAATTGAATTTGAATAGTTGTTACAGTTAAAGTAACTTTAGAAGTCACATACCAATGTGAAATCTAAGTACATTATCCTTCGACTCTACATGTTTCCAAGTTTCTAGTAGGTTATAACATACCTCCTAGTTATATAGTCTAGTATGTGTCATGCCTATATATGCAACTAAGATTATTCAAATCTAGAACTATCTCAAATTTCGACGGTTGTCACAGTCTCCCCCCGATTGAAAGAATTTCGTCCTGAAATTCAATTCGGATGTATTCTATTAGAACTTAGTTGAATACAATTGTATATTTGGAGAGGTGGTCACTTGAAGAGCTATTTGATTATTTTGAGTTAATTCCTCAAGGGAAGAGCCCAATTCATTAGCTATAATCAAATTAGTTTTTCCCTAATTCGAGTTCTACAGACTAGACTGTGAGAAATTAGGATCATGGTAATCATAATCCAACCATGGCGGCCAAGTTGAAAAGATTATCTAGTTTGATATTATTTAACTTAAAAGAGCATTATAAGTTTTTCTGAAGCATCAACTGCATCGGGTGCTAAATCCACACTGATCCTTAAGTCGCATTCTAAATCATCACTAAGTGTAACTTCACTGTCTAATAAAGAAGGGATTAGGAACAATTTGTTCACTTCCGGATTAACTACTAAATCTGAAAAAGTTATATTCGGAAATAAGAAGGGGTAGCACGAATGAAAGAGAAGCAATCGAGGGTAAGTTCCTAATGATACTTGCTAAGGGTAGGTAACGAAGTTTTGGTACATCTCAAGTGTAAAGACTATTTAAGTATCATCTACAAAATAAATTACAAAATGACCAAGGATTTCAAAAGCGATATTCATTACTATTGTTACTCTTGTTACAATAAAACCATAGTTGAAGAATATATATATATATATATATATATATACAGAGAGAGAGAGAGAGTCAATGTTGCAAATAGAGGCGATGAAGGTTTATGATAAACTAAATCACATTGTGTAAATAGAATTTTGAGTGTTTAGAAATGATAATTAAGCTCACTGTTATCAAAATGTGTAATAATTCCTAGAAAATGAAGATACATGAGTGATAATCAAACGAAGTAGTAAAATAATATAAAGATTAATTAAGGTTAAAGGCTTAGGTCATCATTAAGGGAATTCGTAGAGAAATATTTATATTACAATTTTTGAAAAATTGTCCAACTGTTTAAGTCAGGACAAATTCAAGTTTACGAGTCAGAATATTTATGAAAACAAGGTTGAGAGTTTAGGAACTCACTAAAAATTACAAAGTAGAATGCTACTTAAGAAATGTGTAAAAATGTCGATCATTGAAAACAGTGCATTCTTAATTTAGTGTTTCTACAAAAACAATCATTTAGAGAACAAATAATAGTAAAATTCAAAACTTTTGATGTATTTAAAAAAAGAAACATAAGAAAACATATCCTTCACATATATTTTCCGGATATAGAAAAATGATAAGCATAAGGGTATTCATCTTGTATATTAATTATAAGGAAAAATACAATGAAATTTACATTTTAAATCAAGTTTCCGAATTTAGAACAAAATAGCAAATGTAAATAAGGATTACTTGTTTACAATATATTTTAAAATAAAAACAAAATGTATATGATAAAAGGCATATATGAATATATCAAAGTTGACTAAATCAAAATTATGCATCACGCCTATATACACATTAATCGCTCAGATTGATAAGGATAGCCATATAGTCTGTATATATGCATAGGGACATGGTACCAAGAGAAGAAAAACAGACAGAAATAAAGTTAGACAATGTATTATTTTATTATTATGAGTGTGCGAGATCTGAAATCAGAAGGAGAGCAAGAAATCAAGTGTGGGGGAAAGAAAAGGAAAGTAGCAGCAATATCTTTTTATTATTAAAATTTTAAGATCAATAACTATATGTAGATTTAAAACTAGGATGAGGTATAATTTGAACTTCAATCCTTATGTTGATGATTAAATAGAAATGTGGATGTTTTAAAGTGTTTGCTAAAAATCATGAGTTATCTTATTAAGTTAAACTCCATATGTGAAAAAGAAGAAACACTAAAACTGGTAATTAAAAATCTGACAATTTGACTTTTAGAATGGAGTCCAACAATGGTTAAAACAGATAAGGTAAAGACTCAATAGATTTAGAAGAGTAATTATACATTGTTGAAAGCACGTCAGTGGAAATTTAAAAGTGAACACTAATTGTTGCAATGCTTTATATTTAGAAATTTTACAGATTATAAAACTTATTTGAAATAAAATAAACAAATGAGGTATGTTGGAAATTTTGGAATTAGAGATGTCTTATAAACATGTTTAGAGTAGAAAGTTGTAAAAATATCATGTTGGGTTTCAAGAAAACACATTTAGTAAAGTACAATGCCTAAATGAGAAAGTGGTCAAAAGAGTTAAAACAAAAGTGGTTTGAAGATCCGATGAAGCATTTACACATAATATGAGCTTTAACGTCATATGTTTCAGTTTTATAGCATAGAGTTTAAACACTTTTATAAAAGAAAACGTTTCTAAGTTTTTCGAAAACATGTCAAAATAGTAATCAAGATTTAAAATGGTTTATATGCCCTTAAAAGCACATTTATCCATTGAAATGAAATTGAAATAGCAAGGTTAAAACCAATATTGGTTAAATTGTGTTTTGAAGAAAAATGTTAAGTTAAAGCAATTTGTCAAAATATTTTGGCAAGAATATGGCTTACATTGTTAGGAAAGGTCTAGTAAGTTGTACGAAGTGGTTATAAAGTATTTTATCGATGATAAATAAAACCGATGAAGCGAAATAACTTTTCGATGGAAGATTAAGAAGTAAGGAATATGTAGATTAGTGTAGCTGATCGTACCTAAATACTAAGACGAGTACAAGGCGAGTATAAGGCGAGTACCGATGTCTTTTCCCCAATATAAAGGACAAGAAAAATTGTTTGTAAAACGTTTTATGGTGTCAATGTAGTTTCTGGCCTTTTTTAGAGGTCAAAGGGATATCCTATGTCAAGTTTTAAGCTCAAGGTGGAAACAACCTAGAGTTAAATCGTAGCGTAGAAATAAGGTCTCACTTATAGGTTAAACCTTTATGTCTCCTCGTGAGTCGAATCGGGAATGCTCGCCAATGATATCCAAGTGATTATTAGTGGCGAATCATCTACCTCCTTATGCGATGCTCCATTTCTCATCCGTGTCGGTATTGGAATACTTTTCCTATTTGTAACTCTAGTACGAAGACGATGAAGAGGTATTAAGGAATAATTGGTATAGGTTTTAACTTAAGATTATTACTAGCATCTATCTAGCTACTAACCTTACATCTAAAGTCAATAGCTATTGAGGAATACTCATTCTCAATACTAAGTGGATGCTCCTAGAGTGGCTAGTGATTTAACCTAAGTGGTTAACCTAGCACTTGATAAGGGATAAGAATATTTCTAAATATGACATTATGGTAAAAGTGTACTTAGTTTCTAAGTGTACCTAGATGAATGTCTATAATATGCAATGCCTATACACACACCAAAAAATTTTGTTTATAGAAGTTCAAGTTGAAAATCATTTTGAACATAATTCTACTACAATCGTTTCCAGCCTCACATTAACTTTCCTTAATTAAGCATAGTTGGCCAGGATATACTTAATTAAAGTCCAATAATGCGTACTTGAATTAGTTATACCAGTAGTATGTTCAATATTTTAAAAATGTTTTGAAATTTTTTGGCTATAGTTGTGGTTCTCCAAAGGAAAACTGGTATTCTCTATAACCTTCAGCTCTGATACCATTTATGTCACACCCTGCTAAACGGAGCGCGAGAGTATAAAGGGTCTCATTTCAAAAGTTAAAAGACAACACCAACCATAGTATTTAAAATCATTAAAAATTTACAATGAGTTTGAACAACTTTTTAAAAGAAATTAAAATGTATTTAAAAGTCAACACATGCAAATGCTCCTACAAGTGTTGTGTCTCTACGTGCGTCTTACTAGATGATTCCTGCAAAAGCATGTAAAACGAGTGTCAAGTAGAAAAATAGTTGGTGAGTACTCATAGATTTAAAAATAATATTTTTTTCATGAATCGAAATCAAAGTTTGATAAAAGTTTCCATATATGAAAATATATTGCAAAAATGAGTAAATAAGTTTGTGTAAACAAATTTTGTTGTCATCATGAGAAATAAGGTATGTTGCCCAAGTGAGTTGCAACATTCATATTCTCATGGGAAATAGAGTCTGTTGCTAAAACGAGTAAGCAAGTTTCATTGCTATAATGAGCAAACAAGTTTGTTGCTACAAGGAGCAAAGAATTTCATTGCTAAAACAAGTATATAAGTTTCCAGTAATAAAATTCCGTTGCTATAATGAGAAACAAAGTATGTATGTGCGTAGTGATCAAATCATGAGTTCACAACCCAAGCCTAAGACCGAATGCAAGTTATATTGTATAATGAATGAGAATTTTCATCTTTGGAAAATTAAGACTAATTCTTTGTTCACATGTATATGTGAGTCAAGTGAAGGACTAAGGGATCGAGTACACATTTTCATGCACTGGTCAGGTCCACCACAAAGATCGATAAGGCTATTCGTCATGATTTACTAAAAGTTAGTAAATATGGTTACACTTACAAGTTTAAGTATAATTCTGAAACATTGGAAAAGTTTCAATGTATGGCAGAACGAATGAGAAGAATCAAATTAGGCAGAAAGATAAAAGTTTCTCAAATCTAAAAAGATGGGAGAGTACTTTAGTATCATGTTTTGTGATCATCTTAATGACTAATAAACCATATCATAATTAGTCCTCTAAGGACATCTTAGTGCATTCCTATGGCTAAGAAGAGGAATCATGAATTGTTGAAGTGGTTAGATCAAGAAGATGAGTCATACTTCGTTCCAAAACAATTCCTAGAGTCATACTCCAAGATTGTAACTTGAGTGACATATCTTAAAGAAGGTTTATAACATTTGTCAAATGTAAGAGTAAAATATGTTCTACTATTGTACATTTGAAATTGGTAAGTTGTGATATTTTGGATAAAACAGAGACCAACCAAGGCCAATTGTGTGAAGTGTTTGTCTTGATAAGCATCTGCACTATCTCTTGAATATTTGTTTGTCAGGGAATGGTTCTTGGCAAGAGAGTCTTATATGTCAAGAGGACAGTGGGAGTCTAAAAGATCCTGAAATAGTTTCAAGATCTAATCAAGAATAAAACCTGATTTTATCACTAGCACACGACTTGAGGATTGTAACCTATCGTGTTGACATATTCTTATTTATATGTCCATTCCGGTTAAATCTGACTATGCATATGAGTTCTACAAGTTCTTAGTTGTCTGCATAACTACTTGAAAGCAATGGCAGGCCCTTGTGCTGCCATGTGGCAAGAAGTTAAGATTACACAAGTTCAGTCCATATGGTATAGGTTTGTCACTAACCTTGTCTTGTGATTATGGTTATGACAAATTCACATGGATAGGAACACATACACCATAAAATCTAAGTGTCATAAAATTTCTCTTCGATTCATGAAAATGATGGTGAGGAAACACTTTCACTAAATAGATTTTAAATAGATAGCAATTGTGATATTTGCATTCTCAAAGTCGTTAGTAGAGCGTGTGTGATTAACCGGAACACAAACATGGACTTGTGAGAAATGGCGAAGGTCTAAACAACTGAGACTATGATTACAGCATCCCTTTTCATAGTTCTACAAATTGTTTAGACACACATGTGAGCTATCTAAGAAAAGGTGTATGATTTTGATAAGGTTTTATCAAAGCATCTCGAATCAGAAATCTAAACTTTGGTAAGAAAGTCATTAAAGTATTGATTTCTAGAAGTCCAGCTGATTTCTGGATACATGTCAAAGCTAGTGGAAGCATAATTGCTATGCTGGTAATTATCATGCTAGTGGGAGCATGATAATTATGATAAGTATTGCAAGTTAGAAATGTTAATTATAGAAAACAAAAGTTTCAACAGGGAAAAGTTGTTTTGCTATAATTAAGGGAGATGAAATTATACTTCATTTCAATTCTAAAAGCTTAGATTGAGATTTTAATCATCTTTAGTCAATGATATATATATATATATATATATATATATATATATATATATATATATATATATATATGAATTTTATTTTGGAATGGTTCAACATAAGGAAATTCTATATATATTGCGTTCTCAAAATTCGATTATGATTACGACATCCCTCTTCATAGTCGAATTATGTAAACATCGCAAATAAAAAATATAGTAGCAAAAGACTGGTCTAGGATCATGTCTTTATGTGAGACATCATGATCGTGTCCCATATGCTTCGGGTATAGGATCGATTACATGTGCTATAATATTTATCATTTCTAAATTTTCCAAATGCTTAGGGCATTAAGAGAGGAAAAGGTATGGAATTGGATATGACTAAAGATTAATCAATTGTTAAAGACAATCTGAGGTTTTACCAAAGATTGGTTGCTCAAGGACAGTTGGAAGTATGGTGTAATTTTTTTGGAAAGGACCATAATTGACACATTCTGAAGAAAGAGGCAACTCTTGTTCAGAAGTGATAGTCAAAATGGTAATATGGAAATGTATCCATAGGTGTAAGTTATTCAATCTGTGTAAGATTAGAAAAACTTAATGCAAGAAGGATGTTCAAAGGAATGTACTTTGTATTTGAAACTTCATTTCCATGGAATTAATCTCCATTGAAGTACATTGTAATGTTTGTTGCCAAGTCTTTGTAACTTTGTGCATAGTCATTACAAGAGGATCAATGCATATGTGTTTAGAATCTAATTGATTTCGGTAAATGGAAGGAATTTGGAATTCTTACATTTACGATAAGGATTTGGGATTGTGAAATAAGAATCATTGGAATTATGTTCAATTGATTTATTCCACATATTAAGGATCATGAAAAAACATAGTGTGCATACTTGGTGTATGGCATAACTATTGTTTGGACAAACATAGTGTGTATGCTTGGAGCATGGCATGACTATTGTTTTAATTCAATTATTAAGTTGATTATTTGAAACTTATACAATGAATAATGTGTAATCAATATGGTGATAAATAAAAGGTGTTTTACTTATATTCATAAGCTCTGAGACCATATTGGGTTTGATTATTCTTCTGTTTCACTTTGCATGTTTTGACTTCCAAAATAACTAGGTCATTCTTCTCGAATAACTAAGTTATTCAAACCATCCATGGTCGATAATACGTTGGAAGTAGGTATTAAGGCAATATTGTTATGAATTGGGTTTGTAGATGTCTAAAGTGTTTAGACATAGCAAAAGGTTGTTGCAACATTCATGGGTGCTCCTGGAATGAGATTCAAGTATTGGATTCAACCCACGCTCGTTTGAATCACTTCGTGGATTTTATCACGAGTGAATCATGAGACGATAATATCTTATATTCTTCAAACCTAGAGATATGAGTTGTTGACTATGAGTTGGTTATACATTGATTGTACGAAAATGCATTGGTAACTCGTTCTAAAACATGCCTTTGTGTATGATTCAACAAGTAGTAGTACAAGCATATAAGTCGAAGTTTATCCATTCCTTTTACCCTTGGAGGGATAAAATCGATATATGTGGTCCCCTTAATGATTTAGTGATGACACCCCTAAGTGCTTGGCCAAGCCTGGACTGATTTGATTTGTTCAATTAGTCAGTCGTCATAAATCGTAAATTGGGAAATAAAAAATGGAGAGAGAGAATGATTATAATCCATGTCGTAGTCCATATGATATCTAGAATGGAGGAATATATGATCCTTTATCTAATGAACAACGTCATTGACTTGGTCAGAGTTCGGCAGCGGCTTCAAGAGCTACGATTGCTAGTTGGGATCTTGGAGTCATACGCAATAATAGTTTTAGACTTATCCAAGTGGGAGACTATTGGATTAGATGTCTAAGCCCATAAATATTATTGGTATGTACTAGACCCGAGAGTAGCATGGTCCATTTAGGTTGCATGGCATCAGAACAATTGGATAGACAAAATGAGAAAAGGATACTTATGATTTATATTAATATATTATAAGTTCTAATATGTTAATATGAAATCATATTATTTAATTAGTATTGATCAAGAATTAATTTAGACTTAATTTAGTGATCAAAAGGAACTAATTAAATATGGACTCTTATATATATATATATATATATATATATATATATATATATATATATATATAGGATAGGCCAAGTTCATGTAGGTTGGGCTAAGCTTTCATGGATAGTCCATGGAGTGTTTAACCCATGGATCCTATGGAAATGAAAAGTCATGGGTTTTAGGATTTACATGAATGTAACCCTAATCCTCCACACTATATAAAGAGGTCTATGGTTCATGAAATGGTGGCTAACGACTAGTGTATAGTACACAAGAGGGCAAATCCGATTTCATAAGAGTAAACTTAATTATTCTTCTTCTCAAGTTATTCCAAGGGTTTTTGGTGTTGTGTGAACCATTTGAGGTGCAACACTTGGGGCACTAAGCTCTTAAAGGTTCAGTACTTCAAGATCCATCAAAAGGTATGTCATTCTACTAGATTTTTGTATTGTTTATACTTTATATTATGCTAGTTAGGATGAAACCTTGGAATAGTTAATATTTGCGTGTATAATAGAGAAAACATATATCCAAGGTTTACAGGGTTGCATGTACACCATAGGAGTGTTAGAATGCTCAAAACCCATCAAAGATAAGGTTGAGGACAAAACCAAAATCAAATTTTATGTTTCCTTTCCTTTCATGGACTGAACTTTGCTTATTCTTAGTTTCTCGTCCTCTAGTGGCACAAGGGCCTACCAGCCATTCCAAGTTGCCACGTAGCTCACTCCCGTTGACCAATGTACTATCACTGACCAATGTGCTCTGTCTTTTGTAGTCAAATGAGAATTATAGAACTCACATGCATAGTCAACTTAACTAGAAGGTGCACAAAAACAAGAATGTGTCAACATAACACGATATGTAATCAACCTCAGGTCGTGTGCTAGTGTTAACTAACATGTTTATTCTTCATTGACTCCTGAAACAATTCAAGATCATTAAGACTCCCACTGACTTCTTGACATATAATGTTTTTCTGTTAAAGAACATTCCTTGACAAACAAAAACAAACATTCAAAAGTTAGTGTAGGTTCTTATCAAGACAACACTACATTTAATTGGTATCAGTTTATCTTTTTTTAGCAAAAACATCACAACTACCAATTTCAAATGTGCTCGAGTAAGAAAAAATTTCTACTCCACATTTCATGAGGTGTTATAAACCAACTTAGTTTGAAATAAGCTTCAAGATAAGATTTATAGTTACTAGAGTATGACTCTAAAACTTGATTTGGAAAGGAAGTATGATTCATCTCTTGATTAAACTATTTCAGCAATATTTGATTCATCTTCTTAGTCAAAAAAATTGCACAAAGATGTCCTTAGAGTATCAATTGTGGCATGGTTCCACAATCATGAAGATGATCATAAAACATGATACTAAAGTACTCTCCTTTCCTTTCAGATCAGAGAAACTTTTATCTTTATGCCTAATAGATTCTTCATATTCGTTCTGCCACTATTTGAAACTTTTCAAAGAATTAGAATTACACATAATCTTATAAGCATAACCATATTTACTGAATCATCAATAAATCATGACGAATAGACTTATGTCTTTTGTGGTGGATCTAAATAGTCCACATCAAAGTGTACTAGATCCTTTAGTCCTTTACTTGGTTCACATAAACACATGATCAACAAATTAGTCATGATCTTCCAACGATCAAGGTTCTCATACATCACACAATCAAATTGTATGACTCGAAGTTTCTATCCAATTGAAACTTTGGTAATGAGAATTCATTTTCACTTGGTTGATTATTACATTACCACAAACGATATAACTAAGAATCAATCCACATTTAACATTGCCAATAATAGAAATATCATCACCAATTTTCATAAATGCCATTGCAAGGAATATAAAGTAACAAAAATTCACTTTATTGATAAAATGCCAAAAAATTTGTCCTTACAATGGAAATATAAAAACTATGTTTGTAGACATTTCCTAAGCAATCTATCCGATCATAGAACAAGACGACTGAAATCCATCTTTCATGATCAGATTAAGCTTGCTCTTCTTAAGCTTCCTTCTTTCTCTTAGATTCTACAAAACATCAAAATGTGACTATCACATCATGTATTAAGAATCTATGAATAGGAACTTAATAGAGTTATATAGTGGATGCACCTGAAGTAGAGTCACACAACTTGACTTTACTATCTCTATGATCTTTCAGGTGGTCTGGGCAGCTTCACATCCAATGTCCCTTCATTGGCAATAGAAACATATGGAATCTTCAGGAATGACACATAGGACTATCTAAGAATTAGTCTTTCTCTTAACCATATGGTCAAACGGTTTGACCTTGGGCGATCCCTTTCCATTGGGAAGAGAAACCTTTTCTAGACTACCAATGTTACCATTGTCACTGTCCATGGAAACTTGGAAGACAGATCCTTCAAACATATTTGCTTGACCAGTGCACTTGAGCTTTTCTACTTCAACACCAATTAGCAAATATGTCAGATCAATTAGGGTCATGTTGTGGTTAGTCATATAGTAGTTCTTAATGAACTAACTATATGAATCAGGATGCGAGTGAAGAACCAAGTCAACAACTAGCTCATTTGGGAAAACGACACCCAACATTCCTTATTTGTCAATGTGTGACTTCATTTTTAGAACATATCCACACATAGAATTTCCATCTATGTGTTTACATGCCAACAGGGCTTGAGTAACTGTGAAATTTTCAAGTTGAAGAAAATGTGGGTCGGGGAGAATCACTGGAGGGGGGTGGAGGAAGAATTGGAGAAGCATGATTTCCAGTTCCACCGTTTGAAGAAAGGAACATTCTTTCACCTTGATCAACTTGTGGAATATCATCTTCAGATTGAGAAGGAAAACCATTTCGAAAAGGATGAGGAAGACCATAGATGTCTGACCTCGACATCTATAAAGCGAGAAAAGGATTCAAGTTAGTTGATTTATTTAATCCTTAGTTATTAACCCAAAATTTAAATTAAGGCTAGGATCCATATTTTCTATTTGAATTCTGAAGAGGGATGTCGTAATCAAATTCGAATCTATTTCAGGTAGGTAAGCTTTTACCAGTTTCAATCTAATGAAACTCCTAGATTGTTGAGATTCATTGAACTATTCAATGGCATGTTTAATCTCGATTATGCTCTAAATTTTGTGACTGGGATGTCGAGGATCACAAACGAGATGTGAATAACCATGCAAATTAGCTAGGTACTCTCGATCTCATTTATCATTCAATTAATGTGTCGGTTAACCACTCACGCTCCATTAATCAATGATAATTTACGTGACACCCATTGCCAACAATATTAGTTCATATTAGTTTGCCGACTAACCACACATGCTCTACTAACGCCCAATAAGGTGTAATGTGCAATTTCATGGGTTAGCATCAAATTCATATTTTTCCTAAAGTAACTAAGAATGAGATTTTTAGAAAATGGTTTAGTTACTTTATCATTATACTTTTAATGAGGATTAAGTGTCCTATCGAACTCGTTCGGCTAACGACCCTCCACCATACAAGAGAGCGGTGGGTAAGAATAGATACCCAATGGCGGTCATTTTATAGGCCGCTTCCTTAAACTACCCTTATCGTATGGCTTCGTGAATGAGGCGTACTAGCGATTTGACAAACTTTTCTTATACACATATATAATATATTGAACATTAAATCTTACATATAGTATAGGGTGTATTTTAAACATTTTAAAATACTAAGGGTTTACTCTTTTAATAAATTAAACATTTATATAATATATTGAACATTAAATCTTACATATAGTATAGGGTGTATTTTAAACATTTTAAAATACTAAGGGTTTAATCTTTTAATAAATTAAACATTTAATTTAATTAAATTTAAACCACCTATGGATTTACTAATTAACATTAATAAAATCCATAAGGATATATTTTAGGGTTTATCATTCTAAATTTCCAAAATTAAACCTTTTAATTTCAAATTTCAAACAACCCAAAATTATTAATTATTAAGTCCACTTAATAATTATATAGTAACCAGTTATGGATATATTAATTGTCCTTTAATTAATCAATTGATTAAATCATTAATCATATCCATAAGGATAATTACAAACAAATAAATCATCTTTATCTCATCCATAATTATCTCCTAACATTTAGGTTATATTTAATTATTTAATATTACCAAAAATTAGATTAAGGCAGAATAAATAAAAGATAATTACCAAATATAAAACTAGTACATTAAGTTAGGCAAGAAAATCCGAAATATGGGATCCGAAGCAACAACTCGACGAGTTGGAGGACCAAAATCGATGTGTTCATGCAACTCAATGAGTGCCAAGAGCAACTTGACGAGTTCATTGAACAAAATGTCGATTCTGTTCCCTTCTCCTAAGAACAATTCACAATTGCATCATATTCAATAGAAAACTAATCCGAGGCTCTGATACCACTGATAGGTTTCAAGAAAAACATACAATCCTATCTATGAATGAAACCATAAATTGATTGGATCTAAGTTTTCTCTAATTGAACATGCAAACTTCAACAACAGAGAAGAAACCCTAGATTCTATGTATTATAATCGAAATTCACATAATAAAGATTAAAATGCATACCTTGATTGTTATATTGTAATAACAATCTAAAAACCTTGCTTGAAAGACCTTCGGTAGCAAGCGCCACAAGTGTCGTGCCTCTAATGGCTCACAAACAAACCTAGCAACCAAGGATTGCTATATATATATATATATATATATATATATATATATATATATATATATATATATATATATATGTGTGTGTGTGTGTGTGTGTGTGTGTGTGTGTATATATATATATATATATATATATATATATATATAGAGAGAGAGAGAGAGAGAAAGAAAGAAAGAAAGAGAAAGAAGATATAATTTCAGCTTTAAACCTTTAGGAGGAGTGCATTGATGAAATCCAACCCTATGGAGGGTTTATATTGATGTTAAGAAGATATTAGATTAGGTAAGTGTATCCAAGATAACCCTAATCCCTTAACTTCCTTCCTAAGGCATCCATGGCACCCTTAGTGCCCAAGGAAACCCTAGCAGCATCTAGATTGTGTCCCCCCCCCCCTCCCCACACTTAGGGCTAGCAAATATGTACCATGGAGAACCAAACAACATTTTACCAACCGAACCAATAAAATCGGTAATCAAGTTGTTTGGTAACCAATATGTTTGGCTGGTAATACCATGCCAATTAAGTAGTATTGGTACGGTAACAATATGAAATTTTTAATACCATGGTTGTACCGTACAAAACAATTCATATATATATATATATATATATATATATATATATATATATATATATATATCAATTAATAAAAATAAATAAATATTAGTTCTCATATATGCATGTTTTAGTTAGAATAACAAATAAAAAGTCTTGGAATTAATAAATTAACACATTGATTAACAAATTTCTTGATACTTATTTTTTAAAGAGCATGAAATCGATGATACAAACGCACATGACGCTAAAACTCAAAAGGAATACTAACTTCTCATTCCTTGTATTGCTTCAATTTGCTTCCTCAAGGAATTTGCTAGGGGTGGGCCTCTTTTAATCCTTTTAGTCGCTTCCAAAAGATATAGTAGTAACACAAGCAAGTGAAGCAACGATTAATTGCCCACAAATTTAACTCATATTCACGTATAGGTATATATTAGTTAAGTTTTTTGGTATTTACCATTATGTACTAACGAAATTTGTCGGTAGCCAAATTAGTTGGTACCAAGTATACTTGGTACGGTACTAGTAGTTAAATTCTTATGCCAACTCTAGTTGGTACGGTGCATGGTTTGAAGAAAAAAAAAACTTGGTACGATACCAATTCCACCCCTACCCCCACTATAGGGAGATTCCAAAATGCTTAATGCTCAACCATTAAACATTGTCACCTTTAGTCCCTGTAGTTTCAATTAACTCCTTTAATCTCAAAACTAATTACAAATTAATTTCTTATTAAATATTAATTAAACATTATGATTTCTAAATAATATATTATTTCAATAATACATTAATAAAACATTTATTTTGATTTCTAATTAAATTATTAACCAAATAATAAATTAATAAATCATTCTTCTCTCTCTAACAGTTATCATATTCAATTGTCAGTTTCGAAGGCAACGAAAAGGACATTGCTACTATCAATTGAAGTACATACCAATTATAGTTGTCAGCTTAGACACCTAATCCAATAATATATATATATATATATATATATATATATATATATATATATATATATATATATATATATATATATATATATATATATATATATATATATATATATATATATATATATATATATATATATATATATATATATATATATATATATATAAAAGTTGTGATGAGAAATCCCTATCGATCAAACTTCCTTGGCTCTCACCATCTCTAATTAAACCCCAGGTCTCCCAAAACCTCACCCCATGCCTTGCATATGCTCTTTTTCTCTCTGGAACTTTAAGCGGCATCATCGTCCCACCGCCTTCCCCCTCTACCTTCTCTCTAACCCTAAACCGCCACTAAATCTCCGTACACACAAACATGTACACTCTAAAGAAAACCCCAGGTGTATGTCATTTGCCAATGCTGATATTAGACATCGACGCTACAATTGAAGGAGTCAAGGAGGTGTTTCATGTGAATCCATATCTGTTCTTAGGTTTGTCTACGGATCTTTATAATGAAGTAGATTTATGATTTATTTATCCTTACATCGATTTGTTTTGTTATCTTTTTCTTATATGAAGGTTTCTTTGAAGAGGGACATTTTTGCTGTTATATTTCTCTTGGATTTTCTTTGACCGTACCACTCTTCGTAATAGGAAGACACGCTACAAAAGGTCTACTCTCCATGTAAAGAATCTCTCGTTTCATTACCTTGACTTGATGACAAAAACTCATATTCTTCTTTTAATAACATATTCAATCTGTTTTTTTAATCATATTGAACATGTATCTACACGAAAGCCGAGTATCTGGTCAAATCCGAGAGTTTTATAAAGGTGTAAGTTTTACCAGTTTCATTTTATAATTGGATTTTCTTCTTTTTTATAATTTGAATGAATCCTTCTTTGTGTTTGTTAAATTGGTGGTAGTTTTTACCTGGTATAATAATAATTTTAATACCAGAGTCAAAACCCTCCTATTTTTTCAAAGCTTAATATGAGTTATATATATATGGTATAATAATAATTTGTTTGTATGTTGCCAATAAGTAGTTTACTGGTGTTTCAAGGGAAAGAAAGACATAATCTCTCAAGTGAAGGGAGAATTGCATATGGATCTGGGTGTTGTTGTTAAGCTTATGTCAAATTTATTGATCAAAATCATTAAGTTTAGAAAAGAGGGTGAGTTGATTTACCTAATTTAACTATACCTTTGTTTATTTTAGTGTGTTAAAATTGGTTTCTATACCTTGATATTTGGTTTTGAGTTTAAGACTCATGTTCTGTAACGTCAATTTTGATTTCTAGATTTAAATTCTTGACATATATACTGTCCAAGTTTGATCTTTCTTATAGTTTGTGATTTGATCACTCTATGTGTTTTGTTAACTTCATAACTTATTGTTAGATGGGATTTTTAGTAAAATTTTCATATTATCTCTTCTTTTTGTGTTTATGGACAGGCTGGAGTTGTGACATGAGTAAGTGGTCTATGGTCTTAATTCTATTTGGTTCAGTTGGCTTCATTTTTAAAATTTTCAAGATTGAATAAACCTCTAAGGTTTGTTTTTTCCCTGTTTTCATAATTTTTATTGCTTTTAGGAGAAAGGTTATGATGTTAACACAATGAACTATTAATTCTAAAAAAACAGTTAAACAACTTTGATCCGTTCTTGAAACAGAGTGTCCCTTATGGGAGTTGATTGCATCGAAAGGAGTTAAATTTGTTGGTAATTAGTTTTCCATAATAACACCTTATTGCAATTTGCACATTATGTTACTGTTGATCTAATTATGAATGTAAAAAGATGATGTTTTTTTTTTTTTATTTTCATTATGAAATTAAACATTGCATTTAGAAAGATGTTTTTTTATTTTATTTTACTTGATTGATATAACTATAAAAAATATTAGATGATTAATATATAAATCACGCCTTCTCTCTTTCTCTCAAATGACATGCTTCTGTTTTCTGTTTTCAGGTTATTTACATTTTTAATCATATCACAGGCTTTCGCTTTCAGCAGGTTATGCAAATGAGTAGGAAGACAAATCAACCACAATTTATACGGGGAACAATCTCGAAGGGAAAAAACAAAGAGAAGCAAAAGTAAAATACTCCAAAAGCAGCGTAGCAGCATGAACATCTGATATAAGCAATTAAGCAGGAACATAGAAACCGAAGTGTATTTTAGTAAAAAATTTAACTATTAATAAAAAAACAATAATTGGTTATTTGAGAGTTTGTAGTTCTTTTGATTTATTAATTTTGGAAATCTCACATTTTATTCTCCTAACTTTACATGTCATGGTTTGAGTTTATCTATGTAAATGATTTACCTAACGTTGTTTTTTTCTTCGAATGCAATGTTTGTTAGTGGCAATTTAATTTATATATTTCACAATGAAATGTTTTATTGTCCGACAAGATTAATTAACAAAACAGACTATACAACATTTTCTAAACATATATTTTTTTTGTCAATTAAATAAGTAAATTACATGAAAGGTCCCTATGGATTGCAATATTATTTATACTCGCTCAATATATTTTTCAACTCAGGAAAATTATAATGGTTTGGTTTTATTTTGGTTTAGTCATGCCGAACCAAAAATGTCTTTATTGCCCTTTAATATTTTATTTTTATTTTTCTTATTAATTATTTGTTTAGTATAATTTTAAAACTTAAATTTGGCCCATACCTTAATTTACCCCCTATATTATACGACATGGTTCTCAGTTTAACATCATTTCATGTCACTGTTGCGCACGGTATTGTAAGGCTATGAACCTAGCAATAAACTATATATGAAAGGGAACTATCTAGCGCAAAACAGTCTACCAAAAGGCCGAAAAGAAACTATATTCCGAGAGGAACTAGCTAACGACGACACATCGCGTGGGTACCTCAGTAGTATATATATATATATATATATATATATATATATATATATATATATATATATATATATATATATATATATATAGGTTCAGGTTCATTTGAGACCATTCTAATTTTGTAAGACCGTGAGACCAAATCTAAAAATAATTTTAAAATGCAAAATAAATGGAAAAATCCAAAAAAAAAAAATTAAATATTATTTTGGGAACTTGAATTAACTAAAAAAATAAAAACAAACAAAAAAAATAAAAAAAACATCCTTTTTTTTGAAAAATACATGAAATATTTTAATAGAATATTGCACTGACATATTCTAAAAAATAATTTTAAAATGCAAAATAAATGGAAAAAATCTAAAAATTCTTTTTTTAAATATTATTTTCGGAACTTGAATTAACTAAAAAAAATAAAAAAAAAGTCCCATTTTTTTTTAAAAAATACGTGAAATATTCTAATAGAATATTACACTGTATATATTCTAAAAAATAATTTTAAAATGCAAAATAAATAGAAAAATCCAAAAATTCTTTTTTTAAATATTATTTTCGGAACTTGAGTTAACTAAAAAAATAAAAAAAAATAAAAAAATACGTCTCACAGTCTCACAAAATTAGACCGTCTCACATGAACCTAACCATATATATATATATATATATATATATATATATATATATATATATATATATATATATATATATATATATATATATATATATATATATATATATATATATATATATATATATATATATATATATATATATATATATATATATATATATATATATATATATATATATCAGCTTATTTATTTTAACTCCTTCCTATTATAACAATTTTTTAGTATTGAATTTGAAGTTTGCTCTAACTTCAATTAATATAAAAATCTATTCTAGGATATCAATATTGCGATTAAACCTGAACTTTTATTTGAAAACCGATTTTAGCATATAGTTTTTAATCCGATAAAGATTTTCTTAATTTGTTATACAATAATATCAAAATCGATATTTTGCTAGATTATCGGAAGTCCGTTGAATCATAACCTATTTTAAAGTATAATAGTTTACATATTCCTATTAGCTCGTTTCCTTCTAAAAAAGTTCAATGACTAAATGTGAACAAACTTCCTATTGTATTATATTTTAGCAAAGTATTTATTTTTGTTAAATTCTAGTAACATTTGTTGATGAAGAAATCTATGAAATAATAAAAGAAAAAAACAAAACCCCGAAAATATATTAAAAAAAACGAAAAACCGAAACCGAAATAAAAAAAGCAATGGTTTGATATTTTTCAAAATAAAAAATCAAAATTTCAATCTGATTTTGGTTTTACAAAAAATGAACTATTCTCAGTGATGTGAATTATGACCATTGATTTGGCATGCGGAATTAAAGAACACACAAAGAACACAGTGATTTGGTTGTTTAAGAGATGCATTCGATTATGAAAGGTGTTTACAAAAAAGGATCTAGATCTAGATTTACATAATTAACACACACTAACATTCTCAATGTTACATCTCTCAAGCACACCTCTACCTGTGGTATGAACCCATTTTATATAAAGGTGTTTACATGTCTATCTCTCTATCTCTTATGTCACAAGGGGGAATTTTAGATAGAAAAATTCCGAATTGAACGCTTTCTCATTTCCTTTTTGGTTTTATAATTATTTTTTTATTATAAAAAGGGAGAGAGATTTAGATATAGAAATCCAAAAGTTTAATTTTTGTAAAACCAACATCAGATTGGAAAATTGTGATTTTTTATTTTGGAAAAATACCAAACCATTGGTTTTTTATTTTGGTTTCGGTTTTTCGTTTTTTTAATATATTTTTCGGGGTTTTTATTTTATTTCATGGATTTCTTCATCAATAAATATTGCTACAATTTAACAAAAATAAATAATTTGCTAAAACATAATACAAGAGGAAGTTTGTTCACATTTAGTCATTTAACTTTTTTAGAGGGAAACGAACTTTCGATTTTGTTCACATTTAGTCACTAAACTTTTTTTTGTTATTTATTTGCCACTGAACTATTGAAACTGTTCACATTTTACCCTTATGACCGGTAACAACCGGTCATAAGGGTAAAATGTGAACAGTTTCAATAGTTCAATGATAAATAGATAAAGAAAAAAAGTTTAGTGACTAAATGTGAACAAAGACGAAAGTTCGTTACCCTTTCAAGTCATTATCCCGAAGAATAAATACGACAAAAGTCAAAAATGGATAATAAATATGAGATGGAAGAATATTTAATATTATATTATATTTAAAATATTTATTAATATTATTGGTTCGGTTCGGTTAATAGTGGTTCGATTTTGGATGAAAACCATAACCGAACCATATGTATTCGGTTAAGCAAAATTAGAAACCGCACCATATATTTTAGTAATGATTCAGTTAAAATGGTTCGGTTATATTGGTTAATTTGGTTATGGTTTGGTTTTTTGGTTAATATTCTCACCCCTAATGTCCCGAACATCATTTTGCATGAGCCTATATATAATTTGAAAATGAATAAAATGTCATAAACCAACATTAAATAACATATTCGAACAAAGCGCAAAAATATATTTTCTTCCTAAAATCATTAATAATTTGTAAAAAAGATTGTTCACATTTTGACAACTTTTTTTTTTTTTTTTTTATAAATTTGACCATTTAACTTTTTAAATAGTCTATAACAGGTGACAATGATAATATATGAATACATTTAACAAGTTAAATAGTAAAATACATATAAAAAATTACTTAAACATAAAAAAAAATAAAAAAAAAATAATTACCTCGCAAATAATTTTCCCTTGTATTAATTATCTATCAAATTTTACACCTAAAAAGCTTTTGTCTGTGTGAATAGTATATAGCACACCTTTTGGGTGTGTTACTGTACAACATGAGTGAAATGGTGCAAAGTTTGGACGCCGGTTGGAGCAAAGCAAAAATTGACACCAAATTACTGTTTTGAATACTGTAAAGAGCCTTAGAGATGCCCTCAGCTAAATCTGACTAAGAGAATATTCAAATTATAAAAATTAAATGAATAAAAAAATATGTTCTAATAAGTGATCATGTAATTAATGTTTCTTATCTTAGATTAAAGGTAGGCCAAGATGCCGAACTATATTTACTAAACTATTTCGACGTTTTTTTTTCGGCGCATTTTAGGGCAAACTGCCAAACAAACTGCCAAACAATGTTTAATCAATACAAAAAGAAAAAAAAAATTATAAGCAGTTGATGTAAACAAATAGACAATAAGATAAACTTTCGGTAATTCTTGTACTTCCAAATAGCCGTCTACCCGCGCCAAGCGCCGGGTGCGATTTTTCTTTATTTTAGACATTAGTTCGTATATAGGATTAGTGTTTTTGCACAAATAGTTTGCTACACATAAACAATTATCAATAAGAGTCATGCTATCAAAAACGAAATCAGAAATAATTAAAATTGAAAAGTTGTGATTCTGTAAAAATGAATATGAACACATGATTGGCTAGTCATTATTTATCATGCAACACTTCTTTATACACGACATTTGACGTATAGACTTCACTGCCGTTGAATTGTTCATCGGGTTTCACCAATACTTTTGTAGTGGCACGTGATATCCCTCTGGATAATGCCACATAAAGTTGGCCATGTGAGAAAACCGATTCTGGAAGATAAATTCTTACACTTGGAATTGTTTGTCCCTGAGCTTTATTTATTGTCATTGCAAAACATAATCGAATTGGAAATTGCTTTCTCTTCAGCTTGAACGGGAACGTGTCATCTTCAGACGGACTTAGAGGAATCCTTGGCAAAAATACCCTCTTTCCAGCATGTTGACCAACAGCTATTTCAGCATCAATGACATTGTGCTGAAAACTTTTACATATCAATCGGGTGCCGTTACATAATCCATTTGATGGGTCGAGATTCCGTAACAGTATTATCGGGCATCCAACTTTCAGTCTTAAGTAATGAGGGGGCAAACCACTAACACTGAGCGTGTTCAAGAATTCCACAGGATAGAAGTTATTTATATCGTCCACGACTTCATCAAAACTATAGTAAATTCGCTCTTCTCCATGGAATCGGCCGATCAAATAATCATTAATCTCATCGACACTATCATTTCTTGTGGATAATATTGCACGCGAAATTATATAATCTGGTTCAGATCTATTAATTTCAAAGGATGGAAAGATTGCATCAATCAAAGCATGCAATGACTTTTCTTTTTTAGTGAAGGGAATTACCATATCATCAGGGATGCGAATAAAGTTTCCGTGCACCGTTTCTTCAACTCCATCACCGACACGTAATAGAAAGTCTGAGAACCATGGATCGGTTAGTGCTCTCATATTTATAGTTAACCACAACTTGGTAATCGAAGACCAAAGAGGTGACATACGTATGCTAGAATCCACAGTCTGTGCTCGTGTTCCAATGACAACCGACAATACTTGTCTGAAATCACCTCCCAAAACCATTATCTTTCCATCAAATGGGAGCATCACCCCAGTGATATCTTTCATTGTACGGTCAACCGCCTCCAATGCATGTCTTTTAGCCATCGACACTTCGTCCCAAATGATTACTTTTGCAGTCCGAAGTAGTTGTGCAGTACCACTTTGTCTTGAAATCTTACAGACTGAGTTATTTTCAAGATTGATAGGAATCTTAAAGTGAGAGTGAGTTGTTCTTCCCCCGGGCATGTTATTAGCCGCAACACCAGATGAAGCAGTCGCGAGTGCAATATGACCACACGAACGAATATTAGCAAGTAAAGCTTTGTACAAAAATGTTTTTCCTGTTCCACCAGGACCATCTATGAAGAACACTCCAGGAATATCATTATGGACATGCCGCATGATCTCATCATATGCAAACTTTTGTTCGGGATTGAGAGAATCTCGAGCTTGTAAATGTTCATGTTTTAAAACAATAGAGCATTCTTCTTGTACCTCACGAAAAACTCCAAATTCTAAATCGACGTTTTGATTTATTTTTGGAAGATCAAAATCATCAATGCGGTCACCCATAGATTGTAGGAATACCATGATTTCAGTGAGGACCATATTCTGGACTCTCTCAACACTGCCGTATTGTCATCTATAATCTTCTGAAAGTCCATTGTAGTGCTCATGCCATAACTTACGAACATCTCCTGGCTCACAAAACCTCAATATTGTTGCAAACAACCTTCTAAGAGCATTGGGAAATTGAAACAAAGATGCCTCTGTAAGATATTGAGACAAACCATCATCGGACTCTATTAAGCCTCTTTCAAGAGCTGCTTTCCGAAATGTTGGGTATTTTATATTGTTGACCGTATACAGATCTTCAAAACACGTAGGGCCACTAATATGAAATAAAAGTAGGCGAAGGTAGTATCGCTCCCCTTCAGCAGGATTAGCAGAAACCAAACGACCTCGCATTAATCCTAGTTTTCGATGATTCTAACGATGTGACATCGGATCCCACGTAAACTTTTTAGGAAAATCTCTGTATTTATATTCTCTTGCACGAATATCTTCTTTATTTTTTAGAAAAAACGCAGTCAACAATGATCTATTATCTCTCTCCTTTTCAACAACGCTAGGCAGTGTATCATCCTCACTGAACCTAACTAACTGTTGATTTGGGAGATGCACCTGCAAAGCCATCACACAAGGGTATATCTGAGAAAGGGGGAACCTAAAAATCCTCCATATTGCCTCAGGAGGTGAGACATATCGTGCATCCTGATACCGTTTTATCTCATTGATAACAACTGGTTGTCCATCCGGATCAATATTGATAACTTGTTTGTCATGGCCCTTGTAAATATACTTAAACACATATTTCACAGAGGTTATACTCGAGCAGACTTCAACATTCATATGGCAGTTAAACATCATTAACAACTTTGGGTTATACGGGACAACCCATCTGTTATCCATCTTATTGCCCAGTATGTCCACCTCTATACCATTATCTCTTCTTCGGTACACAGGATATGAGTCCTTTCCTTGTAATGTTGTTTCATTGAATTGTCGAGGGTATCTAAAACGAGATTTCTTTTGCTCATTATTCATACAAGGACAATAAGAGTTTAAGCTACCGCAAGGACCATGTATCATGTGTGAGATGACCAATTCGTGCATTTTAGGATACCTTATTGGGTCTGGAATTTCAGCACATACTATTTTGTCGTAATGGTCTGCATTAGTAAGCTTGTATGGAGGCATCATTATCAAGAGGAAATGCGCATGCGGCAAACCACGCTTTTGAAACTCAATGACATAAACGTACGAACCCACTACACCAAGTACATGCTTATTGAGGAGTTGTTTCTTAAGATCCTCTAACTTAGCACGAAAAACTCTTGACACAAGTTCTGATCGATCTTGGGCCGTCTGCCAAGGTAGTAACTCATTTTTTATTTCTGGCCAATTTGGATTGCATGTCATTGTAAGAAATATGTCAGGCTTCCCGTCATCTTGAACTAAAGTCATGGCGTCAAGAAATCGTCGCCGCATGTCACGGGGTCCTCCGATGAAACTTGCAGGCAACACGACACATTGCCCTATCATAGTCGGTCGAACCTCACCAGCATTAACACAATCCACTACACCTTGGTATAAATCTGCTCTTATTTTGGACTGGTTTTTTCTATAAAAATCCAAACGTGAAGTCTCAAGCTTGATGTAGATATCTACTACAAACTGTTGTAGCAATCTCCCTCTCAACAAAATTACATTATAATTTGGCCGAATTTGAAACTTATAGCAGTAGTACTCTCGCATAGATACAGTATTCCGCCCTTTTTTTGTATTAGAGTCTAACCAATGTTGATGTCGTGAAAAAAATTAAGAATTAATGTTGTGTACAAAATGTAATGTTTGTTAACTTAACTAAAATTTTAAAAGTTATGATATGTGTACCTTCTAAATCATCCCCGATGTCTTCATCGTCATTAATAATATCATTGATGGAAAATCCATGTCTTGGGATTTTTGAATGCCATCCAGACTCACCGTTAGGAAAAAATAAAGGATAACACAATGGATCATAACATCCCCAATAAGATTGAATTGTTTGCGGTTTCTCAGATTTTCCATAAACGATAATACTTCGTTTATATGCGGCTATGTTGTCGTTACCTTCAACCCAAATACCAGCGACCTGAGGTTTTTACGATACAAACGACATGATTAAATATGGTGTGTAATATACACTGTTGTATTTCATACGTGGTATATTTATTTTATAATTAGTAGAAAATAATTATTATGGTACCTCAGATGTGGTTAGTCGGTTGTATACCCTTTGATCAAGTTCTACCGATGCATTTAAAGTGACTCTATAATTGTCAAGCGGCACTAGATCAGCAAGTCTTCGAAATGTCTTCACGTATGGGTTTGTAGCAAGAACACGAATCAACTTTCCAGCAATTTCTTTATCAATATTCTTCCTTTGGAGTCTATGTGACATCTCATAATCAGCGTCGTAAAAATACAATTGTAAGTACCGAGGTATTCCATCTCTTGGAATCAACTAATCGATTCTATGATATATTCCTCCATTCACACAAAAGGTGTATACTCCAGATGTCATATTTGTCAATGTTTTGTCATAATTAACGCCAATTGATGCGAAAGAAAAGTTGCTGTTGTAGCAACGTATCATTTGTCTAAATGTCCTACCTAATTCGTTTCTGGATGTGAAGAGGTTGAGTAATTCTTCAGGAATAGAGGAATGTGATAACTTTGTCTTACCATCCATGCAACAAAAGGTAGGGAATTCAAACTGAAATCGTTTTGCTCCACAATGAACACATGGTTGTTGTACCTTCAAAACACGATGTTCTTTAGGGATACCATTATAAACAAAGCTATATGGATCCTGATGACTAATTTCAATAGGTGTTGTCGGTGAGTTTCGTTCCTTGCGTCGTTGATATGCATTTCTGTTCTTAATCGATTTCCTTTGAGCAAAATCCAATACACTTGTAGGAGTTACATTAGTAATATCAGCCAGGGTCCTCTGTGTTGTAGACACATTTGTCATAGGTGTCATGTTTTGACTACTTACTTCTCCATTAGCTGTTTGTCTCATTTTCTTCTTCTCCTTTAGTCGTTCATAATATGTCTTATTATATAATTTTCTTTTTTCTGCAATAATTTTTTTGGATGAATTATGCATAAAGATAACGTATTAATCATGTTGCGCATATGAAACATACCCTTTTGTGTATTTACATCAAGTTGGATAGCCTCATTAGGCCTATTTTCTTTATCTACAATCATCATGCCAACTGTAAAAACATGAAATTAATAATATATAATTTTATTTTTTTATAACACATTGTAATAAAAAATAATTTTTATATACAATACTTATAACCGTATTAATTGAATACCGATTGAGTTGAACTAATTATTTATATGTGAGATTGATACTTACATTAAATTATACTGCTTTTTTTAATACTTGAAGTAATGTTTTAACAATTTGTGTTTTTTGTTAATATATATTTATTTCAAGTTTCATTAGTTTTTTTCGGTAAATATTTCTTTCATGTTTTAATAGTTTTTTTCAATAATTGAAAGAATGCATATTGATTGATTTATATTTAAATGATATTGTAAATTTTATTTGGTAGATTATTTGTTTTACTTATTATACAAATGTATAAATATCTAATAAACAGAAAGAAGAAAACTAAATAACATAAACAAAATAGTCAGACAAAGAAACTAAAATTTATAAACTTAAAAGTTTTAAATCATTATAAAATACTAAAAATCCATGTCACAAATTCAGCAAAAAATAAATATAAAAAGTACGCAAGCAAACAACCTTCTAAAAATCAGCAAACGTATAACTACCACATAATCCGCAAACAAATAACTACTACATGATCCGCTAACAAATAACTATAGAAAAATTAATTATTCTCTCTATCTCGAATCCTAATTCGCTCAGCTTCCGGTGTCCTTGGATGCAACGTGACATCAGTTAATATAGTAGAAACCAAAATATTGTCTGTATGGACATGTAATATATAGTTAGTAAGGTATATTAAAATAAATAACATGTAAAGAATGAAACTATATATAATGTTGCCCATGGTTAACTTACACAAATTTAAGTGGACCAACTTGACCCTAGAGACATAAATTATGGATTGATTGAATATTGCAAGATACAGTGGTATCATAAAGCTCATCGGTACGTGATTGAACATCAACTTGATAATATGTCCCCTATTCATTTAAACAAAATTTTGTTAAAACACATAATAACAATGAAAATTGGTTAATATATTTAAATATACTTACATCTCATTTTGGAGAAATAATTCAAATGCATAGAATGACGTGATTCGTCTTCCCCAAACGATTTTTCCAATAACATCTAAAGCATATTAAAATTACTATAATTTTAATTTGTTGTATGCAATTGATAAAAACAAAATATATATAATTAAATATATAAATGTACCGATGATCATTCTTCGACGACTAAAATCTCTTGCGAGGCTTGTGATAGAAGAACATAATGGATAATGTGGAAATGAATTGGCGACATCATTTCCCAATCGAGTAAATATTGTGTTAATTTTTATTAATATTGCCCAATCACCAAAAAAAATTCTGTAACTTTAATACGTGGGGTGATCTTCGTAAAACTGCTCAACTTGGAAATGATTTAAGGACAATACACGTCCAACCAAATTCATGTTCAAAACTGTTTGCCTCAAACATTGTGGGACGATGGCGATCATTTTGTCTCTCTGGATATGTAATATATTACCAATTATGTAAATAATAAAATGAAAATTAGCCAAAAAAATGTCATATTTATTTTATTGTATTCATACTTACGTTACGATCAATCAACCAAATCAGGACTCGATTATTTTCAACGTCGTCCCACACATATAAAACCCGAACAGCTAATATGTTCCACCATATGTAAACGCTTCGCAATGTCAAAAATTTTTAACAGTAATATGATCATCCATCACTGAAATATTTTTCAATTAAAGTTATATTTCACATAACAATTTCTTGTATTTTGTTTAACAAAATAAATCATCAACTTATTGAAAATAATAAAAATTTAAATGTTTACATGTTTTATCATATATATATATATATATATATATATATATATATATATATATATATATATATATATATATTATCATATGGAAGACAATAAAATACATAGTAAAAAAACGCTTCTTGAAAATACAAATGAGTTATGGAAAAGTTGGATCGGTATTTAAAAACCAAATAAAATCAATCCAATATATATTTTAAACATTCTTCAGAATAAATACATTCATACATTTAATCTGGTAAATAGATTTTTATTTTTAGGAAAATAAAGTTATGACTTCCTTTTTCTAACAACACTCTCCTTCCTTTGTGTAACCCTAAAGATGCTGACACTCTCCTTTCTTTGTCTAACCCTAAAGAAGCCGACACTCATCTACCACTCTTTCTCTTACAAACGCATATACTCTTTCTCATAATTGATAACCTCCTACAAACTTAAGAAGAGATATGTCGTCCTTAGATGATCCGTTTAACATCCAAACGCAGCATCCACGCGTACAACCTTCATCAATAGAAACCATTAGCGACCACCACGACCACCGAATCCTTCTGATCTTCAACCCCTATCCCTCATCTAGATCTACACGACGATTGGAGAAACCCAACAGGGTTATGTTGAGGTTGTGTCGGTTCTTATTGGTTGCTGCTTCTCTTGTTGCTGAAACGCGTCTGCTTCTTAATTTACAGGTTTTGAATCTTTCTTTTAGTTAAATTTTCATCCTCTATATCTATATCTCTACCATATACCTAACAGAAAACCCCTAACCCAAAGATTTATTGTATAATTTTCAGAAATTTGAAGGAGAGATTAGCAGGAAGTTCTTGTTTATTCATAATTGCATCCGTATTCGAAAGTGGTTAGGGTTCAATTGGTTTAATTTCATAGATCGACAAACCCTAGAAATACTAACATTCACGCTTCTGATGCAATAAATTCTTAATAGAACGTATGTATCAAATCCCTAATTTTGAACTTTTTAGTTCTATACATTAACATCACTTAATTTATCTATTTGGATTTCAATGTGGATTTTGAATATCCATTCACAGATTGTACAGTTTAAGGATTTAATGTACGAAGCATTAACAATTGAAGAAAGTTGGGACAGAGATGAAGATATGAAATAAATTATCCACTAATTACTCAATCCTCAGTGCCTTCACTCTCGTTGTTTCTCCATCTTCAGTTCCATTACCGGTGATTAACATAAAAAGGTAAAACAAATTGGTTAATCCGTTGACTATTAATTGATTGTAGGTGTGTTTCCTTTTAATTAATATTGTTGTCTAATTTTAGGTTACCCCAAAATGATATGGTTTATTATTTTGATTGGCTTGTTGAGAAGCTTCATAGATGCCTTTTCCTCCTTTCAGTCATTTCTTTCTTTTTGTTAATCTGTTGACTATTGACTCAATCCTTATGGAATTTTATTGCCTTTCCATATCTATCCTACTTTGGATCATAAAGGTTTTATGCTCTTTGGTTCTGTTGTCCTTTGTAATTTAGAATTTGTTAAAAAGGTAGGACTTATTTTACAAGGTTTTATTGAATATTGTTATATGTTATAGGATTAAAAATTAATCGGGGAATGGAGTAGATTTCCTGACTCCAAAATTTATTGCAGGTTTTATGTTTTGATATTTAGTTTTTGTTTAATAGCATATCTTGTTTAAATATGTTTGCTTCAAGAAGTCCATGTTTTAAGTGAAGTTTCTAAATTTGAGTTTGTGGGAATTATAAATTCTTAAATAAAAAACTTTGTTATATTGTTCCTTTATAAAATCAGGTATACCTTGTAAATTTGTATGATAAAAGGGCATTATTATGTCATTTTTTCCAGATCATTGAAAACCTTAGGACCGCCAGGGAGTAGACTTCCTGACTCCAAAGGCACAATGAAAACCACAGGCCCTTTACATGTTTTTGTTCGGGAATCTTTTTGGTGCTACACCTAATAAATATTTATAGTTCCGCCCCTGGGCTATGTTTGTTTCATCTCAGTTAACATCAAATAATGCGTATTACATTATCCTTGTTTTGATGATATATAATGAAAAATAAAGGCCTAAATCACATTCATAAACTAATCAATTTTTGTATTTTTTTCAGGAAAATCTTAAGAGAAACCATCAGAAAATGTTTTTTTAACTCAAAATCGGTTCTTCCTCACACATAGGTCTTATCTGCTGCTGATGGCTCCTTAAACGGTTCTGAGATAAGTTATATATGTGTAATTATTTTTATTGAACATGATTTTGGTATATATGTTGACATATTGACATTTTTTTTAACAATTTTTGGTGTTCGTATGATGTATCAAGACTGCATGGGTTGCCGACAGATCTTGATTGTCCGATATTTCATTTCTTAGATGAAAAAAGCTACATGGAGAGGTAACTAAATTTATGAAGTTGTTTAAATGAAAAAAATATTGTTCTTTAGATTTATGGATTTTATGGTTATTTTGTTTTTATGAATCAATATTGGAATTGGAATATGGATTCTCCTAATAGATAAAATATGTTGAGGATCATGTTACCAATCATACATAGACATATATTACATACAATTTGTTTGATATTTATATTATATATGATTTTTCAGGGAAAATTATTAGCTTTGTAAGGGTTCTATTGGTTAATGAGCTCAAGAAACTATCTGCAACAAACCTATGTTTCCAAGTAAGTGTCAATTTCTTGGTTTCAAAAACTCAATCTTAAATTTCTTAGTCAATCAGATGTGATTAATTAATTAATAGTATAAGAGTAATAATACTTTTTAATCTCTGATTAAATAGTATTTAAACTTAACAGCATTTACAACCAACTATGCAGTTCTTCATTGATATAATCAATAAAGTAATAAAACATAGTATTCCAATACATATTACTTAAATAAGAGATAATCTTAAGGAAAATAAACATACCTGTTTTATTTTGATGATGTCGATAGAATAGATGGTTGTTATGAAGAACAAATTTCGTCTATGCATGTATAAAGAAAAACATAGTTATTGAATATGATGTATATGTGAGGAAGTAAAACAATATAGTTAAAAAATATGGAAAACATACGTATGAGCAAATTGTGGAACTGGTGAAAGTTTTCTCTGTTAATATGAATTACAAATTCCGTTTGCAAATGACGTATCTATATAAATATATAAATAGTATATATATTCTAATAAATTTGTTTAAAGTTTGTTATGAATGGATAAGATACAGTTCATATATATGTGCTTGTATATTTAAAATATTGTTTTGAAAATGCATAATCTATTTGGATATACATTATCTTTTTATCTGCTAAATAATCAAAATTTATGTATTAATTTAATAAAAAAAAAAAAGATTTTTCGGTTTTGGTTTGTTTAACATTGAAATGCATGGTGCTTTTTGAAACATATAAAATTATTTGAGTCATTTTTCTAAAATAACTTCCAGGGACAGGATGGTCAAAAGGACGCCAAAATAGCAATATAGATTGGTAACAAATCCCAATTGACATTAACTAGAAAATTAGTTACTTTACATTTTCTAATGACCTACTTACTTTTACACCAACTTCATTTATTTATACCTCAATATAAACTAAACATCTTATCAATATAACAATATAATTCTATTTTAGTAATAACATCACAATATAATTTTTCCTGCAAAGGCTCTAATGTATTTTACTTTAAACAATCTTCAATTTATTTTTTTCAGTTATATTGGCTCTATACTGAAACTACAACAATGTTATTTACGGTGAAAAATCAAGACATAGCAATGATAATCATAAAAAAAACAACTTAAAATAACAACATTAGAAAATGTCAAACTTTATTTAAACAATCTAGGGAAGGAAAAAACATAAAATTTGCGCCTTAGTTTCAACTGTTCATCTTTAGAACTTGAAATATCAATAACTTCGTCCTATTTCCAGTTTGCCAAAGCCAACTCTCTTTTCTTTTGTTTTGCAACATTCCATTCATGCAACACAAGTTTAAAACATTCAACTTGTTCGTTAACCTCATCATCGGTAAAAATCCTCATTTTATCTCTTAGGTGTATTAATATTGGTGTTAAAAAGTGAGTATTACTAAAGCTTAACTGAGACTATTGCTAAAGCACGATACTATCCCTAAAATTTAGGAATGAAATTATTTAAACTTTTTAGTACCTTATCGTGGATTAGTCAATATATTATTTTAACAAATTTTAATAGGAATGACGGGATTTGTTCTTATCTTATTTTATAGCTCATTTGTACCACATATGACCCTAAGGTTATTGAAATGCATTTTCTGTTCACTTTTTAAAATAAAATTCGCAGATAATAAAAAAGATACTTCAAGTATTAGGGATAGTATCGTGCTTTAGCAGGAAAATGAGTTATAAATAGTCTCAATTAAGATTTACTAATACTCACTTTTTAACACCAATATTAATACACCTAAGAGATAAAATGAGAATTTTTACCGATGATGAGGTTAACAAACAAGTTGAATGTTTTAATGATTTAAAACTTTTAAGTTTATAAATTTTAGTTTCTTTGTCAGACTATTTTGTTTATGTTATTTAGTTTTCTTCTTTCTGTTTATTAGATATTTATACAGTTGTATAATAAGTAAAACAAATAATCTACCAAATAAAATTTACAATATCATTTAAATATAAATCAATCAATATGCATTCTTTCAATTATTGAAAAAAACTATTAAAACATGAAAGAAATATTTACCGAAAAAAACTAATGAAACTTGAAATAAATATATATTAACAAAAAACACAAATTGTTAAAACATTACTTCAAGTATTAAAAAAAGCAGTATAATTTAATGTAAGTATCAATCTCACATATAAATAATTAGTTCAACTCAATCAGTATTCAATTAATACGGTTATAAGTATTGTATATAAAAAATATTTTTTATTACAATGTGTTATAAAAAAATAAAATTATATATTATTAATTTCATGTTTTTACAGTTGGCATGGTGATTGTAGATAAAGAAAATAGGCCTAATGAGGCTATCCAACTTGATGTAAATACACAAAAGGGTATGTTTCATATGCGCAACATGATTAATACGTTATCTTTATGCATAATTCATCCAAAAAAATTATTGCAGAAAAAGAAAATTATATAATAAGACATATTATGAACGACTAAAGGAGAAGAAGAAAATGAGACAAACAGCTAATGGAGAAGTAAGTAGTCAAAACATGACACCTATGACAAATGTGTCTACAACACAGAGGACCCTGGCTGATATTACTAATGTAACTCCTACAAGTGTATTGGATTTTGCTCAAAGGAAATCGATTAAGAACAGAAATGCATATCAACGACGCAAGGAACGAAACTCACCGACAACACCTATTGAAATTAGTCATTAGGATCCATATAGCTTTGTTTATAATGGTATCCCTAAAGAACATCGTGTTTTGAAGGTACAACAACCATGTGTTCATTGTGGAGCAAAACGATTTCAGTTTGAATTCCCTACCTTTTGTTGCATGGATGGTAAGACAAAGTTATCACATTCCTCTATTCCTGAAGAATTACTCTCCCTCCCAACAAAATTACATTATAATTTGGCCGAATTTGAAACTTATAGCAATAGTACTCTTGCATAGATACAGTATTCCACCCTTTTTTTTGTATTAGAGTCTACCCAATGTTGATGTCGTGAAAAAAAATTAAGAATTAATGTTGTGTACAAAATGTAATGTTTGTTAACTTAACTAAAATTTTAAAAGTTATGATATGTGTACCTTCTAAATCATCCCCGATGTCTTCATCGTCATTAATAATATCATTGATGGAAAATCCATGTCTTGGGATTTTTGAATGCCATCCAGACTCACCGTTAGAAAAAAATAAAGGATAACACAATGGATCATAACATCCCCAATAAGATTGAATTGTTTGCGGTTTCTCGGATTTTCCATAAACGATAATACTTCGTTTATATGCGGCTATGTTGTCGTTACCTTCAACCCAAATACCAGCGACCTGAGGTTTTTACGATACAAACGACATGATTAAATATGGTGTGTAATATACACTGTTGTATTTCATATGTGGTATATTTATTTTATAATTAGTAGAAAATAATTATTATGGTACCTCAGATGTGGTTGGTCGGTTGTATACCCTTTGATCAAGTTCTACTGATGCATTTAAAGTGACTCTGTAATTGTCAAGCGGCCCTAGATCAGTAAGTCTTCGAAATGTCTTCACGTATGGGTTTGTAGCAAGAACACGAATCAACTTTCCAGCAATTTCTTTATCAATATTCTTCCTTTGGAGTCTATGTGACATCTCATAATCAGCGTCATAAAAATACAACTGTAAGTACCGAGGTATTCCATCTCTTGGAATCAACTGATCGATTCTATGATATAATCCTCCATTCACACAAAAGGTGTATACTCTAGATGTCATATTTGTCAATGTTTTGTCATAATTAACGCCAATTGATGCGAAAGAAAAGTTGCTGTTGTAGCAACGTATCATTTGTCTAAATGTCCTACTAAAAGTTGCTCCCTCCCAACAAAATTACATTATAATTTGGCCGAATTTGAAACTTATAGCAATAGTACTCTTGCATAGATACAGTATTCCACCCTTTTTTTTGTATTAGAGTCTACCCAATGTTGATGTCGTGAAAAAAAATTAAGAATTAATGCTGTGTACAAAATGTAATGTTTGTTAACTTAACTAAAATTTTAAAAGTTATGATATGTGTACCTTCTAAATCATCCCCGATGTCTTCATCGTCATTAATAATATCATTGATGGAAAATCCATGTCTTGGGATTTTTGAATGCCATCCAGACTCACCGTTAGAAAAAAATAAAGGATAACACAATGGATCATAACATCCCCAATAAGATTGAATTGTTTGCGGTTTCTCGGATTTTCCATAAACGATAATACTTCGTTTATATGCGGCTATGTTGTCGTTACCTTCAACCCAAATACCAGCGACCTGAGGTTTTTACGATACAAACGACATGATTAAATATGGTGTGTAATATACACTGTTGTATTTCATATGTGGTATATTTATTTTATAATTAGTAGAAAATAATTATTATGGTACCTCAGATGTGGTTGGTCGGTTGTATACCCTTTGATCAAGTTCTACTGATGCATTTAAAGTGACTCTGTAATTGTCAAGCGGCCCTAGATCAGTAAGTCTTCGAAATGTCTTCACGTATGGGTTTGTAGCAAGAACACGAATCAACTTTCCAGCAATTTCTTTATCAATATTCTTCCTTTGGAGTCTATGTGACATCTCATAATCAGCATCATAAAAATACAACTGTAAGTACCGAGGTATTCCATCTCTTGGAATCAACTGATCGATTCTATGATATAATCCTCCATTCACACAAAAGGTGTATACTCTAGATGTCATATTTGTCAATGTTTTGTCATAATTAACGCCAATTGATGCGAAAGAAAAGTTGCTGTTGTAGCAACGTATCATTTGTCTAAATGTCCTACCTAATTCGTTTCTGGATGTGAAGAGGTTGAGTAATTCTTCAGGAATAGAGGAATGTGATAACTTTGTCTTACCATCCATGCAACAAAAGGTAGGGAATTCAAACTGAAATCGTTTTGCTCCACAATGAGCACATGGTTGTTGTACCTTCAAAACACGATGTTCTTTAGGGATACCATTATAAACAAAGCTATATGGATCCTAATGACTAATTTCAATAGGTGTTGTCGGTGAGTTTCGTTCCTTGCGTCGTTGATATGCATTTCTGTTCTTAATCGATTTCCTTTGAGCAAAATCCAATACACTTGTAGGAGTTACATTAGTAATATCAGCCAGGGTCCTCTGTGTTGTAGACACATTTGTCATAGGTGTCATGTTTTGACTACTTACTTCTCCATTAGCTGTTTGTCTCATTTTCTTCTTCTCCTTTAGTCGTTCATAATATGTCTTATTATATAATTTTCTTTTTCTGCAATAATTTTTTTGGATGAATTATGCATAAAGATAACGTATTAATCATGTTGCGCATATGAAACATACCCTTTTGTGTATTTACATCAAGTTGGATAGCCTCATTAGGCCTATTTTCTTTATCTACAATCATCATGCCAACTGTAAAAACATGAAATTAATAATATATAATTTTATTTTTTTATAACACATTGTAATAAAAAATATTTTTTATATACAATACTTATAACCGTATTAATTGAATACCGATTGAGTTGAACTAATTATTTATATGTGAGATTGATACTTACATTAAATTATACTGCTTTTTTTAATACTTGAAGTAATGTTTTAACAATTTGTGTTTTTTGTTAATATATATTTATTTCAAGTTTCATTAGTTTTTTTCGGTAAATATTTCTTTCATGTTTTAATAGTTTTTTTCAATAATTGAAAGAATGCATATTGATTGATTTATATTTAAATGATATTGTAAATTTTATTTGGTAGATTATTTGTTTTACTTATTATACAACTGTATAAATATCTAATAAACAGAAAGAAGAAAACTAAATAACATAAACAAAATAGTCTGACAAAGAAACTAAAATTTATAAACTTAAAAGTTTTAAATCATTAAAACATTCAACTTGTTTGTTAACCTCATCATCGGTAAAAATTCTCATTTTATCTCTTAGGTGTATTAATATTGGTGTTAAAAAGTGAGTATTAGTAAATCTTAATTGAGACTATTTATAACTCATTTTCCTGCTAAAGCACGATACTATCCCTAATACTTGAAGTATCTTTTTTTATTATCTGCGAATTTTATTTTAAAAAGTGAACAGAAAATGCATTTCAATAACCTTAGGGTCATATGTGGTACAAATGAGCTATAAAATAAGATAAGAACAAATCCCGTCATTCCTATTAAAATTTGTTAAAATAATATATTGACTAATCCACGATAAGGTACTAAAAAGTTTAAATAATTTCATTCCTAAATTTTAGGGATAGTATCGTGCTTTAGCAATAGTCTCAGTTAAGCTTTAGTAATACTCACTTTTTAACACCAATATTAATACACCTAAGAGATAAAATGAGGATTTTTACCGATGATGAGGTTAACGAACAAGTTGAATGTTTTAAACTTGTGTTGCATGAATGGAATGTTGCAAAACAAAAGAAAAGAGAGTTGGCTTTGGCAAACTGGAAATAGGACGAAGTTATTGATATTTCAAGTTCTAAAGATGAACAGTTGAAACTAAGGCGCAAATTTTATGTTTTTTCCTTCCCTAGATTGTTTAAATAAAGTTTGACATTTTCTAATGTTGTTATTTTAAGTTGTTTTTTTTATGATTATCATTGCTATGTCTTGATTTTTCACCGTAAATAACATTGTTGTAGTTTCAGTATAGAGCCAATATAACTGAAAAAAATAAATTGAAGATTGTTTAAAGTAAAATACATTAGAGCCTTTGCAGGAAAAATTATATTGTGATGTTATTACTAAAATAGAATTATATTGTTATATTGATAAGATGTTTAGTTTATATTGAGGTATAAATAAATGAAGTTGGTGTAAAAGTAAGTAGGTCATTAGAAAATGTAAAGTAACTAATTTTCTAGTTAATGTCAATTGGGATTTGTTACCAATCTATATTGCTATTTTGGCGTCCTTTTGACCATCCTGTCCCTGGAAGTTATTTTAGAAAAATGACTCAAATAATTTTATATGTTTCAAAAAGCACCATGCATTTCAATGTTAAACAAACCAAAACCGAAAAATCTTTTTTTTTTTTATTAAATTAATACATAAATTTTGATTATTTAGCAGATAAAAAGATAATGTATATCCAAATAGATTATGCATTTTCAAAACAATATTTTAAATATACAAGCACATATATATGAACTGTATCTTATCCATTCATAACAAACTTTAAACAAATTTATTAGAATATATATACTATTTATATATTTATATAGATACGTCATTTGCAAACGGAATTTGTAATTCATATTAACAGAGAAAACTTTCACCAGTTCCACAATTTGCTCATACGTATGTTTTCCATATTTTTTAACTATATTGTTTTACTTCCTCACATATACATCATATTCAATAACTATGTTTTTCTTTATACATGCATAGACGAAATTTGTTCTTCATAACAACCATCTATTCTATCGACATCATCAAAATAAAACAGGTATGTTTATTTTCCTTAAGATTATCTCTTATTTAAGTAATATGTATTGGAATACTATGTTTTATTACTTTATTGATTATATCAATGAAGAACTGCATAGTTGGTTGTAAATGCTGTTAAGTTTAAATACTATTTAATCAGAGATTAAAAAGTATTATTACTCTTATACTATTAATTAATTAATCACATCTGATTGACTAAGAAATTTAAGATTGAGTTTTTGAAACCAAGAAATTGACACTTACTTGGAAACATAGGTTTGTTGCAGATAGTTTCTTGAGCTCATTAACCAATAGAACCCTTACAAAGCTAATAATTTTCCCTGAAAAATCATATATAATATAAATATCAAACAAATTGTATGTAATATATGTCTATGTATGATTGGTAACATGATCCTCAACATATTTTATCTATTAGGAGAATCCATATTCCAATTCCAATATTGATTCATAAAAACAAAATAACCATAAAATCCATAAATCTAAAGAACAATATTTTTTTCATTTAAACAACTTCATAAATTTAGTTACCTCTCCATGTAGCTTTTTTCATCTAAGAAATGAAATATCGGACAATCAAGATCTGTCGGCAACCCATGCAGTCTTGATACATCATACGAACACCAAAAATTGTTAAAAAAAATGTCAATATGTCAACATATATACCAAAATCATGTTCAATAAAAATAATTACACATATATTACTTATCTCAGAACCGTTTAAGGAGCCATCAGCAGCAGATAAGACCTATGTGTGAGGAAGAACCGATTTTGAGTTAAAAAAACATTTTCTGATGGTTTCTCTTAAGATTTTCCTGAAAAAAATACAAAAATTGATTAGTTTATGAATGTGATTTAGGCCTTTATTTTTCATTATATATCATCAAAACAAGGATAATGTAATACGCATTATTTGATGTTAACTGAGATGAAACAAACATAGCCCAGGGGCGGAACTATAAATATTTATTAGGTGTAGCACCAAAAAGATTCCCGAACAAAAACATGTAAAGGGCCTGTGGTTTTCATTGTGCCTTTGGAGTCAGGAAGTCTACTCCCTGGCGGTCCTAAGGTTTTCAATGATCTGGAAAAAATGACATAATAATGCCCTTTTATCATACAAATTTACAAGGTATACCTGATTTTATAAAGGAACAATATAACAAAGTTTTTTATTTAAGAATTTATAATTCCCACAAACTCAAATTTAGAAACTTCACTTAAAACATGGACTTCTTGAAGCAAACATATTTAAACAAGATATGCTATTAAACAAAAACTAAATATCAAAACATAAAACCTGCAATAAATTTTGGAGTCAGGAAATCTACTCCATTCCCCGATTAATTTTTAATCCTATAACATATAACAATATTCAATAAAACCTTGTAAAATAAGTCCTACCTTTTTAACAAATTCTAAATTACAAAGGACAACAGAACCAAAGAGCATAAAACCTTTATGATCCAAAGTAGGATAGATATGGAAAGGCAAAAAAAGGCAATAAAATTCCATAAGGATTGAGTCAATAGTCAACAGATTAACAAAAAGAAAGAAATGACTGAAAGGAGGAAAAGGCATCTATGAAGCTTCTCAACAAGCCAATCAAAATAATAAACCATATCATTTTGGGGTAACCTAAAATTAGACAACAATATTAATTAAAAGGAAACACACCTACAATCAATTAATAGTCAACGGATTAACCAATTTGTTTTACCTTTTTATGTTAATCACCGGTAATGGAACTGAAGATGGAGAAACAACGAGAGTGAAGGCACTGAGGATTGAGTAATTAGTGGATAATTTATTTCATATCTTCATCTCTGTCCCAACTTTCTTCAATTGTTAATGCTTCGTACATTAAATCCTTAAACTGTACAATCTGTGAATGGATATTCAAAATCCACATTGAAATCCAAATAGATAAATTAAGTGATGTTAATGTATAGAACTAAAAAGTTCAAAATTAGGGATTTGATACATACGTTCTATTAAGAATTTATTGCATCAGAAGCGTGAATGTTAGTATTTCTAGGGTTTGTCGATCTATGAAATTAAACCAATTGAACCCTAACCACTTTCGAATACGGATGCAATTATGAATAAACAAGAACTTCCTGCTAATCTCTCCTTCAAATTTCTGAAAATTATACAATAAATCTTTGGGTTAGGGGTTTTCTGTTAGGTATATGGTAGAGATATAGATATAGAGGATGAAAATTTAACTAAAAGAAAGATTCAAAACCTGTAAATTAAGAAGCAGACGCGTTTCAGCAACAAGAGAAGCAGCAACCAATAAGAACCGACACAACCTCAACATAACCCTGTTGGGTTTCTCCAATCGTCGTGTAGATCTAGATGAGGGATAGGGGTTGAAGATCAGAAGGATTCGGTGGTCGTGGTGGTCGCTAATGGTTTCTATTGATGAAGGTTGTACGCGTGGATGCTGCGTTTGGATGTTAAACGGATCATCTAAGGACGACATATCTCTTCTTAAGTTTGTAGGAGGTTATCAATTATGAGAAAGAGTATATGCGTTTGTAAGAGAAAGAGTGGTAGATGAGTGTCGGCTTCTTTAGGGTTAGACAAAGAAAGGAGAGTGTCAGCATCTTTAGGGTTACACAAAGGAAGGAGAGTGTTGTTAGAAAAAGGAAGTCATAACTTTATTTTCCTAAAAATAAAAATCTATTTACCAGATTAAATGTATGAATGTATTTATTCTGAAGAATGTTTAAAATATATATTGGATTGATTTTATTTGGTTTTTAAATACCGATCCAACTTTTCCATAACTCATTTGTATTTTCAAGAAGCGTTTTTTTACTATGTATTTTATTGTCTTCCATATGATAATATATATATATATATATATATATATATATATATATATATATATATATATATATATATATATGATAAAACATGTAAACATTTAAATTTTTATTATTTTCAATAAGTTGATGATTTATTTTGTTAAACAAAATACAAGAAATTGTTATGTGAAATATAACTTTAATTGAAAAATATTTCAGTGATGGATGATCATATTACTGTTAAAAATTTTTGACATTGCGAAGCGTTTACATATGGTGGAACATATTAGCTGTTCGGGTTTTATATGTGTGGGACGACGTTGAAAATAATCGAGTCCTGATTTGGTTGATTGATCGTAACGTAAGTATGAATACAATAAAATAAATATGACATTTTTTTGGCTAATTTTCATTTTATTATTTACATAATTGGTAATATATTACATATCCAGAGAGACAAAATGATCGCCATCGTCCCACAATGTTTGAGGCAAACAGTTTTGAACATGAATTTGGTTGGACGTGTATTGTCCTTAAATCATTTCCAAGTTGAGCAGTTTTACGAAGATCACCCCACGTATTAAAGTTACAGAATTTTTTTTGGTGATTGGGCAATATTAATAAAAATTAACACAATATTTACTCGATTGGGAAATGATGTCGCCAATTCATTTCCACATTATCCATTATGTTCTTCTATCACAAGCCTCGCAAGAGATTTTAGTCGTCGAAGAATGATCATCGGTACATTTATATATTTAATTATATATATTTTGTTTTTATCAATTGCATACAACAAATTAAAATTATAGTAATTTTAATATGCTTTAGATGTTATTGGAAAAATCGTTTGGGGAAGACGAATCACGTCATTCTATGCATTTGAATTATTTCTCCAAAATGAGATGTAAGTATATTTAAATATATTAACCAATTTTCATTGTTATTATGTGTTTTAACAAAATTTTGTTTAAATGAATAGGGGACATATTATCAAGTTGATATTCAATCACGTACCGATGAGCTTTATGATACCACTGTATCTTGCAATATTCAATCAATCCATAATTTATGTCTCTAGGGTCAAGTTGGTCCACTTAAATTTGTGTAAGTTAACCATGGGCAACATTATATATAGTTTCATTCTTTACATGTTATTTATTTTAATATACCTTACTAACTATATATTACATGTCCATACAGACAATATTTTGGTTTCTACTATATTAACTGATGTCACGTTGCATCCAAGGACACCGGAAGCTGAGCGAATTAGGATTCGAGATAGAGAGAATAATTAATTTTTCTATAGTTATTTGTTAGCGGATCATGTAGTAGTTATTTGTTTGCGGATTATGTGGTAGTTATACGTTTGCTGATTTTTAGAAGGTTGTTTGCTTGCGTACTTTTTATATTTATTTTTTGCTGAATTTGTGACATGGATTTTTAGTATTTTATAATGATTTAAAACTTTTAAGTTTATAAATTTTAGTTTCTTTGTCTGACTATTTTGTTTATGTTATTTAGTTTTCTTCTTTCTGTTTATTAGATATTTATACATTTGTATAATAAGTAAAACAAATAATCTACCAAA